>NC_072000.2:24354568-24664382 GCF_028885655.2 Pongo abelii
TGTCTTTAGGTGGGGGTTAAATGGAAGATCAAGGAGGAAAATCATCATCCTTGGGGAGATACAATTGCAGAGATTATGACTACACTTGGGATTCATGAATATGAGACCTCACAGCAGAGTAGCCTGCAATGTTCAAGGATATCCAAGTAGATCAAGCATTTTGATAAGAAAACAACAGGATTTGTCTTTCAAAATGTCCGT
Organism: Pongo abelii; assembly: GCF_028885655.2. Classification (NCBI taxonomy): domain Eukaryota; kingdom Metazoa; phylum Chordata; class Mammalia; order Primates; family Hominidae; genus Pongo; species Pongo abelii. Next base: position 24,354,770 of record NC_072000.2, read on the forward strand.
GAATTGATTTCCCAAAAAGGAAAGAAGAAGACCCCATTGTCAGGGCAGAAGAGAGAGTGGAGAGGGATCTAAGCTAAACATTGTAATCAATTTTGCCTGATACTGACTTTTTGTTTGTTTCTTAGTACATTTTATTTATTTATTTATTTATTTTATTTTTTTGCTGAGGCTGGAGTGCACTAGTGCAATCTCGGCTCACTGCAGCCTCCACCTACCAGGTTCAAGTGATTCTCTTGCCTCAGCCTCCCGAGTAGCTCAGACTACAGGTATTCACCACCATGCCCAGCTAATTTTTGTATTATTAGTAGAGATGGGGTTCTGCCATCCTGGCAAGGCTGGTCTCAAACTCCTGACCTCAGGTGATCTACCCGCCTCAGACTCCCATAGATCCAGTATTACAGACATGAGCCATCACATCCAGCCTCTTAGTTCATTTTTAGAGATGAGGTCTCCCTATGTTGCCCAGGCTGGGCTTGAGGTTCTGGGCTAAAGCCATGCTCTCGCCTTAGCCGTCCCAGTAGTTGGGGCAATAAATACACACCACTAAGCCAGCTGATACTCCCATTTTATAAGCTGTGTTTCCACTCCAATTACATAAGGAAGTGAGGCAATTAGTAGGGATAGAAGCATAGAAATTCTGTCTATACCCCTATTTCAAATTACCTATGAAAAACAGACTTGCTTCTAAACTAAAATTTGATTTTCATGAATAAATGTTTGTCTTAAAATACATGCAGAATTATGACAGAGTTGTCACTTTTGTCTCACGTCTGATCTACAGTGATTTCAAAAGATCAATTGACTACTTCAAAATTCTCATTATTTCAAAGCTGTTTTGGATGTAAAATTGGGTGATGTTAGAGAATTTAGCATACAAGGCCAGCCAGGTTACCCAAATGAATATCTGGGAAACTGAGCACATTACATGCTTATCACACATCTCCACTGAATAAGAAAATATGACTGTTTTATTCAGGATCATCAAGAGAAACGTAAAAGATTTAGGTAGACACAGATAGATATAAATACAGATACAGAAGGATTCATCATGAGAAATTTGCTCAGGCAATTATGGAGTCTGTGAAGTCCCACAATCTGCCCTCTGCAAGCTGGCAGACCCAGGAAAGCTGGTGGTATAATTATGTTCGAGTCCTAATGCCTGAAAACCATGGAAGCCGATGATGTAAATGTCAACCCAAGTGTGGGAACAATGACACAAGATGTCCTAGCTTAAGAAGTGAGGCAAGAAAAAAGTGGTGAATTCCTTTCTCCACTTTTCATGCTATTCTAGCCCTCAACAGATTGGGTGAGCCCCATCCACACTGGCAATGCAACCCACTTTACTTAATCAACCAATTCAACTGCTAGTCTTATAGAAATACCCTACAGACACACCCAGAAATAATGTTAATCCAGGCACGCACAGGCCCAAGCAACTTGAAATACAAAATTCATCATCAGGATGACCTATGGTTTCCCAGGTGCACCAGGAGATGTTACCAAAATGGCACCATCAGCCAGAACCCACATACATTCACCGGGTCAGTGCACTTCTCAGTTCACCAGAGATTCATTTCTTTCTGTGACATCACATTCACCTGGAGTGGGGCCAAGAACCAGGCCACAGCTAATAATGAGAAAGAAAGGATTCTTCATTCGCTTTTTTTACAAATGAGAGAAAAATTTGCCAAAATCCTTTGGTAATAAGTAGTTATCTCAAAGACAAAGAGACTCAAAATGAAAATGAAAAAAGTCAGTTACCCTTCGCACTGTCCATGTTTTTCCTCCACATAGAAAAATAGGTATTAAATTCATCCTTTCTGGTATTAACAATTAGAGTCTAACCCAATACCTGTGAATCTGAGTGCACAGATGTTACCAGATTTTTCATTACATAGAAAATGACAGAGACGTTCTTCCACTACAGTAGCTATTTTGTGGTGACAACTTTTACTTTTCCAGGATTTCTTGGTTAAGTGACACACACGTGCAACTGCTTCTCCTACAGCTTCTTCAGAAGCGGCTTCTTCCAGTGACACCCCGGGAGCCACAGGGATTTGTTTCCCTAAAGGAAGCAGTTTCCCACCTGGGTATCGTCCCTAATACCCTCCGAAGGAGCCCATTGAGTAGAAAGGAACAGAACGTCCGGCAGAAGATAGAAGGACCCTATGATCCAGGACACGTAGGGCCAGCCATCAGGAGGTTTTATGAGAGCAGCTGGTGGGAAGACCAGCCAGACGAGAAGGGGATTGTCTAGCAGCTTGGTTGGAGCAAGCCTTTTCCAGAGAATTATTTCTGTAATTCAGGCTCCCTCCCACCTACCCTCCACTGCCACCCTTTCCTCCACCAAAAAGCCCTAACACTGTGGCAGGGATAGGGGACCTGGGGTTGGTGGGGAACAGGCTGTACGAAAGATGCAGGAGCCTGCATGTGTCTAGGAACAATGAGGGATCCACGTGCAAGGGAAGAAGCATTTACAAAGAAGACATTGACAGTGCTGCAAAGATTTGAAGGCATAGGGTGCAAGTCACTCAGGTGCCGGTGTCAGGAGGAACCTAGCCATCCGGGTGAACAGATGCCCCCTTCTTGCAGCCCACTCGCATGGGCCTGTTGGACTCCTTCTTATTTTTGGTAGTGGCAGCGAAGAGGTCGGGTCCCTGTGCTGGCAAAGCAGTCAGTGATATTGACATCATGAGTACTGTTGTGGCAGCTGCACATGGAGGGGCTGTTGGTACAGGGCAGTGGTGGAGTTCCACAGAAATCTGCTATGGTGGTCAGATTCTCATGAATGAATGCGTGGATTGGCTTGCATTTACCCCTATAGATCAGCCAACAGCACCTCATCATCACATCACAGTATCGGTGGTGTCCTCTAGGGACCAAAGGGCTGGAGTGAAGACAGTTAGATCCAAAAGGAGGAAGAGGAGGAGGGTCCACATCAGATTCGTGTTTCTTGTGAAAGCATTTCAGAGAAGAGCAGAGTCAAAAGAACAAGCCACGGTCCCTTGTCCTGTTCCTAAGAAGTCTTGGCCCAACACTTAATGTTCGCAGTTCTCCCCTCCTGCCTTTTCTACACTTATTCTTCGTGTACTCATGGCAACAAGTGTTCTCACATCCTTCTTCCACCTCCTTGTCAATAACGGAGATGGCTACCGCCCTCTCAACCCTTCATGGGATTTTCCTATGTACAAGGTTATTTCCAAACCCCAAAGTGATTCTTGCTCCTTACCTAAGCAGACCAGTTAAACTAAAAACTTTCATCTCTGAGGTGTTTGCATCTATCAGTCCATCTGATGCTCACCCATAGCCTGTGAGGTGAGGCAGGTATCATTGCCAATCCCTTTTTAGAGTGACTTAACTCAGAAGGGAATTGACAGATCCATATGACCTGCATCTTAGAAAATATTTTCACTTCCTTAAATACAAATATCTGTTTAAACGCTGTTTTTAGAAATGTGAGCATTTCAATTCTAAGGGAGTAGAGTCTATGTTTCCCCCAAATATTTCTCTGCCTCAAAATAAAGATTCCCAACTCTTCCATGTATAGAGCCCATCTTCCAGAAATGTTCTAATTCTTGGTGATCAGGGATTCTGGGTGACTGGGTGTGAGGTTTCTGTCTCTAGGTCTAATATGTGACTCTTTTTTTAAATACCTGGGAGTTCCAGGAAAGGGTTTTCTGCAGACCAGATGACATCCACAGAGATGGATATTTTCCTCTCAGAGGTGGATATTCCTAGTAAAATTGGAATCCCCATTGTCTCTCTCCTTCCTCTAATCTTGTAGAAATTATGTTGTGGATATTTTCTTCCCAGAGGTTAGGATGCAGGCCATATGGAAAACTCTCAGGCCTGTCAATGATCTTAAACAGATTACCAGGTATTACTAATTTTATGCTTACTATTGCACACCTAAAATATTCACCAGCATCACACAGAGTGCCTATGACATCACTGCAAATATTCAGAAACTTGGGGTTTAGTGTCTGTCATAAGCTTGCTACTGGAGCTGGGCAAATCACCTTATCCTTCTACTCCTCATCTCTAAAGTGAAGATGATAGACAAAAGATCTCTTTCAGCTGTGACATTCTGTATTTTTTTATACATTACTGTGTGTTTGGGTTCATGTATGATTTTGTATATGTGCATATTGGTTTATACATGTTCAGGTAAGGAGAATTATTTAGTTTGCAAATTGAGTTTCCATTTGAGAATTGTTAATCTAATTAAGTGTAATTTTTCTTAAAAGCAGTTGTTAGCAAGGGCAAAACAAATTCAATCACTATTATGTAAAGATTACAGCATAATCTGTTTTTGTCTCCACCATTGAATATATATACATATATATTTCAGATGGAGTTTCGCTCTGTCGCTCAGACTGGAAGGCTGTGGTAAAATCTCGGCTCACTGCAACCTCTGCCTCCAGGTTCAAGCAATTCTCTGCCTCAGCCTCCCAAGTAGCTGGGATTACAGGCATGCCCCACCGCGCCCGGCTAATTTTTGTATTTTTGGTAGAGAGGGGTTTCACAATCTTGGCCAGGCTGGTCTTGAACTCCTGACCTTGTGATCCTCCTACCTCGGCCTCCCAACGTGCTAGGATTACAGGTATGAGCCACCGCGCCAGGGCCAATTTATTTTTTATTTTTATTTATTATTTATTTATTTATTCGAAACGGAACTTCACTCTTGTTGCCCAGGCTGGAGCACAGTGGCGTGATCCCGGCTCACAGCAACCTCCACCTCCCGGGTTTAATCAATTCCCCTGCCTCAGCCTCCCGAGGAGCTGGGATTACAGGCCTGCACCACCATGCCTGGCTAATTTTGTATTTTAAGTAGAGATGGGGTTTCTCCATGTTGGTCAGGGTGGTCTCGAACTCCCGATATCAGATGATCTGTCTGCCTCAGCCTCCCAAAGTGCTGGAATTACAGGCGTGAGCCACCATGCCTGGCCAAAATTAGATATGTTTTTATTACAGGAGAAGCTGCTGGGAACTCCAGTCTGTATTTCAGTAAGGCAAGGGAAGAAATTAGTACATACATTTTTCAGAACTCCAAAATCAGCTAAATTAGGGACCTGCTAATGAAGGCAGCGGGAGGAGTTGCATATACAGTCTATTAACAAGGTGCGATGTAGTAGATTTCAGTTTTTTGTCTTAACATGTTTCCTTGGCAGATAGGTCTGAAAAGCCATTTATATAATTAAGCAAAAATGACTAATACATGGCAAGAAGTTGAACTGAGATTTAATACCTAGATTTTAATATGTTAGAAGAGCTGAGGCAGGGCTTCCTTGTCTGACATAATGTAAAAGAGTCTTGGAACATGTCCTGGGTCCAGGGCCTAAAACCCCTTGTGGCCTATGGAACTCCAAGTTCTGTGCCAAAGGGCAGAATGCTGCCTTGCCGCACTACAATCTAAGCCCAGGGCATAAAACCCCTTGTGGCTTGGCTTGGACAGAACCTAGGGCTCAGGCATTAAAACCACTTGTAGCCTCTGGAATGTGTCGAGACTTGCTGGCCCCTTGCTTTTTGCTCTCCCAAGATCATAAATTGATTATATCTTGAATTAGAAGAACTTGTTCTCCCTTATCTCAAGCAGCAGACGGTATGCTAAACCCTTACAGCTATGCTTGATTCACCGCTACCTTTCTATCCTCACGTCCTCACCTGTCTACCCTCACGTCCGCACATCCTCACCACCTGCTTCTTTGATTACCAATAAATAGTGTGGGCTCCCAGAGCTCGGGGCCTTAGCAGCCTCCAAACTGGTGTTGCCCCCTGGACCCACCCTATGTACTCTTAACTTGTCTTGTCTCATTCCTTTGACTCCGCCGGACTTTGTAGCCCCCATGACCTGGTGTTGGCTCTGATCACCCCAACATAACACCCTTGACTTTCTATGTCCTTTATAATTGGCCAAGACACCAAGAAAAGAGGAAAGAACTCTTTTTTATTTTATTTCTTTTTATTATTTTTTTGAGATGGAGTGTCGCTCTGTTGCCCAGGCTGGAGTGCAGTGGTGCAATCTCGGCTCACTGCAACCTCTGCCTCTCAGGTTCAAGCAATTCTCCTGTCTCAGCCTCCCAAGTGGCTGAGACTACAGGCATGCACCACCATGCCCAACTAATTTTTGTATTTTTAGGAGAGACTTTGTCTATTCTTTGTCATACTTCAAAGAGTTTTCAAAGAGTATAATTCACAAATTATGGTCAGTTCTTTGGGCCCTTTCAACTCTCCTAAAAATAATTTCCTACTCCTCAAAATTGCCTACATTCCCCCATCTCTCTCTCTCCTGTGAAGAAGGGTATATAGATTCTGAGCCTCACTGGGTTACTGGGTAGTCACTCTCTCGTCATTCCCCCATGAATACAATAAACTTGGCTTTTTCTCCAGTTAATCTACCATCGGTTAATTTCAGCAAACTCAAACCTTAAAGGGAAAGGGAAATTCCCCTTTGCCCCTAACATGCAAATTAATTATTTAGATTAATAATTGCTAGACATAAAATTGGCATACGGTTTATTTATTTTTATATTTCAGCACAGGGGAGGGAAAAATGACTTCCTTCTACCCTTTTAGGATTTTTGTGACTGGGCTACAAGTTAAATTACATAAGATGGATTAACATGAGAAAAACTATACTTAATTATGTGTGTATACATAGGAGTCCCACAAAAATATAAGACTCAAATAAAGGCCAGATGAATAAAGCTTATATAGCATCTTAAGCTACAGAAAGAAACAGAGGCTTGGGGCTTCTGGAGGGTGGTGGTGCAAGTTATGGGAGCATGAGAGGAGGAAACATATAGTAAATACATGGTAAATAAAGGTTGCCTTGTTATGCAGATAAGAGTCTCTCGGGATAAAAATTGCCTTGGAGCAGCTCTCTTCCTGATCAAAACACCTTTACCAGGGAAAATTTATTGTATACATCTGAATTTCTCTTACAAAAGGGCAGCTTTTCAGAGCTAACTCCTGTGCGGGCAGTTTCTCTAAATAAATAGTTAATAATCAATATGCTAGAGAGGAATATTTTGAAGTGGTGCCTTCTGAGCCCTAACCCCAGCAACAGGCAGAAACTGAAATGTTAAAATGATACAATTTGCAATACTAGTAAAATATTAAGTTCATAAGGAGAGAAACTAGGAAAAGATAAACAGGAACTTTATGGACAAAAGTACAAAACTTATTTGTGAGACATTAAGGTAACCAGAAAGTTACAGCATGTTTATAGATTGCAAGACTCACTAATTTAGATATATCAATTTTTCTGCAAATCGACCTATAGATTTGTAATTGCCTGATGGGTTCTTCCTGCCTGCTGCACAGAAAAAATCAGTTCACTGAGACCACGGCATTGCAGTAAAGAAAGGGTTTAATTGAAACAAGTCTGGCCACGAGGGAGACAGAGTTATTACTCAAATCAGTCTCCCTGCAGGCTTGGAGGTTAGGGGTTTGCGAGGATAGTTTGGTGGGCAGATGGCTAGAGAATGGGTGCTGCTTATTGGCTGGGGATGAAATCATATGGGTGTGAAAAACAATCCTCGTGGGCTGCTTCATGGGCTGAGTCTGCGTCTGGGTGGAACCACAGGACTGGTTGAGTTATGAGTCCTGGTTCCATAGGTTGCCAAATGCAAAAATCTGAAAAAACATCTCAAAAGACCAACCTTAGGTTCCACAGTAGTGATGTGATCTGTAGGAGCAATTGGAGAAGTGACAAGTCTTGTGACCTTTGGCCACGTGACCCTTGAGCAGTAAGGGATTATAGAAAATATAGGCCGGGTGCGGTGACTCTCACCTGTAATCCCAGCACTTTGGGAGGCCAAGGTGGGCGGATCAAGAGGGCAAGAGATCGAGACCATCCTGGCTAACACAGTGAAACCACATCCCTACTAAAAAAAATACAAAAAGTTATCCCGGTGTGGTGGCACGCACCTGTAGTCCCAGCTACGCGGGAGGCTGAGGCAGGAGAATCTCTTGAACCCGGGTGGTGGAGGTTGCAGTAAGCCAAGATCACACCACTGCACTCCAGCCTGGGCAACAGTTAGACCCCATATCAAAAAATATATACACATTTTATCAGAATTCAGGCACCTCTCATAATCCCAACCTTGCAGCTTTTCATTAGTTTTACAAAGCTTTGGGAAGGGCTACTATCATCCTCACTTTACAGTTGAACTATAAACTAAATTTCCCCCGAAGTAGCTTGGCATATGCCCAGGAATGACCACAGACAGCTTGGAAGTTAGAAGCAAGATGTAGTCAACTGTGTCAGATTTATCTCACTGTCATAATCTTTGCAAAGGCAGTTTCAGATTCAGTACAATTCCAATCAAATTCTCAACCAGTTTTTGTTCGTTTATTTTGGGAACTTACTGATTCTAGAGGATATGTAGATGTACAAGAATAGCAAACACACCTTCAAAAAAAACACTAAAAAATGATGTGAGTTTGTTCTACCAGAGTATATGTAAAACAGAAAACAATATCTTGTTACATAAAAGCCTACTATTGCTCGTTGATAGGCAGCCTTGTTCCATGTGTTATTCAGAGACACAGATTACTTCCATCTTCTAGTTCTGTCATTTCCTCATCCATTTCATGTAGCTGGCAAACAGAATAGAAGGGGGAGAAGCACTCTTTCTCAACTGCGTTGGCCATTTTTCACTGGCATGGCCTTCAAGTGGGAACTATAGTTCCTACCTGAGCTGTCGCTTCTCAGCATCAACTCTACACCATGCAAGGGTGAGCATAAGCCTGAGGGCAGCTAGTTACTATGGCCACAGCAATGTAAATGGTGTTGCCAGTTTCATCTTTGTCACAGATGGGACAAGAATAGATGCAGTACAGTTGAAATATGAAAGTAGAGAGAAATCTAACACAGAGTTTCCCAAAAATGAGTTAGATGAGACCCAGGAACTTATGCAAACTCTCATCAGTGATTGACACCAGTGTCAACAAACTTGCAAGGAGAAAAAACGGTCAGTTCCAAAACTGGACCAAAAACACTTTATCTTCTTATTAGAAAACAACAGCAACATTAATAATACTACGCTACAATATCGTGTTTAGACATACGGGCCAGAGAAGTGGGACCTGGAAATTAACAATGAGTCCTAGGAGGCCTATGATGATTGGGTACTGGCTGCTCAAGAGAAGCTGAGTAACCAGAAGAAGAGCTGTCATGCAGGACAGCCTAAAAATATCAGGTGAGCACACATTTAAGGAAGCCTACCCTGTGCCAGAACGGGGCTGGGAGATGGACACAAAGATAACCAAGACATAGCCCCTTTCTCTCAGGAACTGTCAGTCCAGTGGTTCTGGTACCAGAAGGGGAGGACCCTTTCTTAGCAGGTGCAAAGGTGGGTAAAGTGATGATGGAGCTGTGGCCCACTAGAGGACAATGCAAGTACAGACATTGGGATAGGGAATGCTGGTTGTTTGGAGATGAGCTAGTCTTTTTGAAAACAGTATTCCTGTTTTCTTTGAAAAACCAATCCTCCACCTTGCTCCAGTCTGTGGCTTGGATGGACTGGCTCCACCCCAGCTCCACTAATGAGCTACTCAGTGTGTGTGTCTCATTAGATGAGATGGGCACTTGACCCATTCAGAGACATTTTTCAGGAATATTGGGAGATGAAGGCAGGACTTCATCTTGAGATAATGGAAGGTGTGGAGTTGCTGCTGCCATCTTACAAATATATAAGGAACATCTGCCTGATAGTGGGACTATGATAGAGGAGAGAGAAACAGGAAAATAAAGAGAAACCACGTTCTGTTTTCATCATCCGCGTTCTGATAAGCTGCTCGTTAAGCCATAACAATTCGTTATGGCTTAGGATAGTTTAACTGTACATTCAGGTTCTTAGGCCATCAGAAGAGATCAAGTACTTGGGAATAAGGGGTTTCAGTTGTGCTAAGTGGCCGAAAGAAGATAATAGAGAATTTTTTATTAGAAATCCATGAGTGTCATTTATTCATTTTCATGTGGGTAACCTTTTATTTAATTTAATTTTTTTTTCTTTTGGTAGAGACAAGGTCTGGCTGTATTGCCCAGGCTGGTCTTGAACTCCTGGGCTCAAGTGATCCTCCCACCTTGATCTCCCAAAGTGCTGGGTTTACAGCGTGAGCCACCATACCTAGCCATGGGTAGCATTTTAAAATAAAGTAGTCAAAATAGATCTCCTTGAGAGAATTATTTTTTAAACGAAGATTTAGAGAGAGAGAGAGGAAGTTAGCTATGCACATTGCAGGTGTGGTGTAGCTAGGGTGGCCCTGAGATAGGGATATGCTTGGTGTCTTTACAGAACAGCTAAGAGGCCAGGGAACTAGAGGAAATTGAGTGGAAAGGAGAAGAGTAGGGGGTTAGTTTTGAAAAGCAAATGGTTTGGGAATATGGATCATGTAAGAGCACATGAGATTTTATAAGGATTTCATTTTATTCAAGGTGAAATAAAAAAGCACTAAAAGATTTTGAGTAGAGTTTCATGACCTGACTTGTGTTTTAAAAGGACCCTCTAGCTGCTTGGGCTATCAGTGGTGGAAGCAGGAAGGCCAGTGAGAATGCTTTTCCCATCATTCTAGTGAAAGGTGATGGTGGCTCAGAACAGTGGTAGCAGTGAAGCCCATGAGAAGTGGTCAGATTCTGTGTGTGATTTAAAGGCAGAAACAGACTTCCCTGACAGGCTGGATGTGGGATATAAGAGAAACGAAGATTATTCAAGAATTAGAGACAATGGACTTACCTTCTCTTGAGATGAGGAATACTGAGGGAGGAACAACTTCGGGAGAAGAGTAGGAAAGATGATCAGTGTTTCCTGGGGACACGCTAGGTTTGACATAGTGATTAGACATTTAAGAATAAATGTCACATAGGAAGTTGCTGTACAAGTATAGGGTTCAGGAGAGAGAGATGTACTGAAGTTTTGGGCATTGTTAGAAAACTGATTATATTAAATGTGTAGAGGTAGAAGTATGATATCTTTCCTCTCCCCTCATAAGGATCTGACACTCCTAGAGCAAAAGACAGGTTAACAAGAGAAAAGCATAATAAATTTACTTAAAGTTTTATGTGACTCAGAAGACTTCAGAAATGAAGACCCAAAGACCCAGGCAAAACTGTCCAGATTTATGCTCAGGTTCAATGAAGGATGGACAGCCATGTAGCAACATAATTGGACAAAAGAGTATGATTTGATAGTAATAGGCTGAGGGAGGAACCCAGCATGGCCTGTCTGTTTAGATTTGTCTTGGCCTCTCTGTATAGCAATTCTCCCTCCCAGCTATACAACAAGATCCCCTCTGGAATCAGTCTTATGACCTACTATCAGACAAGGTAGGTCAGATAATTTCTTTATGGCCAGCTCCTACACAGAATGGCAGAGGGAAGACTAGAGGAATATTTCTAGATTTTATGGGTTATTTGGGGAGAGGGGAGCAAAAGACTGGAAGGCAGGAGAAGGTCAGAGAGACCTTGGCTCTGGAGGCTGCTTCTGAGGCCTTCCAGTCTCCTTTATTTCAAAGAGTTCAGCATGCCAAAGTGCCATACTTTGGAGTATAGTGTGCTGAGCCCCAACAAAAGCCATGAGATTAGATGTGATTATGAAGAGAGTGCATGTGTCCACAGAAAAGAAAGAATAGCTAACCCCTCGGAATCTCCACCATCAAGAGGCTGGAGAGAAAGGGGAAGAACTAATGAAGATGACTGAGAACATGAGTCCAGGGACTTAGGAGAAATAATCAGGAAAGGGTGGGGTGCTGTAACTCAGCACACATCGTTGACAAGACTGTCTGCTTTGAAGGCACCAGGACTGAGCTCACCAGACTTTTCATCCTGTTTCTGTTACAAGAAACCCGTTCTCAGGTCAGCTTCATCAAGGAGCAGGGAGCAATCAACTCTGTCAAAGGCTGATGAGCATGGAAAGTTAAAGCTGTCAGGGGAGAAATGTCTTACTTCAAGTGTGACGCTTCCCTCATGACCACTATTGATGGGGTGGAAGAGTCTGGGCAATTCATTGAAGAGATATCCACATTTCTGGGTCTAGAGAAAGTCTTGTCCTGGAGGTGGACAGGAAGACGGTCCATATGTGAGTCACGTTTTCATCTCAGTGGAGGGAATAAGGAGAAGGAGAGTAGGGCATCGGGGTCTCGCCCCCCTGAGATACTGTTCTCCTCTTAACCATATCCCAGACATCAGTACTTCTCGCATTTGTCTCCATCTCTCTAAGGACCCATCTGAGCTACCCACTTTACCACACCCTCCTTCCCTCTTGTACATTCATCTCTGTTATTACTCTCTTTTTTTTTTTTGTTTTTTTTGTTTTTTTTGAGACAGAGTCTCGCCCTCTCACCCAGGCGGAAGTGCACTGGCGCAGTCTCGGCTCACTGCAACCTCCACCTCCAGGTTCAAGCGATTCTCCTGCCTCAGCCTCCTGAGTATCTGGGATTACAGGCACCTGCCAGCATGCCCAAATAATTTTTGTATTTTTAGTACAGGTGGGGTTTCACCATGCCGGCCAGGCAAGTCTTGAATTCCTGACTTGACGTGATCTGCCCACCTCGGCCTCCCAAAGTGCTAGGATTACAGGGGTGAGCCACCATGCCCGGCCCCTCTCTCTTTTCTTCCTTCCCATTTCGCTACTCTGGCCCAGCAAGTTTCCTTGGAAGTTTATACAGATTACAGATACATTCTTCTCACTTTTACAGCTTTAATTGAGGTACAATTGACAAATAAAACTTATATGTATTAAAGGTATACAAGTTGATGTTTTGCTATACAAAAGCATTGTGAGATAATCATCACAATCAAGCTAATCGACATATCTATCACCTCACATAGTTACATTTTCTTTTCTTTTTTGTTTTGCTTTCTTTTCTTTTTTTTGTGGTGAGAACACATGTGGTCTACCCTTTTAGTAAAGTTCAAGTATGCAATACAGTATTGTTAACTACGGTTATCTTGCTTAACACTACATCTCCAGACCCATCTCCGTTTTGAATTGTACTAATAGAATACACATAGTACTAACATAATTCTCAAAGCAAAAAGATATTCTCTTTTCTTTCTTTATTTTATTTATTTTTTATTTATTTATTTTTCTTTTCTTTCTTTTTTTTTTTTTTTGAGACTGAGTCTCTCTCTATTTCGTAGGCTACAGTGCAGTGACGTGATTATGACTCACTGCAATCTCTGCCTCCCGAGTTCAAGAGAGTCTCATGCCTCAGCCTGAAGAGTAGCTGGAATTACAGGCACCCACCACCACATCCAGCTAATTTTTGTATTTTTAGTAGAGACAGGGTTTCACCATTTTGGTCAGGCTGGTCTTGAACTCCTGACCTCAAGTGATCCACCTACCTTGGACTCCCAAAGTGCTGAGATTACAGGTGTGACCCACCATGCCTGGCCACAAAAAAATATTTTCTAATATTCGGTTCTATCATTAATTTTTTTAGTGTGCTTAACAAATGACTCTACCGTTACTGTTCCTCAGCTGGAAAGTGAGGAGTTGGTATAAATGTCTTTAGGAGTTCCTTTCAGCTCAGACTATTTAGAAATCCGATACTCTGGAGCATAGGTATGTGTGTATGCATGTGTGTGTGTGTTTGTGTGTGTGTGTGTGTGTGTGTGTGTAGGAAAAGACGTAAAGGAAATTTGGTTGACATTTGTGCACTGTTTGTCTGTGTAAATCTGATTTTCCTAAATTATTATGAATTTAGGCAGAAAAAAGCATAATTATCTGAAATAAAATTATTATATACAGATTACATCATTTTTAAACTATGCAAAAAAAACACGCTTGTAATTGATTTTATTGTAGAGAAAATGTGAGGTTCTGTCATTTAGAACTGTCATTTAATGGAGCAGAGAAAGCATTAGCACAAAGACTATGGGATAATTTCAATCCCCTGAGATCTAGATTAGAGGACTGGTTAATAGCCTGGGAGATATCTCTCAGTCAACAAACAATAACGTAGTAGTTCCTCTCCTTGATTATCTCCCTTCCCTTCGCCTACCTCTAGTCTAATAGGTGATCAAGGGGCCCAAAACTCATTGCATCCAGGAGGAAGCTTTGTTTGACAGGTGCTATCTAGCCGAGAAAATCTCACCATCACCCACCATTTACATACATTGTAATTTTTCACTGAGCATTGGAAAAAAAGAAGGAACCCAGCACCTCATGGGGAAAGCTATTTCATTCTAGGCATTTTTATTAAGACTCAAAACAGGACTGTCTTGTAGGTAACCCTCATCTCTACTATTTTAGAGACATCATAGACTTTCACCTGTGCTCAGGATGCAGGGTGTCCCACTACCAGACTTACTAGGTTTGTGTATTTGTGATGTAAGAAAAAAAGAATGTTAACATTTCCCTGGTAGAAAAGAGAAGATAAGTGCCTTGTTTGAGGTCCCGTGTGGGTGAATAGCAGAGTTTGGAGTGAAACTCTAATCTTTTTTTTAAGTCCATTACTTTAGATGGACAACCAAGCTTGTTCCTCTTAAGAGAAGGATGTGAGCCAAATAGGAGATTCAAAGAGATGGAGTAAGGGATGATGCTCCATGAAGGAAAATATCCTGGTTTCAAAGCAAGAGCATGTCTTGACAGAGTAAGAGGCCAAGAATCCCTTTGAAGAAAAGGTACCATTTACTAAAAAATATCAGTCATAGTGACTATTGTTGAGAAATAAATGAACGATCACAAATTGAGAAACACAGGCAAGTAGGCTGTTGACTTCGGTAAGCCCGACTCTTGGTCTCAGGGTTTCCCAGACACCAGGCATCCCTGGACCATGCCCCCATTCCACTTGTACTATTAACTAATATTATTGGTTTCATTCACTCTTGCATTTATACAACATGGTCCTAAGCAATAACATACATAACATTATGGACTAATGTGTTAATTATTCACTCCCATTAAAAGAAATGCATAACAATGAACAATTTTTACTATTTACATGTACTTTCTAACATCAGTCACTTCACTTTCCACCTTTTGTACATATTTCATAATTTTGTGTTCAGTTTCATCTACGGCTGTAAATTAAACAATTCTACCTTGGAAAATATTTTCACAGAAGAATAAAAGTTCCAAAGACAGTAGAAAAAAATGAAGCTCAAGGTCAATGATTTGGCCAAATTCATCAAATTCTGTACAAAAAAGAGACTATATCGTGAAGGTACTATATTTTAATCATGAAAAGGTGCTCTAATTATTTGCTAAGACAGTTCCTCAAATTAGCAGCAAATTGATGGAAAACACAATTTTTATGTTGATCTGTTTCCCTTTGTTCTGACTTCACAAGTTAATGCCAGATGTTAAAAGGTGATTTCTTCTATCTCAGATTGGGAAGGGTCCCTGAGAAACAAAGACCCTATCAAAATGACTTGCTGTCCACCTAAGCAGCACTTGGTCAAAAAGAGACAAAAACCTGAGCTCCAGTTCTAATGCCTTCACTTTGGGAAATAAGGAAAGGAAACAAGCATATTGTCTCATTGTAAATACCACAGAGAAGATAGCACAGTAATGAAACTGCGCTAACACCTTGATGCATAAGACTGATCATCCTTATCAAGATATTTTTTCCCTTTGCAATGTTTTATGCTACATATTTGGTTATTTCATATGCACACACGTGTGCACACACACACACACACACAAATTACCACATTAAATTTCCCCTACAAACCGATGTATGTGTTGTTGTATTTTACAGATTATAAAACAGAGGCATAGAGAGGATGAATAACTGGCCAACTCTTTTTTTTCTTCTTCTTTTTTAAGAGACAGAGTCTCGCTCTGTTTCCTAAGCTGGAGGGCAGTCGCGCGATATCGGCTCACTGCAGCCTTTGACTCCCAGGTTCAAGCGTCTTTCCTACCTCAGCCTCCTGAGTATCTGGGATTATAGATGCACCCCACCATGCCTGGCTAATTTTTGTGTTTTTGGTAGAGATGGGTTTTTGCCATGTTGGCCAGGCTGGTCTCAAACTCCTCGCCTGAAGTGATCCCTCTACCTTGGCCTCCAAAAGTGCTGGGATTACAGGCATGAGTCACTGCACCTGGTCCTGTACAACTCTTATAGTAAGAGTCTCAAATATAAAAAGTCAGAGCTGGTATCTGGGCAAGACTATACAAAATCTACATCTGACATCACTGTGACACAAAACTTACATAACAACTGCATTTACAGAGACACTAACCTATATAATAATTCATTTCCTGTGAGCCCTGCAATCTCAGCAATGCATCTATGAGCATAACATGCAATGGTTAGGATAAAGAGATATTGATTAATGGGTACAAATATAAGAAATGATATAAGAAATAAGACCTGGTGTTTAATAGATCAGGAGGATGACTATAGTTAATAATTATCCACTGTACACTTCGAAATAGCTAGAAGATAATAATTTGAATGTTTCTAACGTAAAGAAGAGGCAAATATCTAAGGTAGTGGATATCCCAATTTCCCTGAGGTGATCTTTACACATTTTATGAATGTATTAAATTATCACATGTATCCTGAAAACATATACCTCTATTGTGTATCAATAGAAATAGCCAGGCACGGTGGCTTATGCCTGTGATCCCAGCACTTTGGGAGGCCAAGGTGGGTGGATCACAAGGTCAGGAGTTTGAGACCAGCCTGGCCAACATGGTGAAACCCCATCTCTACCGAAAATATAAAAATTAGCCAGGTGTGGTGGTGCGCACCTGTAATCCCAGCTACTCGGGAGGCTGAGGCAGGAGAATCGCTTGAACCCGGGAGGCAGAGGTTGCAATGAGCAGAGATCGTGCCATTGCACGCCAGCCTGGGAGACAGGGCAAGACTCCGTCTCAAAAAAAAAAAAAAAAAAAAATTGAAAAACAAATACGGCTCGGCGCGGTGGCTCATTACTGTAATTCTAGTACTTTGGGAGGCCGAGGCGTGTGAATCACCTGAGATCAGGAGTTCAAGACCAGCCTGGCCAACATGGTGAAACCCTGTCTCTAGAAAGATACAAAAATTAGCTGGGTGTGGTGGCACATGCCTGTAATCCCAGCTACTCGGGAGGCTGAGGCAGGAGAATCGTTTGAACCCGAGAGGCAGAGGTTGCAGTGAGCCAAGATCTCGCCACTGAACTCCAGTCTGGGCGACAGAGCAAGACTCTATCAAAAAAAAAAAGAAAAGAGCTGGGCACAGTGGCTCACGCCTGTAATCCCAGCACTTTGGGAGGCCGAGGCGGGCAGATCACGAGGTCAGGAGATCGAGACCTTCCTGGCTAACATGGTGAAACCCCGTCTCTACTAAAAATGCAAAAAATTAGCCGGGCATGGTGGCGGGCGCCTGTAGTCCCAACTACTCGGGAGGCTGAGGCAGGAGAATGGCGTGAACCCGGGAGGCGGAGCTTGCAGTGAGCCGAGATCGCACCACTGCATTCCAGCCTGGGCGACAGAGCAGGACTCTGTCTCACACAAAAAAAAGAAAGAAGGAAAGAGAGAGAGAGAAAGGGAGGCAGGGAGGAAGGAAAGAAGGAAGAAAGGAAGGAAAGGAAGGAAGGAAGGAAGGAAGGAAGGAAGGAAGGAAGGAAGGAAGGAAGGAGGGAGGGAGGGAGGGAGGGAGAGAAAGAGAAGAAAGAAAAGAAAGAAAGAAAGAAAGAAGGAAAGAGAGAGAGAGAGAGGGAGGCAGGGAGGAAGGAAAGAAGGAAGAAAGGAAGGAAAGGAAGGAAGGAAGGAAGGAAGGAAGGAGGGAGGGAGGGAGGGAGGGAGAGAAAGAGAAGAAAGAAAAGAAAGAAAGAAAGAAAGAAAGAAAGAAAGAAAGGAAGGAAAGAAGGCGAGAGAAAGAAAGAAGAAAGATATTTTTAAAATATACAATGCGACATGAATGAAATTTTCCACTTTCTTAGGAAACACCCTTTCTTTCATCCCTCCTAAGACACACTTCTCCATAATTCCATCTGAGCTCTATTTCCATTTCTTCCCTTTCCAGAGAGGAAAAGGACTTGTTATAGTTGAGGAAAAAGAAGAAAGGCTTAGTCCTTTCCTCTTTCATGTCAGAAACTTGATCAAAGTGGTCAGATCTACTTGTTCAATGGCTTTCAGAGGAGATATGCAGAAGGAAGGCCTAGGGCCACCTTTCTGCGCTTCAAGAGACCAGGAAGAGCTCAGTACACCAAATATCTTTAGAACTTAGGTAAGTTAAATATTACTGCATTTGATGCAATTTAATTAACCTGCACCATATTATTATAGAAATATTTTATTACTTTTAATGGCAAAAATTGCAATTACTTTTGCATCAACCTAATAAATAGTGTGCATTGTCTTTCCCATAGATAGCCACTGCTGCTGCATTAGGGAAATCTGTGTGCAGGAATGTACTGATGGTTTGGTACCTCCCTGTCGGCATGTTAAGAGCAAATATTGCAAGGGTACCCTGGGGCTGAAGAAATTGCAAGCATTGAACATTATATATTTGCACATAAATGCTATGCAAAAAAGACATTGATCAATGCAGTGTACTCAACAGTGGTTTTTACCACAAATGCAGAAGTCTTTGTCTGGGACAATATTTTACAATGTTCATCGGTTTCTAAAAAAAAATGACCTAATACTAGGGCATAATTCTGACTATTCCTCTCAGTGGAAGTGTGGGCCAGGTGTGAAAATGTGTCATTCAATTAGGCTGCAAGACAAGTTATTAGGCTGCTAATAAAATAAAGTTTTATTAGGCTGCTAATAAAATAAAGTTTTATTAGGCTGCTAATAAAATAAAGAAGCCGGGAGAAGTAGCTCGCGTCTGTTAAAGACAAAATCATGCTGAAGTCACAGAGAGTTTTGTTTAACGTTGGCTTATACTTTATTCCTGCTTCATATAAAACAGTCTTCTCCCAAACATCATAAATATCAAAGTACACCATATGTAATAATTCTGCAGGCTAGTTGGAAATGTACACAGGAAATCCATACAAGGGTCAATCAGAAAAATCTTATGAGTATGTTATGAATACAATTTTAGTGACCGGGAGCGGTGGCTCATGCCTGTAATCCCACCACTTTGAGAGGCCAAGGGGTGTGGATCGCCTGAGGTCAGGAGTTTGAGACCAGCCTGGCCAACATGGTGAAGCCCCGTCTCTACCAAAAATACAAAAATTAGCCAAGCATTGTAGCAGGCACCTATAATCCCTGCTACTCGGGAGGCTGAGGCAGGAGAATCACTTGAACTTGGGAGGCAGAGGTTGCAGTGAGCCGAGATTGTGCCACTGCACTCCAGCCTGGGAGACAAGAGAAAGACTCCATCTCAAAAGAAAACAAAACAAAACACAATTTTAAAGGATGAATATGGTTGCAAATTGGGCAGGTTATGGTCTGAGTTATTTCTTAAGACACTGCAACAAGTCTGATGCGTCATGAGCACAGATGTCTCCAGAAGCCAGGCAGGTGTCATTACTGAACAGACAGGATGTAAGTTAGGAGAGAGAGATGGAGTCAGAGAACAACCATGAGCTAGAGCCCGTTCCACAGAGGCAGCTTTATTCAGCTCTAATTGATACCACACAGCAATGGAGACACAGTGCACCAACCAACATCATGTGATTTTTAAAGATAAGACAGTAATGAAAACTTTTAGTGAACTATTCCAATATCAAACTTTATCTTCCATACCAAACATTGTAAATAGCACTGTGTATGCTGAAAAGAGGCACTTTTTAGCCAAGTACATGCCCTGGGGCTGCAGTCTATGTCTTTTGCCTCATACTATAGACACTTGAGTGCAAGTCTTTCTACCCAGTGTGGCTGTCAGCATCACAGAGGGGATACTCTACGTATCATTCACCTTTACATTCTCATCACCTGTGAAAATGATCCCCACCCAATATACATGAAAAAACAAACACTGCCTCATGATAAAGCTGTTAATGAATGTCAGCCAGAACAGGACTTCAAGGCGCAGCACAATTAGCTGAGCATTGAGTACTCACCAGGTCACCATTGTGTCCACATTTACCTAAGGACCCCAGTGATAAAATTATTGCGTTTCTAAATGACAGGAAAATTGGATGGTAGTAAAAATTATGTAGATTAACTGTTGGAAGGTATATGATATCATTTAAGGGTCCAATTTCAGTTTTCTAATCCCAAAGCTAGACTAGAGATTAACATCTCTTAGTACCCAGGTCTTACCCCTGCAATTCACTTCTCACCTCTGTACAGTTTCCCCACATCATCCCCTGTGCCCAGAATGCTCATTTCTTCCCTAAAGCCCCTGAAAATCCCCTGCTTTTCCTTTAAGACCCTGCTGAAATGAAACTTTTTTTTGAAGTCTTCCTTGTCCCTCAAGCCAAGTGATTTCCTTCAACCTTCGGCGTCCCCGTGAAACCATGTTCACAAAAGCACTATTACCTCTATCACACTGTAATACAATTATGTGTCTACGATTACTTTCCTGTGTTTCTCTGAGGACCAAGAATAAGTGTATGCTTCGTGTATCAAATTGTACACTTGACTTTTATACTTTCAGGAATACAGTGCTCTGTCCTTAAATGTTCATTTTGTAAATACAGAACCATTTTCTTGTGAATATCAAAACGTGAAACTTATCAGGAAGATGAATGACAACCCCACAACACACTGTTTTGCAGAAAATACCATAGGCTGAAAAGATCACAGGAATACCAAGTGATAGGTTGGAATCTTTCATGACACCAAACGTTCATGCCAGAATGCACATTCTCTGCCAGATTTTACAACTTTCCTCAGTGTGTTTTTAGGTTATGTAACTTTACACAAAGTGGAAGCAATAGTCAGGGCAAGACTTAAGAGAAAGTGGATCCAATGCAAGAGTAGTAAAGAAAAAAATCCCTCAAATATGTGGAGCAGATTGTTTTAATTATCTACAGACTCTTGTGCCCCAAGAAATTAATAGTTCAAGTTTCCAGCAAGAGTGGTGGATGAGATGGAGAGCATTTGTGTGAGAGAATCAAGGATATTACCAAAAATGAAAGGGAAGCTGGGTTCCTCCTGGGCAAACAGATCTCTGTGGCTCTATTTGTTCTAACTACTATGCCTGCCTTCATGTACTTTGGTCATTTAGTGGCCTTCCAGAGAACAGTTATAAAATCTGTGGTCATTCTGCAGGCAGCGTATAGTTTTCATCCAGAGTTCCGATCCAACCAGCAAAACTGTCTTACACAGGATGACTTGGAATTAGAGTCCTTATAGCAGAAAGAGCAGCAGGGCTGTCCTTGGGTATCCGTTGCTCAGCCAAGTCATCAAATAAAAAGGATGATTGCACAAGTGGACTATGTACCAATCTGTGGGTTTCTGCATGGCCAAGAGCCAGACCCTCCCTCCTGGCTCTGCTGGCCCAACCCACCAAGGGATGCTTTATTTAAACAGTTCCAAGTAGGGGAGACCGGCTGCTCCTGAACCCCAGAACAACCAGCTGGATCAGTTCTCACAGGAGCCACAGCTCAGAGACTGGGTAAGTCAACAATCCCCAGAGCTGGGACAGAAGGGGCAGCAATGGGGCAGCACCTGAGGGAGAGGTGAGCTGAAGTTAGTGCTTAGGAGATGTGGCACACTTTGGGGACAGGAAGGAAAAGGAAATGGGACCCAAGAGTGGCAGCAGAGGGGCCTGTGGAGTGAGACACTATGGTGTGTGTCATAACCAAGACCAGATCGGGGAGTAGTTACTTCTCTTCTTTTCTCACAGGAAACATGGTTCCAAAACTGTTCACTTCTCATATTTGTCTGCTTCTTCTGTTGGGGCTTCTGGCTGTGGACGGCTCACTCCATGTCAAACCTCCACAGTTTACCTGGGCTCAGTGGTTTGACGTCCATCAGTAGGAACCCCCTCCAATGCACCAATGCAATGAGGGTAATTAACAATTATCAACGGCAATGCAAAAACCAAAATACTTTTCTTCTTATAAGTTTTGCTAATGTAGTTAATGTTTGTGGTAACCCAAATATAACCTGTCTTCATAACAGAACTCTCAACAATTGTCATCATAATGGAGTCTGGGTGCCTTTAATCCACTGTAACCTCACGACTCCAAGTCCACAGAATATTTCAAACTGCAGGTATGCACAAACACCAGCAAACATGTTCTACATAGTTGCATGTGACAACAGAGATCCATGACAGGACTCTCCACAGTATGCAGTGGTTCCAGTTCACCTGGATACCATCATCTAAGCTCCTGTATCAGCACTCCTCGTCATCACTCATCTGCCAAGCTCCTCAATCATAGCCAAGATCCCATCTCTCCATGTAACCTGGGTATCAGCATCTGTCCTCATCAGTCTCCATACCCCTTTCATTTTCCTGAGCTGAAGTGCCCTGTGAACCTTGCAATAAACTGTTTTGCAAATTCATCTGGAAGTGTCTGTGTGTCTACTTTGGCTGCTCTGCTGTCATTTAGTGACAACCTACTGTAGAGATTTTTCCTTCCTCCAACCTGAGATTTGCGGGAAATAAGAGAGATTTGAGGACAAGAGACTCTTTCATGAAGCAGCACAGACTTATCCCTCTCCCTGTTTCAGGCTGAGGAGCTGAGGTCTCAACTGATATCTACCAACTGTCAAAGACTCTTGCCTTAATCAAACTTTAGTCATCTCTGAGCCCTCTTCACAACTAGGTCATTCTGTTGGGCTTCCTACTCCATCCTTGTAGAGTCAGGTTTATTTTTATATTTATATTATTTTTATTTATTTATTTTTTGAGACAGAGTCTCACTCTATTGCCCAGACTGGAGTGCATTGGCGATATCTGGGCTCACTGCAGCCTCCCCTTCCTGGGTTCAAGTGATTCTCCTGCCTCAGCCTCCCAAGTAGCTGGGATTACAGGCATGCACCACCACACCCAGCCAATTTTTGTAATTTTAGTACAGATGGGGTTTCACCATGTTGGCCAGGCTGGTCTCGAACTCATGACCTCAGGCAATCTACCTGCCTCAGCCCCGCAAAGTGCTAGGATTACAGGTGTGAGCCACCAGTGCCCAGCCTAGAGTCAGGTTTAACAGAAGTCCTCCTAACTTGGTTTATCATAAATATTTGCCCTCAATATCTGACCAAATTCCTTAATTCCTCCATCATCCATGTGATACCTGATTCCTGGCCTGCCTTCAAAAAACAACAAAAAAAAAATCCAATTGAGTCAACTTAACATTGGTCCCCCTAGCCTTGATATCTCTTCTAGGTAATTTTCCATCCACTGACCTCTCCCTCCACACCAACCTATAACTTCAGTATACCTCTCCACTTGTTTTAGCTGTATTCCAAAATTGAGCCCAATTTGATACTGAGGTCCCATTTGATGCTTTATGGACTAAGTCTGGTTTTTATTGATGTGATTTCTATCCTAAGAGATATAGGGGCTGCAGGGAATAAGCTGAAAACGTACATGTTTGATTATGATTTATGAATGATAAATTTTGATAGAATTGAACATTATGATAGAAAACAAAAAAAAACAGAAAGTAGAAAAAGTCAAGAATGCTATAAATATGGTGAAACCAAGATAAGAATAAAAGTTTAGCCTCAGAGACATCCCTTTTGAATGAGTGCATCAAATCTCCAGCTATTAGCAATTGTACTAGAGGTGGATCCACGGTTTGTGTCAAGTGTGGAATGAGATAAATTCTTCAGACAGCAATATGGACAGATTGTAATGCTGCCTGGAGGAGAGGTGGACACCTTTCCCAAAACTTCCATGTCCTGGAGATGGGGAGCCGCTGGTCACGTGGGAAGGGGAACGGGGAGGAGGAGGCTGGGGAAGTGGGAGCACTCATGAAGGTAAGTTGGCTCCTACCCATTCTGCCCTCCATAGATGTTCCCAATGGTGAGCCAAAGGTTCATTCAACACCTGTCAGGAAGGGCACAGCCTTGAGAATTGGGGAGTTTTAGACCCAGAGAGAGAAGAAATAGACAATGAGAGAACTTGCCCTGGACTCCAACACAGGGCTTCACTCAGGAATTCATGAGAAACAGAAAGGGGAAGCCCCTTCTTGCAAGTTGTGGACAACTGCAGCATTCAAGTGATTGTTCCGGGGACAGAATGGGTCTTTTTGAATGGCCCGACTCAGAATACAACAGAGATACGATGCCATCAGATCTGCACCTTGGTCCTTCAGTCTGAGATTTCTGACTTCTATATTTCTCCTCCTCTTCCAGACCCTCAGAAATAGCAATTTCCATTCCTCAGATGACTCCATGTCAGTAATGGTGCTTTAATTGGCATCAGACAGCAGCTGTATTGAAGTCTCTCCTCTGGAGAAACTATTGAGATCTTGCTTCTCCAAGCGGGGGCTGTGAACTTAAAAGTTTGCCCGGAGACACTGGGTTTGGGAAATCTCAGTGCTCAACAGAATCCACCGACTCTAGGTACAATAGGGCATGTCAGAAAGTGAGTGCAGTCTTCCCATAACCTCAAAGTAGCAGAAGGAGAAGGTAGGACACTAAAAGCTGGAGCCATGTTTGCTGTGAAGAAAGACAGAGTGGACTTTCCTTGCTTCAGGTACCAGATCACAGGTGTCTTCTCAGTCAGGGATGCCTCATCTCTAAAACCATAGGATAGAGGGATCAGTCCCCACCGGCCCCCACGCGCTCTCCACCTTGTGTCTTCATCCTCTCTCCTGTCATTCATTCCTTCGCTCATTCATTCATCCAGCAGACATCTACTGAGCAGACACCTTGCTCCAGGCAGTTTGAGGGAGTGATGATGCAACACAAACCAAGACAGGTCACTGCTCTTTTGGGGCCACATTATACAAGGATAAAAATAAACATACAAAGTTGTTCTAAGCATACAAAATTTTGCTAAGTGTCAGAAGGAAAAATACACAGCATAGTACACAGAAAATTACACAGAGCAGCACAATATAGAGGTTCTGTATGTGCCACAAAAATGACGGGGCAGAGTGTCACCAGGAAAGACCCATCTCAGAGAATGAAATCTGAACAGGAGGAAAAGCAGCCAGTCATGCAGACACCAGATGGAGAATCATCCCAGCAAAGAGAAAGAGAGTTCAAAAGTCCTGACCAATACTAAAGCTGTAAGTAGACTTCAGTTCTGTGTTTACAATAAGTTGATTAAAACATCTGAAAGAAAATGACTACAACTATTTTCATCTTTGTATGTATTTATTCCTTGATGTAATAAAACATTTTCATTTTAAAAAATGGTCCTGAATAGATAGAGGTTTGGCATATTAGAAGCACAAAAGTTGTTTGGTCAGGACAAGATCATTATAGCCATGAGTATCAGTGATAGGAGTTAATGAGGTTCAGACCCTTCATGCCTGTGAAGATGGAAGAATAAAGTAAGTTCCTCATGGGGCACAAATTGAGCATGTTACATACAAGAATAATGTTGCCTAAAGATCTGTCCAGCTGCTGCGCAAAACACAACTATTTAGGAGACAAGAGTGGAAGCAAGGTCCCAGTGAAGGACCACAGGTTGAGGGAGAGGGAAACAAGAGTCTTCCAATCTCAGTGAATCTCACCATCATCCTCTCATGGTGCAAACCCATGCTATTCCCCTCCCTGTTGCCATGGCCTCTCTCCAGCCCCTCCATGCCTTCCACATCATCTTCCTGCCATCCCCATGCTGATGACTGGACTGAGGTCAGAGGCAGCTCCCCTCTCCCGGGGGTGAGACGGTTCAAACAAGACCAAGGAGGATTCTGTGCTTGACCATCAGGAAACCCTGGCTAGACTCACTGCTCCTTCTGCAGTAGACATCCAAGATTTTCTGGTTGCCCTGGACCAAAGGCCGGCACCACAGAGACTACCATTAGAGAAGTTAAGTGGTCACATCAGCGTGTTCCAAAGACATGATCCTTGGAGTCCACTTCCTTTCCTTGAACGTCCCATGTCTGATTTTATAAAATTCTCTTAATATCAAATCTTCAGGAAGTCTTGCAGGAGTAAATGCAGTTAATTGTTCTATAAGCAGGCAGGGAGGGTCTCCAGGAATTATAAGAATTTAATCAACTTGAGCAATCAGCCTGTTTTACAAGCTTGCTGGTGGGAACCAGCTCCTGGCATAACCCAGCAACTTATAGACAAACCAGCATGAACTTTCCTCCTTACCATGCTAAAGTCTCCACCCAAGGAGGAGCCTCATTACCATAACATGTGAACTATGTGCTCGCAGAATCACTCACTGTGTGTGGGCAACTGGAACGCCTCCTCTACAAGTGATGATACACCCTCTGTCCTCTCCATCACCATATAGATCATTTTTCCTCCTGACACCTAGCAAAATTTTGTATGCTTAGAACAACTTTGTATGTTTATTTTTATCCTTGTATAATGTGGCCCCAAAAGAGCAGTGACCTGTCTTGGTTTGTATTGCATCATCACTCCCTCAAACTGCCTGGAGCAAGGTATCTGCTCAGTAGATGTCTTTCCCTCAGAAAGACGCTGCTTTGGAGAATACTCCCAGTGGCCTTCTTAATTGAACCAAGTAACAAAACTTTTATCAAAATGTATGTTCTCATAGAGAGTCTTTGTTACTCCCCAGGGAAACAAGCCCTGGTGTTTTCAGCCACCAGCTCTAACACATTCTGTAAAGTCCAGCACAGACGGAAGGTTAATTCACGATGCTACTGTTTTCACTTTGTTTTACTTTTTAATAATTGGGAGCATATCAGGGCAGATGTCTTTATGTAGGGTTTAATGGAAGGTCAAGGAGGCAAATCTTCAACCTTGGGGAGATACACTTGCAGAGATTATGACTACACTTTGGACTCATGAATATGAGACCCCACCAGCAGAGTAGCCTGCAATGTTCAAGGATATCCAAGTAGATCAAGCATTTTAATGAAAAAACGACAGGCTTTGTCTTTCAAGATGTCTGTGAACTGATTTTCCAAAAGGAAAGGAAACCCCCATTGTCAGGGCAGAAGAGAGAGTGGAGAGGGATCTAGGCTAAACATTGTAATCAATTTTGCCTGATATTGACTTTTTGTTTGTTTCTTAGTTCATTTTTATTTTGTTTTAGTTTAGTTTTTGGCCCAGGATGGAGGGCAGTGGCGCAATTTTGGCTCACTGCAGCCTCCACCTCCCAGGTTCATGCGATTCTCCCACCTCAGCCTCCCGAGTAGCACGGGCTACAGGCGCTTACCACCATGCCCAGCTAATTTTTGTATTATTAGTAGAGACGGGATTTCACCATATTGGCTAGGCTGGTCTCAAACTCCTGACCTCAGGTGATCCGCCCCCCTTGGCCCCTCAAAGTGCTGGGATTACAGACCTGAGCCATCACACCCAGCCACTTAGTTCATTTTTGGAGAGAAGATCTCCCTATGTGGCCCAGGATGTACTTGAAGTTCTGGGTTCGAGTGATATTCTCATCCTAGCCGTCCCAGTAGTTGGGACTACAAATACACACCACTGAGCCCAGCTGATACTCACATTTTATAAGCTGTGTTTCCACTCTAATTACATAAGGAAGTGAGGGAATAGAAGCGTAGAAATTCTGTCTACATCCCTATTTGAAATTGCCTATGAAAAACAGCCTTGTTTCTAAACTAAATCTTGATTTTGGTTGATAAATGTTTTTCTTAAAATGCACGTAGAATTATGACAGAGTTGTCACTTTTGTCTCATGTCTTACCTACAGTATTTTCAAAAGAAAATCAGTTGACTACTTCAAAATTCTCATTATTCCAAAGCTATTTTGGATGTCAAATTTGTTGATGTTAGAGAATTTAGAATATAGGGCCAGCCAGGTTACCCAAATGAATATCTGGGAAACTGAGCACATTACATGCTTATCACACATCCCCACTGAGTAAGAAAATATGACTGTATTAGTCAGGATCATCAAGAGAAACATAACATATCTAGGTAGACAGAGATAAATAAAAATATAGATAAGATGGATTTATCATGAGAAATTGGCTCTGGCAATTATGGAGTCTGTGAAGTCCCACAATCTGCCCTCTGCAAGCTGGCAGACCCAGAAAAGCCAGTGGTATAATTCAGTTTGAGTCCTAATGCCTGAAAACCATGGAAGCCAATGATGTAAACGTCAACCCAAGTGCGGGAACGATGACACAAGATGTCCTAGCTTAAGAAGTGAGGCAAGAAAAAAGTGGTGAATTCCTCCTTTCTCCACTTTTCATGCTATTCTGGCCCTCAACAGATTGGGTGAGCCCCATCCATACTGGAAATGCAACCTACTTTACTTAATCAACCAATTCAACTGCTAGTCTTACAGAAATACCCTCTCAGACACACCCAGAAATAATGTTAATCTGGGCACCCACAGGCCCAGGCAACTTGAAATATAAAATTCACCATCATGGTGACCTACGGTTCCCCAGGTGCACCAGTAAATGTTACCAAAATGGCACCATCAGCCAGAACCCACATACATTCACCAGGTCAGTGCACTTCTCAATTCACCAGAGATTCATTTTCTTCCAGGGCATCATGTTCACCTGGAGTGGGGCCAAGAACCAGGCCACAGCTAATAATGAGAAAGAAAGGATTCTTCATTCGCTTTTTTACAAATGAGAGAAAAATTTGCCAAAAGCCTTTGGTAATAAGTAGTTACGTCAAAGACAAAGAGACTCAAAATGAAAATGAAAAAAGTCAGTTACCCTTCCCACTGTCCATGTTTTTCCTCCACATATAAAAATAGGTATTAAATTCACCCTTTCTGGTATTAACGATTAGAGTCTAACCAATACCTGTGAATCTGAGTGCACAGATGTTACCAGATTTTTCATTACACAGAAAATGACAGAGACGTTCTTCCACTACAGTTGCTATTTTGTGGTGACAACTTTTACTTTCCCAGGATTCCTTGGTTAAGTGACACACACGTGCAACTGGAAGGATTTACTGTTTTCACCCACAGCTCCCACACTTCACAGATGTGCAGGAGCTTCAGTACAGCAGTTCCTAGGAACATGGATAGTACATGCATGACTTGTTAACCGCAATGCAATAGCAAATATATGGGGTTCAGTGTTGGTCTTTCATTCAGAATATACAGTTCAGATTGTTTAAAATAGTAAATTTAGAAACAAATAATATATCCTGCTGAACTGGTTAAAATAGGATTGTATATCTTTGCAATGGAATTTTATGCGGCATTTTTTAATGCAAAAAAGTATGGTTAATCTCTTGCTATTGGCATGGAATGTTACCAAAATATATTGTTAATGAGAAAGAAGAATGGTGTAGGCCACTGTAAGAATCTACTCAGGCTCCTATAACAAAATACCACAAATGAATAGCTGAAGAAACAGAAATTTCTTTCTTCCAGTCGAGGAAACATCAGCTCTTCTCCTCCATACTCACACTCACACTTCTGGCCACCAAATATGGGAGGGTGCTTTCTCACAGCAACTGATTCCAGCTGGGTATGCTACAATTCAATTCAATTGTGACACTAACTGGAGTGAATGCAGACCCCACAGGTTAAGGGCTCCGTCCCACAAGACTGTCAGTCTCAAGAAGCAGATCATTATCTGTGCTTTTGACCAATAAGCTGTACTTTGGAGGATCCCATGACTTCCTCTTCAGTTTGATCATTTGCTACAATGGCTCACAGACCCCAGGGAAACACTTCAGTTTATACATCAATCATAAAGGATATATTAAAGGTACAGATAAGGAAATAATGGGGCAAGGCTTGGAAGGGTCCTAAGTGCAGAATCTTCTGTCCCTGTGGAGCTGGGTTGTGCCACCCTCCCAGCACAGGGATGTGTTCTTGTGTACTATATTAATCTGTTCTTACGCTGCTATAAGGAACTACCTGAGGCTGGGCATGGTGCTCATGCTTGTAATCCCAGCACTTTGGGAGGCTGGGGCCACCATATCATAAGGTCAGGAGGTCAAACCCACCCTTGCCAACATGGTGAAACCCGGTCACTACTAAAAATACAAAATTAGCTGGGTGTGGTGGCACACACCTGTAATCCCAGTTACTTGGGAGGCTGAGGCAGAAGAATCACTTGAACCCAGGAGGCAGAGGTTGTAGTGAGCCAAGATCGTGTCATTGCACTCCAGCCTGGGCAAAAACTCTATCTCAAAAAAAAAAGAAAAGAAAGAAAGAAAGAACTAGCTGAGACTGGATAATTTATGAAGAAAAGAAGTTTAATTGACTTGCAGTTCTGCAGGCTACACAGGAAGCATGGCTGGGTTGCAGGGCCTCAGGAAACTTAAAATCATGGCAGAGGGTGAAGGGAAAGCAAGCACATCTTCACACAGCAGCAGGAGAGAGTGAAGGTGGAAGTGCTATGCACTTAAACAACCGGATCTCATGAGAACTCACTATCACAAGAACAGCAAGGGAGAAATCTGCCCCCATGATCCAATTACTTCCCACCAGGTCCCTCCCCCAACATTAGTAATTACAATTTGACATAAGATTTGCATGGGCACACAGAGCCAAACCATATCATTCACCAAATCCAGAAACTTACCAAAGCCTCTCTCTCTCCTTTTGGGATTTATGGAGGTGTCATTACATTGGCATGACTGATGAAATTACTGGCCACTGCTGATTAACTCAACTTTAAATCCGCCTCCCAGGGGGTTAGCTGGGATGGGAATGGATGTTCTAAACCTCTAATCACTTCCTTGGTTCTGCTGGCAACCAGCCCCCATCCTGAGTCTACACAGGTGCCACTCATCTCATTAACATAGTTCATTAGACACTTATTC
Organism: Pongo abelii; assembly: GCF_028885655.2. Classification (NCBI taxonomy): domain Eukaryota; kingdom Metazoa; phylum Chordata; class Mammalia; order Primates; family Hominidae; genus Pongo; species Pongo abelii. Next base: position 24,385,435 of record NC_072000.2, read on the forward strand.
AGAAATTTTAAGTTTTAGGAGCTCTGAGTCAGGAAAAAGGGAGGAAGACTAAATATATGCTATATATGTTTTTAGAGATGGGGCTTCACTCGGTCACCCAGGCCCGCGTGCAGTGGCGCCATCATAGCTCACTGCGGCCCCCACCTCCTGGGTTCAAGCCATCCTTCTGCCTCAGTCTCTCAAGTAGCTGAGATTATAGGCTGCAGCCACCATGCCCAGCAGTTGCATTTCTCATTATAAATCACAATATCACAATCGCAGCTCTGGACCCTGGGAAGTTCAAGATGAAGGTTCTGGCAGGTTCAGTTTGCAGTGAGGTCTCCCTTCCTGGCTTGCTGACAGTTGCCCCCCCCAACACTGTGTCCTCAGATAGCGGAGGAAGGAGTAAGCTCTCTGACGTGTCTCTTTTTCTTTTTTTTTTTTTTTTTTTTTTGAGATGGGATCTTGCTATATTGCTGTATTAGGCTGTTCTTTCATTGCTATGAAAAATTCCTGAGATAGGTTAATTTATAAAGAAAAGAAGTTTAATTGGCTCAGGGTTCTGTACGATGCACAGGAAGTATAGCCCTGGTATCAGCTTCTAGGAAGGCCTCGGGAAGCTTACAATCGTGGCAGAAGATGAGGTGGGAACAGGCACTTCATATGGGGAAAGCAGGAGCAAGAGAGAGAGCTGGGGGACATGGAAGGAAGTGCCACACCTTTTAAATGACCAGTCTCAGAAGAACTCACTCATTATCTCCAGGACAGCACCAAGGATTTGGTGCTAAACCATTCATGAGAAGTTTGCCCCTGTATTAGTTCTTTCTCACATTGCTACCAAGAAACACCTGAAACTGGGTAATTTATAAAGAAAAGAGGTTAACTTGGCTCTCAGTTCTGCAGGCTTTACAGAAAGCAGAAAGCATAGCAGTTTCTGTGTCTCGGGGAGGCCTCAGGAAGCTTCCAATCATGGTGGAAAGCACAGGGGGAACAGGGGTCTGACATGGCAGGAACAGGAGCAAGAGAGCAAAGGTGGATGTACCACAACTTTTTGTTTGTTTGGTTTCGTTTTGTTTGAGATGGAGTTTCGCTCTTGTTGCCCAGGCTGGAGTGCAATCGCACGAACTCGGCTCACCGCACCCTCCACCTCTCAGGTTCAAGCGATTCTCCTGCCTCAGCCTCCCGCGTAGCTGGGATTACAGGCATGCGCCACCACGCCCGGCTAATTTTGTATTTTTAGTAGAGATGGAGTTTCTCCATGGGGTCAGGCTGGTCTCAAACTCCCGACCTTAGGTGATCCGCCCGCCTCAGCCTCCCAAAGTGCTGGGATTACAGGCGTGAGCCACCATGCCAGCCCACAACTTTTAAACAAGCAGATCTCACGAGAACTCACTCACTATCAGGAGAACAGCACCAAGGGAATGGCGCTAAACCATTCACGAGAAATCCAGCCCAACGATCCACTCACTTCCCACCAAGACTGCCTCCAACACTGAGGATTATATTCCAATATCACATATGGATGGGGCAAATATCCAAACTGTCTCAGTTGCCCACAATGATCTTGAACTCTTGGCCTCAAGCAATCTTCCTGCCTCAGCTGCCCAAAGTGCTGGGATAACAAGTGAGAGTCATCAACCCAGCTGGTGGTGTCTCCTTTTATAAGGATACTAATCCTATTGAATCAAGGCTCCACTCTTATGACATCATTTAACATTAAGTTAATCCTTATAGGCCCTCCCTCCAAATACAGTGACACTGGGGGTTAGGACTTCAATATATGAATTTTTAAGGGACATAATTCAGTCCACAGCAAACACTATATACAGCATATTACTGTCTGAGGGTGGGGGAGAGGAGGAATTACACGCAGAAATCTATGAAAATGAGAAAAAGCCAGTATGCTTATATGTACTACTGCATATATGCTTAGATTCAGTATATATATTATAGAAAGGGTACTAAAAAACTGAATAATTATTCTTCCTGGAATACAAACCTAGCTGCAATAAAGAAAGGCAAATGAAGACATCCTTTTCACTAGATACCCTTTTTTAATGATTGAATTTATATTTTCACCATATGAATGTATATGCATTCTATATATGCACTTACATGCATATATCTATATATGTAGAAATGTATATATTTGTTAACCACAGACTCCCTACTACTAGAACATTCAAACAAAGGAGAATTAATCAAGTAAAACTAAAAGAACCATAATAAGGCAGCACTGGGATGATCTGGAAGGCTGAGGGTCGGTGAGCCCAACACCCGTCACCTCACAGCTGGGAATCAGAGAGTGATGGAGATATCCCCCACTCCACCTCCTGCTCTCTTTCTTCTCCAGTCCAGCCACCTGGTCACAGAGTGAGGCTCTAAACTGGCACTTATTACATGTGTCTGTCCCTCCTCTTCTCACTTTGGAGAAAGAGTGTGACTATCCCAAGTCAGCAGGTAGAGTGAGACCCAGCTTGGAAACTGTTAGCTGAGGAGCTCTAAGAAACTTGTGCTTTGAAAGCTGATCTTCTTTGTGATATTGAAATCCTCTGAGTCCATTCCCTCATTATTACAGGAAAGGTGTTTGAAAGATCCAGGTCATGTCACTACAGGACAAAAGCTCTGGATGTTCAGCCACAATCAAAGCTCTTGAGATCCAGCAGTTTCCTTGAACTATTTTTCTACCACACACACTTCTCAAAATATAGTGCATACCCATATTTAGGATTGTGGTAGATGGCCATTACATGATCTTGACTGTATCAATAAAAGTCTCAGGGCAAATCTCTGGGGGATTCAGTGCAGATGGCCTACCAGTTGGAAGTGGAATAAATCATCCTAACATTCTGCTACTCATCTCCAAATAACAGGCTTGCATCAAATGGCTATCTCAGACACTTTGCAATCTATGAGTCTGCAATGAGGAATGAATGTGTGTGTGTGTGTGTTTGTGTGTGTGTGTGTGTGTGTTTTAAAGAGGCATATATGTGTTTTACTTGGTTTATGTATATGAGTTACTTGATTACTTCTATGTGAATATTCTGAATAATGGGCTAATTAAATAAATAAAATATAATTATATCATGTACAAAACTTTACATAGTTTCATCTGCTTGATCATTATTCCTGTAAGTCTCCATAGCAATATCTAATTGTATTTTTAGTGAGGAAGCTATTTTGGCCTGACCTTCAAAACTGTCTTTGCATTTGGGTAGGACAAAAGACTAGCAAAAAAAGCCTGAGGGGTTATTTTAAGTATTCTTAGGATTTAATATTCCTCAGACTGTCTGAGTTAGCTGACTTGTGAAAAAACTAAAGGGACAGGATACTCAGTAAGTATGAATGTAACAGTTCACTCCTCAGTATTTCTGGAACAGGAAGGAGTTTTCCTCATGCCCCCAACTGCCTTTAGCCAAACAGAAAAGCAAGAGGACAAAATTCTTTAAATCTTAAAAGGAAGCTATGGGTAAGCAGTGACATATAGAGACTAGCACATAGGTCATCAATTTTGTCTCCCTGGGATATTCATAATCAATCCCTAATGACTAATAACCAATTTTTGATAATAATAAACTATGTAATCAAATATTATACACAAATTTATTCATAGTGTTTTCTGCCAGCATGTTAAGTGCCACACCTGAAAAAACTTCAAACTTTAGTGTAGTTCCCATTTGGATCACCTGGGGGAAGTTTTGCACTACGGATGTGTGGGCTCCATTCCGGATATACTCACACAGAATGTCTGTACATTGAGCTCAGGATTCTGCATTTTCAAGCATTTCCTCAAGTGGTTCTGAAACAACCTGTCTCCAGCCCAACTTTGAGATCCATTTGTTACCAAACTCTGGCTTCAGAAGTCTTCATGTACATCAGAAGTAATCTCGGTGTGGGGAAATTCCAAAGCACAGGAAGGGATGATACCATTTGCATTATTACCCAGATGATTCTAGCTACATACGCCTATTATCCAGCACTTATGTCTTGATATGAGGCTTCTATTCAGTTGACCCTATTGATATCCAAGTGTACACAACTGACCTGTCAGGCTATAGCAACACTTCACTTATATGTAAGGAGAATTTGTGCAGGGCTTAGCCGAAGCTCATCATGGGGTATGAATTGACTTGGTCTCATTGCTATAATCCTTGGGTTCAGAAGACACTGAACAAATGCTTAAGAAACTGTTTTAGGTTAATGCATGAGGAGATATTTAACTCCTCAGATAGCCAAAGAATCAAGGAGAAGGGGTTGAGCTGGATGGCCCAATAGAAGTGTCCATTGATTGCACCCCCACACATACCAGCAGAAACACCACATTTAACAACTATCTACACACAAAAAAGCACCTACATATGAAATGAAAATCAAGTCAACAATCATAGTACCTATTTTAACTTCATATCACTGAAAGAGGCACTGAAGAGGTTAGGAAAGACAATTTTGAATCACTGAGGCCACCACTCCCTCATCTCCCACCAGCCGCCACATGGAGCTGAGACAGAATCTGAGAGCATGGGGGAGGGAGAGTGCAGCAATTGTGGAAATCTGCATTGAACTCAGTGCTGCCCTGTCACAGCCCACCCACAGAATGAGCATTTAGACCACCTTAGCCAAAGGGGAATCGCCTATCCCAGCGGTCAGACCCTGAGTTTGGGAAAGCCTTGCCACAGTAGGCTAAAGTGCTCTGGGGTCCTAAATATATTTGAAACTCAATCTAGGCCATGAGAACTACAACTGGAAGGCAAGTCCCAGTGATGTGCTGGGCTCAGAGCCAGTGGACGTGGACACCACTAGTGTGACACCTGTCAGGGCAGCTAAGGGAGTGCTTGCACAACCGCTCCCCCAACCCCAGGCAGCACAGTTCACAGCAATGAAAGTGACTCCTTTCTTCTGCTTGAGGAGAGGAGAGGAAAGAGTAACTAGGACATTGTCTTACATCATAAACATCAGCTCAGCCACAGTAGGATAGGGCACCAGTCAGAGTCATGAAGCCGCCATTCCAGGCACTCGCTCCTGAAGGACATTTCTAGACACACCCTGCACCAGAAGAAAACCCACTGCCTAGAAGGAAAGGACCTAGTCCTGCCAGGATTCATCACCTGCTGACTGAAGAACCCTCAGGCCCTAAATAACCAGCAGCAATACCCAGTAGTACACTCCATGGGCCTGGGGTGAGACTCTGAGATATGCTGGCTTCAGGTGAGACCCACCATATTCACAGCTGGGGCAGTCATGAAGGGACAATTCTTCTGCTTGAGAAAAGCAGAGGGAAAAGTAAAGGGGACTCTGTCTTGCAGCTTAGGTAGCAGCTCAGCTACAAAAGGGTAGAGCACCAAGCAGGCTCTTGGAGTCCCCAATTCCAGATCTTGGCTTGTGGTTGGCATTTCTGGACCTGCCCTGGGTCAGAGGGAAACCCACTGTCCTGAAGCGTGAGTCCCAGGCCAGGCAGCATTCACCACAAGCTGACTGCAGAGCCCTTGGGCCTTAAGGGAACATTGGCGGTAGCCTGGCAGTACTCCTCTTGAGCCTGTGGTGGAGGTAACCACAGGGAGAGGCTCCTCTGCCCATGGAAAGGTAAGGGAAGAGTGAAAGGATTCCATCTCATGGCTTGAGTGCAAGCTCAGCCACAGTACAACAGAACACCACGTAAACTTCACAGGTTTTTTACTTTGGTCCCTGGCTCTCAGACAGTACCTCTGGACATACCTGGGCCTAGAGGAACTCATCATCCTGAAGGGAAGGACACAAGCCCGGCTGGTATTGTCACCTGCTGATTGTAGACCTCTAGGGCCTTCAGTGACCATAGGCAATAGCCAGGTAGTAGTTACAGAGGGCCTTTGGTGAGACCCAGAGCTGTGCTGGATTCAGGTCTGACCCAGCACAGTCCCAGTGGTGGTGACCACAGGGGTGTTTGTGTCACCCCACCACCAGCTCCAGGCAGCTCAACACACAGAGAGAAACATCATTTGTTTGAGAGAAACATCATTTGTTTGAGCGAAAGTAAGGAAAGAAAACAAGAGTCTCTGCTTTGTAATGCAGAGAATTCTGAAAAAATTCTGGAGTTTAAAATGCAATTGACACACTGAAGAATTCATGAGAATACCTTAATAGTAGAATTGATCAAGCAGAAGAAAAACTTCATGAGCTTGAAGATAGATGAGTTGAAAATACATTATCAAAGGACACAAAAGAAAAAAATAATGAAGCACACCTACAAGATCTGGAACATAGCTTTCAAAAGGGCAAATTTAAGAGTTATTTATCTTGAAGAGGCGGTAGAGAAAGAGATAGGGGTAGAAAGTTTATTCAAAGGGAAAATAACAGTGAACTTCCCAAAGCTACCAATATTTGAGAAAGATACCAATGTTTGAGTACAAAAAGATTAGAGAACACCAAGCAGATTTAACCCAAAGAAGACTACATCAATGCATTTAATAATCAAACTCAAGAAGTCAAGGACAAAGAAAAGATCCTAAAAGCAGCAAGAGAAAAGAAACAAATAATACACAATGGAGCTCCAATATGTCTGGTGGCAGAAGCGGAAGCCCTGCAGGCCAGGAGAGAGTAGCACGACGTATTTAAAGTGCTGAGAAAAAAAAATCACCCTAGAATAAAATATCCAGTGAAAATATCCTTCAAACATGAAGGAAAAGTAAAGGCTTTCCCAGACAAACAAAAGCTGAGAAATTTTATCAACATTAAAACTTTCCTACAAGAAATGATAAAGGGAATACTTCAATCAGAAAGAAAAAGACATTAACGAGCAATAAATAATCACCTGAAAGTATAAAACTCACAGGTAACAGTAAGTACACAGAAAACACAGAATATTATAACACTGTAATTGTGATGTATAAATCACTATTATCTTAAGTGGAAAGAAAAACACGAACTGATCAAAAGTAACTATAACAACTTTTCAAGACATGCTACAATAAGACATAAATAGAAAAACAAAATGGTAAAAAGTAAGGGGATGAAGTACAGGGTTTTTATTAATTTTCTTTTTGCTTGTTTATTGATCTGTTTGTTTAAGCAATCAGTGCTAAGTTGTCATCAGTATTTGTTATAAGATATTGTTTGGGGGCCTCATAATAACCTCAAATCAAAAAACATAAAACAGATACTAAAAAATTAAAAGCAAGAAATTAAATCATACACCAGAGAAACTGACTTTCACGAAAAGAAAGACAGGAATCAAAGAAAGAAGAAGAAGAAGACCACAAAACAACTATAAAACAAATAACAAATGGGAGGAGTTAGTCCTTACCTATTAATAACAACATTGAATGCTGATGGACTATCCTCTCCAATCAAAAGATATAGAATGGCTGAATGGTTTAAAAAAAAAAAGACTCGATCTATTGCCTACAAGAAATACACTTCACCTATAAAGACACACGGAGACTGAAAATAAAGGGATGGAAAAAGATATTCCATGCCAATGGAAACAAAAAAGGAGCAGGAGTAGTTATATCAGACAAAATAGATTTCAAGACAAAACCTATTAGAATAGACACAGAAGGCCATTATATAATGATAAAGGGGTCATTCAGCAAGACGATATAACAATTGCAAATATATATGCACCCAACACTGGAACACCCAGATACATAAAGCAAATATTATTAGAGCTAAAAAGGGAGATTGGCCCCAAATACTGTATAGCTGGAGACTTCAACACCCCAATTTCACCATTGGACAGATCTTCCAGACAGAAAATCAACAAAGAAACATTGGGCTAAATCTTCACTATATACCAACTGAACCTAGTAGATATTTATAGAACATTTCCTCCAATGGCTGCAGAATACACATTCTTCTTAGTACATGGATCATTGTCAAGGATAGACCATATGTTAGGTCACAAACAAAATCTTAAAACTTTCTAAAGCATTCAAATAATAACAAACATCTTCTCTGACCACAATGGAATAAAACTGGAAATCAATAACAAGAGGAGTTTCAGAAACTATACAACTATACAAACACATGGAAATTAAACAATATGCTCCTGAGGCTGAGGCTGCAGTGAACTACGATCACGCCACTGCACTCCAGCCTGGGTGACAGAGTGAGACTCTGTCTCCCCAAAAAATAAACTAATAATAAATAAACAAATAATGGGCAAAATATCTGAATAGACATTTCTCAAAATAAGACATATAAGTGGCAAACAGGCATATGAAAAGGTGCTCAACATCACTGATCATCAGAGAAACACAAACCAATACTATGAGATATTATCTCATAGTATAATGAGATAATATCTCATAGTATAATGAGATAATATCTCATAGTATAATGAGATAATATCTCATAGTATAATGAGATAATATCTCATAGTATAATGAGATATTATCTCATAGTATAATGAGATATCCTCTCACCTCAGTTAAAACGGCTTTTATCCAAAAGACATGCAAAAAAGAATGCTGGCCAGGATGTGGAGAAAAGGGAACTCTCGTACACTGTTGGTAGAAATGTAAATTAGTACAACCACTATGGAAACAACAGTTTGGAAGTCCCCCAAAAAACTAAAAATAGAGCTACCACAAAATCCAGCAATCCCACTGCTAGGTATACACCCAAAAGAAAGAAAATCAGTAGATCATACTATTCAGCCATAAAAAAAGAATGAGATCCTGTCATTTGCAACAACATGGATAGAACTGGAGGTCAATTATGTTAAGTGAAATAAGTCAGGCACAGGAAGACAAACTTTGCATGTTCATACTTCTTTGTGGGAGCTAAAAATGAAAACAACTGAATTCATGGAGATATAGTAGAAGAACGGTTACCAGAGGCTGGGAAGGGTAGTGGGGTGATGCGGAGGAAGTAAGGATGGTTAATGGGTACAAAAAAAATAGAAAAAAAGAATAAGACCTAGTATTTGTTAGCGCAACAGAGTGAGTATAGTCAATAATAATTTTATTCTACATTTAAAAATAAGAGTATAAATTGGATTGCTTGTAACACAAAGGATAAATGCTTGAGGGGATGAGTACCCCATTTAACCTGATACTATTATTACACATTGCATGCCTGTATCAAAATATCTAATGTATTCCATATGCACATATTCTTACTAGGTACACACAAAACTTAAAAATTTTTTAAAAAGAATCAAAGGAACTGGTTTGAACAGTCAAAAGACAGTTGTTGCCGGCTTCTGTAGTCTAAGCTACTGAGGAGGCAGAGGCAGGATGATCACTTGAGCCCAGGAGATGTGGGCTATAAGTGCGCTTAAGCTGATGGGGGTGTCCATATTAAGTTAAGCATCAATATGGTGACCTCCTAGCAGGAAGGGACCACCAGGTGGCCTAAGAAGAGTTGAACCAGCCTAAATCAGAAACGGAGCAGGTCAAATTTTCTGTGCTAATCAGTAGTGGGATCATGCCTATGAATAACCACTGCACTCCAGCTTGGACAAGATAGTGAGACTCCGTCTCTAAAGATCAAAACAAAACAAAAAATACAGCTACTGTCAAACAATTTATAAAAGATATACTGAAGGAGTAACCAAGATCCCAAAAGATAATGGTGTTTTACAAACAGCAGGAAAATGCCATTAGTAGACTGAATCTATCATATAATTTCTCACTATTCTCTGGGTTTGCCCACTCAACTTGCTTCGGCTCCACGTAGTATCAGCTGCACTGGCCACAGCAGGTGTAATCTAGGCTAGAGATTTCAAGAGAACCTCATTCTATGTCTAGTTGATCTGCTGAGATGACCAGAACACTGGGGCCTCCATCTACTCTATCTTCACCATCCACAGCCTGTGCTTAGACTCTTCTGCAGCTATAACAGAATACTGGAAACTTGGTGATTTAAAAAGAAAAGAGGTTTATTTGACCCAGGTTGCTGGAAGCTTGTAAGTTCAAGCAGCACAGCACCAGCATTTGCTTGGCTTCTGGTGAGGACCTCCTGTCGCGTCACAACATGGCGAAGAAGTGGAAGGAGTAGCAAACAAGCTGGAAAAGGGATGAAACAAAAGACATAACCTGGCTTTATAACAACTGTTTCTCAGCCCGGGTGCAGAGGCTCACGCGTGTAATCCCAGCACTTTGGAAGCCCAGGAGTTCGAGATCAGCCTGGTAACATGGTGAAACCCCACCTCTGCCCCCAGAAATACAAAAATTAGCCAAGCGTGGCGGCACATGCCTATAGTTCCAGCTACTTGAGAGGCTGAGGTAGGAAGATCATTTGAGTCCAAGAGGTGGAGGTTGCAGTGCGGAGGGATCGGGCCGCTGCGCTCCAGCATGGAGACAGAGTGAGACCCTGTCTCAAAACGAAGAAACAAACAAACAAAAACTCTTTCTCATAGTAACTAACCCAGTACTAGGAAAGCTAACCCAGTCTTCCAAAAATGCATTCATTCGTTTATGAGAGTGGAGCTCCCATGACCCAAATATTTCTTAAAAGATCCACTACCTCTCTATACTGTTAAAATTGTAATTAAATTTCAACATGAGTTTTAGCAGGAATAAACCACATCCAAACCATACCAACCTCTCCCTCCATGTGATCCCTCCAGTAACAGAGCCCAATCTTCCTTTACATGCTGCTCAAGGCTCCAAGGCAGCTTGAAATAGTCCAAGCAACAGCAAGGACTATACTTAGGGGTGTACATGGTCACCCTTTACTGAAGTCAAAGTAACTCCAAAGTCTTTGGGTCCGAGTAAGTCACAAAGTCAAGCCAGGATCATTGTAACAAGGGAATTACAGAAAGGGATGGATGATTGGAGGCATTAATGATTCGGGCCATTCTGTAATAATTTGCAACAAACTAAGTCAACTTCATGGATGTGTGAACAGTGAAGTCACACGGGGTTCCAGACTTAGAAGGAGCCCATGCTTGATTTAATGTTCCAATGTCATCATTTGAAATTTCTAAAAACTTTTTGAAGAAGAAAACCCACATTTTCATTCTGCACTGGGTCCAACCAATTGTTTAGCATGTCTGACCATGGATATGTTATCATGCATTACCCTAGGTGCATCCCACCCCTACATTATGGGTCCTTCTCAACACAGGCTGTATTCATGGTTCTCGTGTCAATGAAGGATGGATGTAGCATAGGGCAAGAATACTGATTCTGGCTGCAGGAACCTGGAGGCCAGCCTGCTTGAGTTCAACTCTTGTCACTAAGGACTCCACCCTCACTTTTTTGATCCCAGTCGAGCAGGAGATTCCTATTGACAGATGCTCTGAACCACCTGATGTTACAAGTTATAACAGGGCCGACACATCATATAGAAAATATATTAAAATTAAAGCCATGATTGAAAAAGGGGGCATAGGCCAGGCACAGTGGCTCACGCCTGTAATCGCAGCGCTTTGGGAGGCCGGGGGATTGGGGGGGGGGGTGGATCACGAGGTCAGGAGTTCGAGACCAGCCTTACCAACATGGTGAAACCCCATCTTTACTAAAAATACAAAAATTAGCCGGGCGTGGTGGTGGGCATCTGTAATCCCAGCTACTCAGGAGGCTGAGGCAGGAGAATCAGTTGAACCCGGGAGGCAGAGGTTGCAGTGAGCTGAGATTGTGCCAGTGCACTCCAGCCTGGGCGACAGTGTCAGACTCTGTCTCAAAAAAAAAAAAAGAAAAAAAAAAAGAAAGAAAAGAAAAGAAAAGAAAAAGAAGATAGAAAAAAAAGAAAAAGGGGGCATCATAAATGAGATGTCTCTCATACTTAGAGATGGCAGGGCAATAACAGAAAATACTTCTATGGATCTCAAATCCTGCAGTTTGCTAAAGGCAAACGCATAGGCAAGATTCGCTGAGTTGGACACAAGAATGAGGCATCAGTGATCACCACATAGGCTTAGTTTCTTCTAAGGCATCTTAATAGACACGACAGAAAATCCTCACTCAACATGACCTTATGGGACCACTCAGTACAAGAGCCCCATTCTGAGATTCTGAGGAATCATTCTAGGTCATTGATTGAGGGACCAACTGTAGATGTTTTGACATGACAAATCAGCTCCAACCAATATCCCCTTCCCATCGCCTAGGATATTAGCCTGATACTGGGACAATCCGTCACAAAGTCAAAGTACAGCAGTAGCTGCAGGGTGAGTAAGAACTCTGTTTCAGTGGGGGACAAACCCCATCTCATCCACGCACCCCGACCCTCCGCCCAGTGTTCTTTAGGATCAGGTGAGTAAGAACTCTGTTTCAGTGGGGGACAAACCCCATCTCATCCACACATCCCCACCCTCCATCCAGTGTTCTTTAGGATCACTTTACCACCTGAAAGTTTCTAAGAACCATGAAAAACCTTCGTTTATGTTGATTATTCGTATTTATTTATCTCATTAGAACTAAAATATTTTTAAAATAATTATCAATCATAAACCGGTTAATACAATTATTACCTGTAAATATAAAGATCATACTTTTTGAAAAGTAACGCTGTTTTTTAAAGCAAAAAAAATTTAAAAGGAATGGCATTGTTTTACATTTTCAAAATATCTTTAATGTCTGAGTCTATATAGACATCTGGACACTCATGCCTGCCTGGCATTCAGTCTGTTACCCTATGTTGTTTTGCTGAATTGTATAAAGAGAATCTGCCCTCACACAAATGGGTGGTTAGGAAGGAAACACCCCATGGATACCCCAAAAAGGGTTTGAAGACCACCAGCATTCTTGGGCCACACTTGACCTAATCAGAGCATTCATCCCATTTCAGAGGTCCTGGTGGGTTATGAGATGGGCCCTCGAAACAATCAGACATTGGCTGGGAATGTTGGGGGAAGAAGGCAGGAGACTTTTTCTCCTCTGCTTATTTCTGAGATAATATAAGGTTTTGGGGCTGTTGCAACCATTTTGCCAATATGTAAAGGACGTATGCCTGAAAAGCGAACCAAGATAGAGCATAGAGGGATATGGAGAAAGAGTGTATAACTGGTTTCTCTTTTCATCATCTGAGTTCTGATAAGCTGCTCATTAAGCCATAACTGTCCCTTATTGTTTATAACAGTTTAACTATACTTTCAGATTCTTAGGTCATGAGAAAGACCAAGTACTTGGAGGCAAGGTGTTTCAGGGTACTAAAAAGCAGGAAAGAAATTATAAAGAATTTAAGATAGAAATCCATGCTCTGTTATTTGTTCATTTTAATATGACAATCATTTTTATATAGGTATCCTTGAGGAAATTACTTTTGAGCAAAGACTTATAGGGGATGAAGAACTTAGCCCGGCACATGCAGGTGAGGTGGGACTAAAGTAGCCATGAAGCAGACACAAGCCAGGTGTCCTCAAGGAACAGTAAAAGGTCAGGAAACTAGAGGGGAGTGACTGAGAAGCAAAAGAGTAGAAGGTGTGTCCTGAAAAGTGCATAGAAGAACACATTACATTAGGGCACAGGAGATTGTAGGGATCCCAGCTCTTACTCAGTGAAATGTGGAAGCTCTGTGGGGTTCTGAGCAGAGCAGCAAGACCTGAGTTATGGTGTAAAAGGATCACTCTGGCCGCTGTGGTTGGTGAAGGTGGAAGAAGGGCACAGTGACAGGGTCTTGCAGTTCTGCCAGTGGGAGGTGTTGGTGTCTCAGACTTGGCGGTTGTAGGGGAACCAGGAATCAGTAATCAGATCCAGGCACATTTTGAAGGTAGAAACAACAGTATTTTCCCATAGATTAGCTGGAGTATGTTAGAGAATGAAAGCGTAAAGGATTATTTCAAACCACTTTGGTTTTCACTGAAAACGATGGAGTTATCTTCAACTGAGATAGGAATTCCGAGGAAGGAACTAGTAGATGAGGGGATCTGGGGAGATGATCAGTGTTTCCACTTGGGATGTAAAAAGTCTGCAGCATACATGATACATCCATGTGGTGTTATCAAATAACAAATTGGATGCAAGAGTCTACAGTTCAACCAAGAGAGCTGGGCTGAAGATTGGTTTGGGAGTTGATGGCATTTCATCCATTGATCCCACTGACGAAAACCAAGAGATGTCATGTGGATCAAGAAGAAGCCCACCACTGACCCTTAGGGAGCTCCAACAACAAAATTCCAGGGGGAAGAGGAGGGACTCACATAGGAGACTGAGAATGAAAGCCCTGTAGGGTAGGGGAAAGACCAGGAGACAGCAGTGTCCTACACACTGAGAGGCAGCCTAACTGCCTTGAGGGCACCACGACTGAACTTGATGCTTTTCATCCCTGTTTCTGTCACAGGAAGCTCATTCCCAGATCATCCCAGGTAGAGGGAGTGATACTATGTTAAATGCTTCTGACAGATCAGTAAAGTAAGAATGGAAAATTGACCCAGACAGAGGCTGGGGCTGTGGGGAATTGTCTCATTCCAAATGTCAGGGATCCCCATGACCCAAACTGTTGGAGGACAGGAGTCTGGGCAGTGGATTGAGGAGATTTTTCCAAGTTCTTGACCTAGAGAAGACAGTCTTGTCCAGGAGGTGAGAAGAAAGAGGGTCCACACTGGAGTCATATTTTCCTCCCAGAGGAGGGAATGAAAAGGGGGAGAGTAGAGCATGTATGTCTCCCTACCTCTGAGACACTGGTCCTCCTTTTCCATTACCCCGGCCCTCCATACTTCACATGAACTGTTTTTGTCTTCATCTCTCCTCACTCTTCTACAGACTCATCAGATCAACTCACTTGACAATTCCTCCCTCCCTCTGAAGCACCCATCTCCAGTACCTTCCTTCTCTCTAATCCCCCTCTTCTGCCCTGCCCTTTCTTGTGGAGACCTCTACAGATTACCCATTCTATTTCCTTCCTGGGGCTGCTAGAATGAAACACCACAGACTAGGTGGCTTATACAAGAGAAACTTATTTTTTCACAGTTCTAGAAACCAGAAATCCAAGTTGTATTAGATAGGGTTCTCTAGAGGGACAGAATATTAAGGATATATATATATTTATGTGCGTATGTATATATATATATATATATATAGTGTATGTATATATATATATAGTGTATGTATATATATATAGTGTGTATATATATAGTGTATATATATATTATGTGTATATATATAGGAGAGTTTATTAAGTATTAACTTACAGGATCACAAGGTCCCACAGTAAGCTGTATGCAAGCTGAGGATCAAGGAGAGCCAGTCTGAGTCCCAAAACTGAAGAACTTGGAGTCCGATGCTCGAGGGCAGGAGGCATCCAGCACAGGAGAAAGATGTAGGCTGGGAGGCTAGGTCAGTCCGTCTTCCTTTCACGTTTTTCTGCCTGCTTTATATTTGCTGGCAGCTGATTAGATTGTGCCCACCAGATTAAGGGTGGATCTGCCTTCCCCAGCCCACTGATTCAAATGTTAATCTCTTTTGGCAACACCCTCACAGACACACCCAGGATCAATACTTTGTATCCTTCAATCCAATCAAGTTGACACTCAGTATCAAGCATCACACAAGGTAAGGTGTCAGCAGTTCTGGTTTCTTCTGAGGCCTCTGTCCATGGCCTGCAGACAGTTGCCTTCTCATTGTGTCCTCACGTGGTCACTCCCCTGTGCGTGTTCCCATCCTGGGTGTCTCTTGTGTGTCCCAATCTCCCCTACTTATGAGGACACCAATCCAACTCGATTAGGGCCCAAGTTAAAAGCCTCATTTTAACTTAATTACCTCTTTAAAAGCCCCATATTCAAACACAGTCACTTTAGGAGCTACCAAGGGTTATGGCTTCACATATGAATTTTGGGGGGACGCAATTCATTCCATAACACCTAGAGGCCCACCTTGCTTTTTATTTCCACTTAATCCATATAGAACCTTGAAGGGAAAGGCATGTGTGATCAATTCCAAATCTACCATTCATTTTTGTGGGAGCTTGGCAGATCACCTCATATTTCATCTCTCAGTTGGAAAAAAAAGAAGCTTAGAATAAAGGAGTTCTCAACCTCTTTCCAGCTCAGACTCTCTGTGTTCCGCAGAGTTCCTGATATGGGTGGGTGTGGGTGCATGCCTGTGCGTGTGTATGTCTGTGGGCTAGTGTGTGGCAAACTCTCTGCAGAAAATGTAATGTCATCCATATCTCTGTGCTGATAGGTTCTGAAAGTCAAATATTCTTAAAATATTGTGGATTAGGAAAAAAGTGAAATATCGTGTAATGAAATTATTGTTACATGCAAATTACATAATTACTTTAAGACTTTCCAGCAAAAACTAACAGTTTTACTGCAGGGAATGACCAAGGACTATCCCTCAGAACTGTCATTCTGAGGAAATGACATGCTGATTAAATGGAAAAGATCAGCAAGCACAAACAACTACAATAATGTCATGCTTCTAGATCAGAGGACTGCCTAGTATACTAGGAGAACCTGTGAGTCAGCAGACATTAATATACTGCATCCCATCCCTATCTGTGTCTAATGAGGTTCCTTCCATAACCTACCATTGGTCTCAGGAGAACAACAGGCATCAAACTCATTAAACCTAAAATGCAGATTTATTTGGCAGGTGCTAAACAGCCAAAATATCCCAACACTATTCACTGTTTTTGTGTCTTATGGTTTAACAAGGAGGCTTAAAAATCAAGAAGAAACCACCAGCACTTTGGTTCACCCATTTCATACAAGGCAATTGGGATTCAAACTCACAAAGGTATGGTCCAGGAGGTAACACCATTCTCATCATTACTGAGATGGTGCACACGTTCACCTGTGTTCAAGATGCTGGTGATCCACCAACAGGCTTATTATTTGCTGCATTCATAAAGGGTTTTAGTGTTTCCCTGGTGGAACAGAGCAGGCAAGCTCCTTGTCTGAGGTGATGTGGTTGGTGAGTAGCAGAGCTCTCATTCTAACCTCCATGTGTCCTTTCATAAGGTCATGTGCTTTATATAGACAACCAAGCCAGGCATTCTCTTAAAACCACAGAAAATCATGAGTTAGGACCATGGCTAGCTAATTATGAATTACTTTTCCTCCCACAAGAAATTATTAATGTCAAGAAATCTTTGGAAGCTGTATGGGATGGAGAATAATAATGCTTTTGCAGGCCATTCTTGCAGATTGCACTACCTCAGATATATGTGACCTCTGCCCCCAAAAAGGCCAATAGGGAATGATGAAAAACTGGCAAGAAAAATTCCCAGGATGTCTCTAACAAGGCTTCCCATGCAACAGCCTTCCTCAGGGAGGCCCAGCCACTGACCCACCCCACCTTCTATATCCATGCTAATGGCAGGGTGACCTGCTCAGAGCAGTCTTCAGTAAGTGACTACTTGAAATGCCTTACTGCAGTTCTCCTCGGTGACCTGTAAGAGGGATTAAGGGATTCCCCTGTGGCTGCATCCACAGCCATCAAACCTACCTTCACTGGGCCACACCACTCTCCGCTTGGCCTTTCCAGATGGTCATGGCCCCAGGCTTGTGAATCATGTCTGAGTTCCTCTGTTGTTTTTCCAGGAAGCTGGCATCCTAAGTCTAGTCTCTGTCTGACAAACTAACCCCTCCAGTCACCTGCCTGGATATGCCTTTCCATCCCTGCACTGACACCCCAGGCCCAGACCAGAGCTTCACCCTCAGTCCATTGCACCCTACCTGCTTATAAAGATTGACTAACTGACTTGTATCATACACTTAGAGTTAGGACTGGCACCCTCAAAATGCTGTCCATAGTCCAAGCACTGTGCCAAGGAACTTTTGTTTACAGAAATGCAAACGTACAGATGTACGAACTCTATTTCCTGTCGGCTCTCAGGTCTCAATGGCCACCTTCAATATAACTGTTACATGCACTGGGAAGCAAAAAAAATGTGTGTTTTAAAAAATAAAAATTGTGGCCGGGCGCGGTTGGCTCACGCCTGTAATCCCAGCACTTTGGGAGGCCGAGGCAGGCAGATCACGAGGTCAGGAGATCGAGACCATGCTGGCTAACACGGTGAAACCCCGTCTCTACTAAAAATACAAAAAATTAGCTGGGCGTGGTGGTGGGCGCCTGTAGTCCCGGCTACTCGGGAGGCTGAGGCAGGAGAATGGCATGAACCCGGGAGGAGGAGCTTGCAGTGAGCAGAGATCGCGCCGCTGTACTCCAGCCTGGGCGACAGAGCGAGACTCTGTCTCAAAATAAATAAATGAATAAATAAACAAAAACAAAAATTGCAGTGGTCTAGTACCAAACCCGCAACATCTCTGAGGTATGTCTGTAGTATGCAGACATCAAAATAGAATGAGGTATACTCTTGCTACTGGCGTGAAATATGTCTAAAATACATTGTTAGTGGGAAAGAGGTAATGGTGTAGAAAGTTGTGTATAGAATGTTACTGTTTGTTGGGGGGAAATAGGAAATAAACACTCATCTATATACATGTCAATGAGCTTATGAGTATAACATGTAGATATGCGTAGACAGTAAAAGGATATCAAAAAACTGCAAATTGTTGCATCTGGAAAAGAAAAGTAGGATGTCTTCATCCTTTTCACTACATTTGCTCTCCTAATGTTTGAATTTACCTCTGCCATTTGCATGTACAACGTATCTGTATATGTAAAAGAAAAATCAAACAGCCTACCTCATTGTAGCCCTTTCTGAGCCTACTAAGGAATGGTCGCTGGTAATAGAAAGTTTAAAGAACGAAGCTGTGAATTTCAATTTACAGTTGAATTTCACAACTGTAAACTACTCTAGCGATACAGCATAGACTCGACCTCCAAACCCCAAGCCTGCAACCCGCGG
The DNA here is from genome assembly GCF_028885655.2 of Pongo abelii. Classification (NCBI taxonomy): domain Eukaryota; kingdom Metazoa; phylum Chordata; class Mammalia; order Primates; family Hominidae; genus Pongo; species Pongo abelii. The sequence continues at coordinate 24,404,092 of NC_072000.2, forward strand.
CAGACAGGCCGAGAGTGGGGCAGCCGTCTATCCTTCCTCGCCCTGCCCTTCTTCTGCACATCCAGCCATCTCCGCAATGGAAAGCTCGTGGCATACAGCAGGCGCTCATTATTTGAAGCCTGTTTATTCTCCTGCTTCCTCGGTGGTTAAGGAGGCTTTTGGAAGTTCAAGGCCGTCTCGCTAAGAACCAAGAGACACGGCTTTGGTGCCTCTCCGCCCGCTGGGTCTCGGCGGCGCAGCGTCCCCTGCCGGCCACTGTGGCGGCGGCTGGAATCAGCCTCAGTACTTAAGGGGCTGCACGGGAGGAGTTGCCCCAGCTCGGCGTCCTCCCTCCAGGCAGCTCTTTCCAGCGCGGTGAGGGCAAGTCTGGGGATTATCTCCATAAAGGAAGCCAGGTGGCTCGGTGGAGGGGCTTCAGATCCCCTTCCCAGGAGCCTGTGACCCGCCATCGGAAGAGGGTGGACCTCATTCTATGTCAATATCTGCATAGTACAGACATTTGCTGTGGGCAAATCGGACCCGTGAGCCCAGAGAGCATCATTCCGGGAAAGCTTTCCCGAAGCACATGCTTCCCTGCACCACCACACACGCGCACACCGGCACGCGCTCACTCCCCCAGCCCTCCTCCCCTCCCTCACTCCCGCCCTGGAAGAAGCGGGGAGCTGAGGGGAGAGGTGGAACCAGCAGTGAAAGGGGCCGGGCAGGAGCCCGCACGAGCCCGGCTTGGGACACCGCAGCCGCTCCTGCCCTCTGCTGGCTGGAAGGCGCACTTACACATTGCGGTCGCGAATCGCCGAGGGCGGCTGGTGCCGCTCTGCCGCCAAGGACGCTCAACCACTGGGGCAGCTGTGAGAGGGGTCGCGGGCTGAGTAGAGAGGGGTGAGGATTCCGGAAAGGAAGCATCGTCAGGAAGGGCTGAAGTTCCCACTGATAAAGAGGGGTTGGGCCACCAGCAACTTGTCACATGAGGAGTGCAACTTGTCTGCACACCTTAGTGAACCTACCAGCTTAGGACTCGTGGGTGAAGACTCGGCCACACCAGCAGCTGGTAAAGGCTGTCCTGGGGCCCAAATCCGTCAGTGACTCTGACATCTCAGGGACAGTGTGTGGTGGCTATAGTGCTTTGCGAAGTTGCTGCCGGGAGTTAGGCAGAAACCTCTTAGGCTGTTCAGATCCCTCTTAACTAAGGGGTTTTAGTGCTATGAGTATTCCCACAAATGGGTCCCTGTAGTACAATCATTTTGCAGCATTCATACGGCCTACTGGGGCTCTTGATTTGAAGAGACTTATTCAGCAAACATTTCTTGAGTACCTATGTGCCAGGCACGGTTAGAGAGGTATGTGGGAGTCATCAGAGAACGCAGGACATACGTACAAAAAAAATCTCTGCTTTCACAGAGGTCACATTCTAGTGACCTAGACACATAATGTATACTCACAGACAATAAACATATATGTAAATTACACAGACTGTTAAGGTGATAAGCTCTATGGAAAAAATAAAGCAGGAAGGAGAATGGGGGAAGCAATGGGTAGCTTTTTTTTTTCTCTTTGAGACAGAGTCTGGCTCTGTCACCCAGGCTGGAGTGCAGTGCAATTTCGGCTCACTGCAACCTCCACCTCCCGGGTTCAAGTGATTGTTGTGCCTCAGCCTCCCGAGTAGCTGGTGTTACAGGCGTGCGCCACCACACCCAGCTAATGTGGGACATGTTAAGTCTGAAGGGTCTATTAGACCTCCAAATGAAGATGTCAAATAGACAGTCCGATGTACTAGTCCAAAGCGAGAGAGCTGGGGTGGAAGTATGTATTTGGGAATTGTTAGAGAATCAACAGCATTTAAAACCTTGAGACTGGATAAGATCACCAAGGGATAGTGTGCGGATAGAAAAGAAGACCTATGACTGACTCCTGGAGACCTCTAACATCAAGTTACCAGAGGCAAGAGGAAAAACGTGTGAGGAGCCTGAGAATGAAAGGCCTGGATGGTAAGGGAAGAGCCAGGAGACAGGGGCATCCCAGAGACCATCACGCTGCCTCGACATGACTGCCTGCGTTGAGGGACCAGGACTGATCTCACAACGCTTTTCATCCCTATTTCTGTTACAAGAAGCCCCATTCTCAGGTCATCCTCATCAAAAAGGAGAGAATTATCCACTGTGCCTAATACTGCTGAGTGTGGAAAATTAACCTGTTGGGGTGGGAGGTGTTACTTCCAATGCAAGGAGTGCCCCCATAACCCTCATAACTCCTACTGATGGAGCTGAGGAGGCTGAGGAGTCCGTTGAGAAGATTTTTTTTTTTTTTTCCGAGATGGAGTCTTGCCTTGTCGCCCAGGCTGGAGTGCAATGGCGCAATCTCAGCTCACTGCAACCTCCGGCTCCCAGGTTCAAGTGATTCTCCTGCCTCAGCCTCCCCAGTATCTGGGATTACAGGTGTGTGCCACCATGACTGGTACTTTTTTTGTACTTTTAGTAGAGATGGGGTTTCACCATCTTGGCCAGGCTGATCTCCAACTCCTGACCTCAAGTGATCCGCCCGCCTTGGCCTCCCAAAGTGCTGGGATTACAGGCATGAACCACCATGCCCAGCCTGAGAAGATTTTCTAAGTGCTGGGCCTTAGAAGAAGAGAATCTTGTCCAGGAGATGATTAGAAAGAGGGTCCACATATGAGCTGTGTTATTTGTTCTAGAGGAGGGAATGAAGCAATGGAGAGGAGAGCATCTACATCCTTCAAATGAAAGGAAACTCCCTTCCCCTGATCCCAGACCCCAGATCCTCAGGACTTTACATTCTCCCCATCTCTCCTCACTCCTCCAAGTACTCACCTGAGGAACTCACTCTGTCACATCCTTCTTCCTCTGACGCACCCAGCACCAGTGCCTCCCCGCTCTACCCTAAGTCTGCACATTCTCCTGGGGAGCTCCACAACTTACACACAGACCCACCTCATTTTTTTAACTGCCACATAATACTAAGGGAATCCCAATAGTAAGGAATGATATGTTTAATTCCCAGTTCTAGCACTAATTTTCTGTGAGGACTACCGTTCTGGTCCTCAGCTATGAAATGTAGCTTGGAATAAAGGACCTCACAAATTCCTTCTAGCTCAGACTCTTGTAGTTCTTTGAAGCCCTCATAAGGAGTGTGTGTGTGTGTGTGTGTGTGTGTGTGTGTGTGTGTGTGTGTAGAGGAATGTCTACGGAAAATGCAATCTACGTTTCTGAAATTTTTTACTATGTAGATCTGTTTTTCTTAAAATACTATACCTAAATCCAGAAAAAATCACCTGATTAACTAAAATAAAATTATTGTCCTATATATACATGTATGTATGTATGTTATTATTGTTGTTGTTGCTACCTTAAGACTATCCAGAAAAACATTTAACTATTACATTGCAGTCAACACAGAAATCCCTATTTCTTTTCCCTTCTTCAATAGAGCAAGAGAAAATGTTAGCACAGAAGACAGTAAGATGATCTTACACCTCTGAGATTATTTAAGTTTGAGGTTAGTACACTGGGGGATATCAATCAGCAAACAGTAGTGTAGTCATTCCCATCCTTGTCTCTATCAGCTTCACCTACCTTATCTAATAGGAAAACAAGAGACCTAAAAGTCATTAAACCTAAGAGGAAACTTTAATGAGTGCTTTACTCCTAAAATATCTCAGCATCATTCAAAATGTTTATCCCTCATGGTTTTGCAAGGAGTGTTGGAAATAAGGAAGCCATTCCCTCTTTGGCACACCTATTTCACATAAGGCAATTGGGATTAAGCCTCACAACATGGTCCAGTAGGTAACACTCTACATACTTTTCTAGAGCTGATACAGGCTTTCGTCTGTGTTCACGATCTAAGGTCACCCACCATCGGGCTTATGTTTGCATATCATGAAGGGTTTTAATGTTTCCCTTGTAGAAAAGAGAAAACGCCAGGCGTGGTGGCTCACGCCTGTAATCCCAGTACTTTGGGAAAACAAGGCGGGTGGATCACCTGAGGTCAGGAGTTTGAGACCAGCCTGGCCAACCTGGTGAAACCCTGTCTCTACTAAAAGTACAAAAATTAGCTGGGTGTGTGGTGGTGGGTGCCTGTAATCCCAGCTACTCGGAAGGCTGAGGCAGGAGAATCACTTGAACCCAGGAGGTGGAGGTTGCAGTGAGCCAAGATCATGCCACTGCACTCCAGCCTGGGTGACAGAGCAAGACTCTTTCTCAAAAAAAAAAAAAAAAAACAGGAGGTGATTCTCTGGGAGTCTCTCTGAGCCCACTCTGGCTCAGGAGACTGCCCAGTTCAAAAACAAACAAAAAAAGGTGGTTTTCTGTGTCTCAGATTTAGTAAGTGTTCCCAATAAATAGGGGCCAATGGCCGGGCACAGTGGTTCATGCCTGTAATCCCAGCACTTTGGGAGGCCAAGGCGGGTGGATCATGAGGTCAAGAGATCGAGACCATCTTGGCCAACAGGGTGAAACCCCGTCTGTACTAAAAATACAAAAATTAGCTGGGCGTGGTGGTACACGCCTATAGTTCCAGCTACTCAGGAGGCTGAGGCAGGAGAACCACTTGATCCTGGGAGGTGGAGGTTGCAGTGAGCCGAGATGGCGCCACTGCACTCCAGCCTGGCAACAGAACAAGACTCCATCTCTAAATAAATAAATAAATACATAAATAAAGGCCAATGACTAACCTATCTCAAGTCAACCAAAGCAGGACTTGGTAAAAAGGAAGGAGATGAAATCTGTTTTGTGACCTTTGCTTGCTAGCCACCCCCAGTCTATAAAAGAGCTTGCAAAGACCTAGACAGAGGTATGATTTTCCTCAATTTACATGATAGTTACATTCCCAGCAAACTCTTTGCATTTTAAAACCATGCAAAATAAAAGGAGTTAGGGTAGAAGCTCAGATAATTCTAAGCTGTTTTCTTACCTACATCAGCAGCCAAGAAAACAGTGATAAATTGTGTAGGCCATGCACTAATTCTTTATTTTACTTTGCTATACTCTGAGCACACTTGTTCCCTATCCATTAAATACTAGCACTGATCTCCTCTCCACTTATTATAGTTACCAAAAATATCTCTAGAAATTTCAAAACCACAAAATCACTAAAAAAAAAACTGGTCTAGAAGTAACATGAAAATCTGTGTAAAATTACATTTCCATTACTGTGTCGTTATGTGATGAAATAGGAATAGTTCAAATTGTATGTTAGCCATATCCTCACATCCTAACAGTATATATTTGATATCCTAAGTCTTCTTCTTTTTTTTTTTTTTAAGAGATCGGGTTTGGCTATGTTGCCCAAGCTGGTCTCAAACTCCTGGCCCCAAACCACCCCTAACCCTGCCCCACCTTGGCCTTCCAAAGTGCTGTGATTACTTGAGCCACCGTGCCTGGCCAATCTTCGTTTACTTTTAAAGGATTCTAACAATGTTCAACTATTTATTTATACAACATACATATTCCAAGTTTAACAATATGCCTGGCTTTCCTCTAGGCACTGGGGATACAAATCTGAATAGGGACAATTTGTGCCCTCGAGCCCTCTAATTAGAGGACTGGAAGCTTACAGGCAAATATGATACACAGAGATAAGTGAGCACTCATAGAGTTTTTTGAAACCTAAATGGCATAACACACACAAAATGTTCCTGTAACACAGCGAAGTGAGTTCCTTCCCATTACCTTTTGAATTACATAAAACTGGCAAAGAGATCCCCAGGACATCTCTAACAAGGCCTCCTATGCAACAGCCTTCCTCAATGAGGCCCAGCCACTGACCCATCCCACCTGCCCTGTGCTCGGGGCAGGGGTGACCTGCTCAGTAAGTGATAACCTCAAATACCTTGCTGCAGTCTTTCCTCAGAAGCATCTAAGATGAGGAGGAAAGGACTGCTTTGTGGCCCAGATAGAATCAGACTATCTGTGTTCTCTGGTAGAAGGTGGTGTTGAAGACATTAATGCCTTATTTCCAAAAGAGAGTCCATGTCAGCATTGTTTGAGAGTTGGATTGACACTAGATTGAGGTAGAGCCTCATTTGGCAGGAGTGGAGTCAGGTTATTTGCCTGTTAGTGGGCAACAGAAAGACAACTAACACTGATTGGAAGGAAAAAGCAGGGAGAACCAGGACTCTCCTTTCCCCTCTGCCCATTATCCTGATCCTGCTGTCCCAAAGGAATGTCTGATAAGTCATCTTCACAGCAGCCAGACTCAGGGCAGTGAGAGTCCATGAGGGATTCTAAGCTCCTTGTCTTTGAAGGGAGTGCGGGTAATCAAAGGAGAGTAAAAGCCCCTCCTGGAACATGTTCTTTCTTGTCAATAACCAAGTAGAGGACACTTCCCCTTTATCACCCCAGCCCAGCTGCTGCTACTCTGAAAAGAGCTAGGTGCATCCAGAAAGAAGTCTTTTAATAAACACGGTTTAAATAAATCTCTGATGTTTTAATAAGCAGCCTGATGCAGAAATCCCCAGTTCTGACTTGTGGTACTTACCACAATATTATAAAAAGTCAGTAGCTTTGGAAACGTGATGTGATCCCATTAAGATGTCATGAACTAAGGAATTCTTTCCCCCATCTCTTCAGACATCCAGTTCTACAATTTTGCCTTGTTTTTTTTGTCTGATGTCCCTCACATCCAACCTGGCCCCCCACAATGTACTTCTTTCCACTCGGATCACACCAATTAGCCACTGAACTCTACATCTAACTATTCACACTGAGATATAATCAAAGGTTAACTTTTACATGCTTGATTTTACAAGGTCAAGAGGAATTATTAACCTAGTGATGGCTTGAGTACCTGAAGTATTTTTGAAAAAGTAGGAGGGAACTTACAAACTCTTCTCTTGTCTGCCATATCCATTCACTCACTTAAATTGTTTATAAGACAATAAAACATATAAAAGCAACATTTTCACCAGGCCAATCACCTCTCTCCAGCCTCATAATGATTAGCCTACATCCCTGCATCCAGATTTCCCTATAATTAATAATGTTGCATTTTTACATTCACCTCTTGATTTTACTCAGCTCCATCCTGGAGCATTAAATCTGCCTTGGCTTAGCTGTGCTAGTTTGCACTTGGCCCTTCCTGATGGTTATGGTCCAGGCTTGTAAATTATGTCTAAGTTCCTCAGTTGCTGTTCCCAGGCCTGGGTGGCATGGAAGGTCCTGATATCTGCATCAGCCTCAGCTCATGCTGCTCCACATTGCCTGACTCTTTATCTTCAGACCCATCCCTTACTGTCAACTTTCCTACTTAATTCCTGAAATGTCATCAAACAGGCCAAGATGTGCTTTCATTTGGTGCCTTCAGGGAAGATATGCAAAAGACCCCATACAATAAGGAAGGTCTACAATCACCTTGCTGAACCCAAGAGACTAGGGAGAAGTCAGTACACCAGGTGTCTTTTTTTTTTTTTTTTTTAAAGACATGGGGTCTCATTATGTTGCCCAGCTTGGACTCAAACTCCCGAGCTCAATTGATCTTCCCGTGTCGCCTCTTGCGTAGCTGGGACTAAAGTTGTGTACCACCATGCCTAGCTCCCAAATGTCTTTTGAGCTAAGGTTAGTTAGTTCCCTCCATTCATTGCAATTATATTAACCTGTACCATGTTTTATGAAAATCCTTCATATGGTAACCACAAGTAGTATGTATTTGTCATTCCCATAGATAGCCACTGCATTAGGGAAAGCTGTGTGAAAGAAGGTATTGACGGTTGGTACCCGCAGGTTAAGGGCAGATACTGCAACGGTACTTCACAATTGAAAAAATTTCAAGTGGCAGACATCTAGGTGGCTTTGAGCAACCCTGTGGCTAATGTCCTCAATGGTTGTTTTTACCATAATGCAGAAGATCTTTTCCTGGGACTATATCTTACCATGCCCCTTGATTATAAATAATGGCGTAATGACATTATCTAATAATTTAGTGGCTGCTGTGACACTGATTTGGTGTTTAAGCTAACGAAATAATACAACAAGCCCACATTTAGCAGCCTTTTGATATTAAAGACAAACTCATGCTGAAAACCCAGGGTACTCTCCTTAACATGTGTTTATATTGATTCCTGATTTAAATGAACAGGTCCTTAGCCCAAGATCTTTCCTATCATTTGGGTTTAATTTTGAGGCAGTGGAGGGCAGTTAAATATATGCAGAGGGACCTATAAAAGAAACAATCAGCCAGGCAAAGTGGCTCACACCTGTAATCCCAACACTTTGGGAGGCCACGGTGGGAGGATCACTTGAGCCCAGAAGTTCAAGATGAGCCTGGGCAACATAGCAAGACTCCGTCTCTACAAAAATAAAAAATGTAAATTAGCCATGCATGGTGGCATGCATCTATAGTCCCAGCTACTCAGGAGGCTGAGAGGAGAGGATTGCTTGAGCCCGGGAGGTCGAGTCTACAGTGAACCATAATCATGCCACTGCACTCCAGCCTGGGCGACACAGCAAGACCCTGTCTAAAAAAAAAAAAAGGAAAAATCAAAAAATCTGTTTGGAGGTGTGCTTTGAACACAATTCAGAGAAGAATGGTCAAGGATCGGGGAGAGTATTATCTGAGTCATTTCTCAGGATGCTGTGATAAAAATCTGATGCGTCTGGCTGGGTGCGGTGGCTCATGCCTGTGATCCCAGCACTTTGGGAGGCCGAGGTCAGGAGATAGAGACCATCCTGGCTAACACGGTGATACCTCGTCTCTACTAAAAAAAAAAAACAAAAAAATTAGCCAGGCATGGTGGCGGGCGCCTGTAGTCCCAGCTACTCAGGAGGCTGAGGCAGGAGACTGGTGTGAACCCGGGAGGCAGAGCTTGCAGTGAGCCGAGATCGCGCCACTGCACTCCAACCTGGGTGACAGAGCAAGACTCTGTCTCAAAAAAAAAAAAAAAAAAAAAATCTGATGCGTCATAAGCAGAAATGTCTCCAGGAGCCAGGTAGGTGTTGTCACTGACTGAACGGACAGGAGAAAGGAGTGGAGTCAGTGGAGACCCCTGAGTTTTGTCTTAAAAGCAGCAGTGGCTACTACTTAAGAAGACATGACTGGCCAGGTGTCGTTGCTCACACCTGTAATCCCAGTACTTTGGGAGGCCAAGGCGGGCAGATTGCTTGAGCCCAGGGGTTTGAGACCAGCCTGTGCAACATGGCAAAACCCCATATCTACAAAAAAATTGCTAGTTGGGTGCCACCGCACTATACGCCTATAGTCCCAGCTACTAGGGAGGCTGAGGTGGGAAGATCACATGAGCCTGGGAGGTGGAGGTTGCAATAAGCTGAGATTGTGCCACTACACTCTTGCCTGGGCAACAGAGTAGAACTCTGTCTCAAAAAAAAAAAAAAAGAAAGAAAAGAAAAGAAGAAGACACGACTTAAGAAGAAATAACTGCTATTCAGCTTTAGTTGATCATCACATTGAGCTAATGGTGGCCCAATAGGGCCACATTTTTAGCTATTTTAAGGCAAGTCAGGAATCCAAATTTTTTGGTTTTTTTGGTTTTTTTCTTTGAGACGGAGTCTCGCTCTGTCCCCCAGGCTGGAGTGCAGTGGCACAATCTCGGCTCACTGCAAGCTCCGCCTCCCAGGTTCACGCCATTCTCCTGCCTCAGCCTCCCGAGTAGTTGGGACTACATGCGCCCACCACCACGCCTGGCTAATTTTTTATATTTTTAGTAGAGATGGGGTTTCACCTGTTAGCCAGGATGGTCTCAATCTCCTGACCTAGTGATCTGCCTGCCTCGGCCTCCCAAAGTGCTGGGATTATAGGCGTGAGCCATCATGGCCGGCCAGGAATCCAAATTTTTTATGTGAAAATCTCCATTTGGAAAGGTTGCCACCACATCCAAAAATTATTTTAAAAAAAAAAAAAAGCAAACAAACAAAAAACACTGCATACGCCAATTGGAATAGGTCTTGAGCCAGATATACCTGCTGTGACTGTTCGTTCTACCCATTGAGACTATATGCATCACAGAGGGACTACACTACACCTCAGTCCTGTTTACATCCTCATCACCTATAAAACTGCATCCCACACAACATATATTTTCAAACTTGCAGCCAGGCATGGTGGCTCACGCCTGTAATCCCAGCACTTTGAGAGACTAATGGAAGAGGATCACTCAAGGCCAGGAGTTTGAGACACACCTGGCAACAAAGCAAGACCCCATCTTTACAAAAAATTAAAAAATTATCCTGGCATGGAGGCATGTTCCTATAGTCCCAGCTACTTGGGAGGCTGAGGCAGGAGGATCACTTGTGCCCAGGAGGTTGAGGCTGCAGTGAACTATGCTTGTGCCACTGTACTCCAGCCTGGGCAACAGGCTGAGACCCTGTCTCTAATAAATAAATGAATGAATGAATAAACAAATAAATAAATGAATAAATTAAAACTTGCTTAACAATTTAAGGAATTAAGGAATTCCACAGAATGAGATGGCTAAGTCCTATTAGCTCTACCTTCAGTCCTGTTCAGGTCAATATTTGTGTCCATATTCATATAAGGGCATTAACAATAAAATTGCATTTTCAGATGACAAGAATGTAAAAAGATAGTGACAAGTATGTGAATTAATTTTGTTGGAAGATTACATACAGTTCAAGGGTCTAATTCCAATGTTTCTCACCTAGAACTTGACCCAGTGATTTAACACCTGTAACCACTCACGCCTTCCCTACCTTCGATACACTTCCCCATCTCTGTGCATTTTCCCATGCCAATCTTTTTGCATGCACTGTCCATCCCTTCCCGAATGCCCCAGTAAACCCTTGCTCACCCTCATGACCCTACTCAGGTGGAGCCTCCTTGTAGAAACCTTCCTAGACCCAATGGGCAAAGTAACTTCCTCCATCTCTGTGCTCCCAAAAAGCAATGTTCATATAAATGTTATTGCTTCTATCACATATTTAGTTTCTCTGCTTCTCCGTAAGCTACTTAAGGACCAAGACTACATTTCATGTATCTTAACATACCCTGTGACTAACACAGTTTCAGGAACAGAGTGCGCAGTACATAAATGCCTCATTTATAAAGATTAAATTCCCATTTTACATAGTGAAATACAAGCACTAGGAATGTAAATGACAGCTGTGTAGAAAGAAGCACAAATGTGAATGAATGCAAGATTTTGGAAATCTAAGTTGGAGCCGTTTATACATTAGATATTCATTCTTTTTTTTTTTTTTAAATCAAGGACAAACTTTGTTGAACTTTGTACCCTATCAACAGAAGTTAAAAAAAAAAAAAAAAAGAACAGACTCTGTTTTACTAAACTCTCAGCTGTTGTCCCTCCTTCCCAGCTGGGGCTGTGACTGGAGCCCTTTTCCACAGCCTTGCTTCATCTTCTCCTTAGCACCTGCTCCACCTGCCAGGAAGTAGCTAGTTTCCATGTCTCTGTGCTCCAGTTTATGGGCTCCTCCCAGGTCTGACCATCAGCAGCCTCCTCCTCATCTTCCTTTATACATAAGTCCTCAGGAAAAGGTATGCTGGCCTCTGGTTCTGAAGCCACCATACCCTTATCTGGCTTGCTATCTTCTAGCAGCTTCACGGTTCGTAGCTGCATGTTCAGAAGCTCCTACGGGGCTCCAGCCACAGTAGTCACACACTCAAAAAGGGGGTCCAGCTGGGCCACCAGATTGTCCAGGTGCTGCTCTGTCTGGATCAGCTGTTGCTCCAACTGCAATGGGTGCTTCTTGCCGGACTCCTCTTGGAGAACCGCAGCTTCATCTTTCCCCTGTTGTGGAAGAAAAAAAAGGGCAATACTGCAGCAAAATTGTTCTGCTCCATCACCTCAGTCTCCAAAGCCAGTAAAAAGAGGGGTGTCATTTAAGGTAGAGAACGCTATTGGGTTTTTACCTCAGAGAATCACAATTACTTCTAGTCTAGTTCCTCACCCAGTACATGAAGCAACATGTCATCGTGTCCCACACATGGTCATTCGGTCTGCTGAAACACCTCCAGGAATGAGCAGCTCTCTCGCGTTTGATTGAGCTCTGGTTGTTAGACAGTTCGTATACAAAGCCAGAATTTGTCCTTCATGTATCTTCTTTCCATAGCGCTGATTAGAGCCTTCCAAAATAACGGCTCTTCAACGTGATAGTTCCTCAGGAATTTGAAGACAACGGGCATACCCTTGCTCCCTTTCCTGAGTTTTTTCTGGTTTAATATCTTCGATCTTTTCAGTCAGGGCTCATTTCGCATAGTTTTCTCTGGTTGCGTTACTGAACATATAGTGCTCTTAAGGCAGTTCTGGGAGACGAAAATTCTCCAGGAATGTTCTGATCAGTAGATAAAGCACAACACCTTGTTCCTACCATTGATTTGGGAAGTAGGTTGTCACATCACACCATAAACTTATTAGTCAACGGGTATGCCTAAGTCTCTCTCATAAGTGCTGCTGCTAAGAAATGTCTTCTTCCAGACTGTACTCAGGCCGAAGGACAGAATTTACTAAACTATCCTTGTTAAATTTCATTATTAAATCCAGTCACTCATCCTAGCCTGTCATGTCTACCTGGGATCATTATTAGCTATCTCTTCTAGTTTCATACATCAAAATTGGTTCAATCGGTTCTATTTTCTAATGCAAATAAATAATAGGGTCAGGGCTGAAGATACTGTTCTGGAAAGTTTACTTTCCAAAATGTACCATCAACTCATATTTAAGGGCCTCCCTCCCTAGGAGAACATAAGACCACTTGATGTCTTGAACTCTAGAAACACTATAGTTGCAGCAATCAACCCTTTGTGCCACAGTTGGCCCCACTTTAGTAGTATGAACACTAGCTGGGTGTCCAGCTCCACCAGTTGCTGCTCTGGGTGACCTCAAGCAAGTGGCTACTCTTTATTAGATTGTAGGAAAATTAAATGTGATGGTCATTATTCATTTACAGTTTACCACGTGCCTTTCACATTCAGCCTTACCTCACTGAAGCCTTAAAATTACTTCATAATGTTGGAGGCCAATCAACTATTATCTTCATTTTACAGACAGCGGAAACTGTATCTTGCTCTCAGTACTATGGCGCCCCCATGAGAGATGCAGACTCAGGGCACCCCCACCCCCGGCCATCTCTGCATCTGCAACACTTATACAACACAAAAGCCACAATGGCTGAAGTGTACAGCATTCCCAAAAGCAGCACCCTGGCCCTGGCTCCCTCATGCTGGTCCTTGAGCAGCAGTTGCCAGCATTCTGTGGCCCCGGGGCCCACGTGGGCTGGGTTCCCTGTGGAAGGAGGGCAAAGTAGATATTCATTCTTTTACAGATTTTACATAAAGATCTGTGTTTTTTTTCTTTAGGTTTATGTTAGTTGACATGGAATGGAGGCATTAATCAGGTCAAGACTAAAATCTAGAGAAGATAAATCCAATGCACATGGAGCAGTGGAATCACTTCAGGAGGAACTGAACAGACTGCTTTAACCCACTGCAGAATTTTGAACAGCAAGAAATCCAAGACTCAAGTTTCCAGCATAGAGGTGTGATGAGATGGAGAATGTTTGTATGAAGAGAGAAACAGGGGTGTTGCTAAAAACAAAAAAGAAGCTGGGTTCCTCCTTGAAATGGCCCTCCCTTGCTCTATTTGTTTTGGGTTTTAGGACCCCTTTTATATAACATGGCTCTTTGGAGTGCTGGAGTAGGATTAAAAAGAAGAAAGAGGCCAGGCATGGTGGCTCACACCTGTAATCCTAGCACTTTAGGAGGCCAAGGCAGGTGGATCGCCTGAGGTCAGGAGTTCGAGACCAGCCTGGCCAACATAGAAAAACCCCATCTCTACTAAAAATACCAAAAAAAAAAATTAGCTGGGTATAGTGGCGCACACCTGTAAACCCAGCTACTCGTGAGGCTGAGGCAGGAGAATCGCTTGAACCCAGAAGGCAGAGGTTGCAGTGAGCCGAGATCATGCCATTGCACTACAGCCTGGGCAACAAGAGTGAAACTCTGTCTTAAAAAAAAAGAAGAAGAGGAAGAGGAAGAAGAAAGAGGAGGAGGAGGAGGGAGAGGAAGTTGAACTGGCTTGTAGAAGATTTCATAGATGTCTGATGCCCATAGTACTATCAGAGCTTGAACAAAAACAACTCCACCAAATTCAAAGTAGAAATTTGGAACAAGATTTGAACAAGAAAAAAAATACCACTTCCCATAACACAGTCTCCTCCTCTCCTAGCTTTAGCCCTTAACACAGAGTGTGGCACATCTAACATGGTCAGTAAAGAATTCCACCAACTCAAGAATGAAAAATAAACTCCCTATCATGGATAAATGTCTTTTCCCATTATATATCTTTCCTCTTTATCTTCTCTTTCTTCATCCCTTTCTTCTCACATTTTTTCTTCATTTTCTGCATAATAGCAAGTTTCCTAGGCTAGGTGGCTGTGCTGGCCATTCCCAGTGACTCTCAAAAACACAAACAGATCCTTCTGGAAAGTTCTGTCTTGAATTGGTCCCTGTTGCAGGACAGTACATTAGAAATGGTATTTCTAGAAGGCTTGGAGAAGTAGATGATAAGCCAGAGTTTCCTTCTTGGGATTCCTCTCCCAAGTCTGAACTGGAAACTATTGACCTAGTTGTTAGAAAATGGAGGCCCCCAACCCAGAGTATTTTAATAGGATAATTTTTAGATTTTCTTGAGAAACATGAACTGAGAATAGAAAGACTTCTACTACATTCTCTCACTGCCCTGGCCATTCCGGTCCCTATTTCAGGGTCTCAGTCCCTCAGGAGAGATATACGAGACTCCCAATGGGTGTCCAATCCTTGGATTTTTCTCTAAGACTTTATCCATGTGTTGAGCCACACTGCACCTCTAAAGAAGCTCCTGTGTGACTGCAATTCATCTTCTGAGGATATCAGCGATCCTTTCATGCCATCCCATGCCAAGACTAACACTGCTCTGTGGTGATCCCCCATCCTATATCTGCAGGAAGCCATGCTGGGTCTGCCCGAGCCAGTTTTAAAAATCTATAATCCCTCCAGAACCTCCTTGCTTTCCTCAACATAGATTTTTGCCAAAGGAGATCAGATCCAATTGGAAGATCCCTGCCCCGAAGCAAAATACTTTGTAATTGGATTAGTCTCAATAGCAGCAGTAGTTCTGGCCTTGAATATGAGTTAATCAGCCAAGTCGCAACACAAGGAAGCCGACTGCACCAGAAAACCCTGTACAATCCGTGAGTTTCTTCATGGTTCAAACTCAGATGAATCATCATGTTGATCTGACTCATGCCTCTCTCCCTGCCTTAGGCCAAGAGACTGAGGCTTCACCTGGGATCTGCCTCTTTCCCACTCAAGAGTCAAATGAGCCCCCAAGGAGTAAGAAAAAAAAATGTGATTGATTCTGATTTGCATCCCAGTCTTTTTTTAATTAATCATAAAGAATCAAATATTTACATTAGAAGATATCTTGTGTTGTGAAAAAAAGGAAGGAATAAAAGAAGGGAGGAAGGAAAGAAGTGGGAGGGTGGGAGAAAAAGGAAACAATAGAATAAGGCAGGCGTGGTGGCTTACACCTGTAATCCCAACACTTTGGGAGGCCAAGGCCAGAGGATCGCTTGAGCTCAGGATGTCAAGACCAGCCTGGGCAACATGGAAAGACCCCATCTCTACAAAAAAATAAAAAATTAGCCAGGCACAGTGGCATACACCTGTCGTCCCAGATATTCAGGAGGCTGACGTAGGAGAATCGCTTGAACTTAGGATGTGTGGCTGCAGTGAGCTATGTTCTCACCACTGCACTCCAGCCTGGGTGACAGAATGTCACCTGTCTTAAAAAGAAAAGAAAACAATAGGCTAGAAAAAAAAGAAAAGAAAGCAGTAAGTGACATAAGACCAAGAGGAAAAAGGGAAACTTGAGCATCATCTGTCCTCCCAGTGGCCTACGGAGGGAAAAGGGTGGACACTGAGCTTCACAACCCACAGCAAATCAGGAAGGGTCATTTCTGCAAACACTGATAACCTACTAAAACCCAAGCACAGAATAAGACAGACACTGAGATTCAGAGATAAAGTCAAGATGGCTCCTACTGCTGCAGGGGAACTAGAATGACAGAATCCCAGACAAGTCATGTTTGAAGAGGCCATTCATTCACTCCCAGTGAGGTGAAAGTTGCATCCCTTTCTCTCTTCTCTCCTTCTCTTACCCTGGAGCACAAACATTGTGTGAAGCCCCCACATACGCGCGGTGGCTTACGCGTTGGAGTTGAACTACTATGAAAGTAAGTGAGATCTGATGATTCCCTTGGATAAATTTCCTACAAGGAATCATTTCACAAAGGTTTATGGGCAGCAAATGCCCATAATTTGGATGGTGGCTTTTGGAGCCATGACATGATCTCAGCTATATGAATAGAATTCTAAGGACAAGAAGCTGAGGGATTTACTCAAGAGCTCTGACTAGCTGACAGTAGAATCTTGGCAGATCTTCCAACACACACATCTAGTATGGCCCAATCTTCAGAATTATCTTTGCATTTGGGCAAGAAGAGGCCCTATCGCCAGCACCCTGGCATTTGGGCAAGACTAGCACAAAAAATGAGGGATGACTTCAGGAGTAAGAACCTTTGAGACTACCTGGGTTGTGGACTTGTTGATAGTCTGGAGAGATATCACCAACAGGTATCAATTTAATGGTTCCACTCCTCAGATATCTCTAGGGAAGAGTCCTCAGCCCAGGGCACACACAGGATCACGACTGTGAATGTGAGCATTCTCACTGGAGGGGTAGAGGTCACTGTGGTGACCTTTTGAGCACCCAGGAAAGATTCCCAGGTAAAAGGAGGACTGAGGAAAAGCTGGAAAAGAGGCAAGTGTCAGCCTAGGATGTGTCAGTTGGCCATGCATTCATCTACAGGAAGGGTGGTTCCGCATGGAAGAGGCACAGCGGCCCTTCTCCCCTTGTCCACCCATGTCTCCTCACCCCACCTCACCCCGAGATGAGGAGCCCTGAGAGAGCTGGCAGGCTGCAATCGGTGAGGGCTGCAGATTTGGGGAAGAAGTCGAATAAGGTAGAGGACCACAGAAGGGAAGTCCAATTAGGGTGCTGGGACCTGAGATCCCTGGACCACCTGTGGTAGGGCCTGATGACCCAGGAGTCTAGCCCTCCAGATGAACTAGCTGGTTCCACACACAGGTCAAGTGGATGTGCTGGGAGAACATCCTAAACCTGTAACGGAAATTAGGGGGCCAGGAGCCCACAGAAATCACACAGTGAGTGAGCTCAAGTGTTCGGAGACTGAGGTAGCAGTTGTCCACTGTCAGGTTCCGAAAGTAGATATGGCCTTGCATATGCCATTTATCCTTCTGATGCTCTGGTGAATGAAGGTGTTGATGAGCTTGTAGACTCTGGAGACCATTCCCCTATGCTACATTACCACATCACAATAGTGGCTGGACCCACCTGAGATTCTGCACCTCAGGTAATCAGACGGCTTCTGTATAAGTCCTGGGCCTGGGGGAAACAGTTTGATGTAACAGCAGACGCAGGAGGGTCCCCGTCAGAACCATGTTTTCTGTGAAGTGGGGATCAGTCCTTTTCCCTGAAGTACCTAGCACACAGGTGTTCTCAGTAAGTGTTATGTTAGCTTACTAAGAAGACTGGTCTCATTTGAAGAGAAATTAACAAATGTAAAAAAATAAATAAACCTATTAACTAGGTTTAATATTTATCAAACTATTAACTATTCAATAATTATTTAACTATTAATTTCTGTTATCTTCAGTCGCTTAAATCTGATTTTTCTCTTCTTTCCGTTACTGCAGTCTCCCTTTTTCACACAGGGAAACAACCCAAGACTCAGAGTTCTCCGCGGAGGAATGCAAAGAACACAGGAAGTCAGTACTCCCAGAAACAGTCTTTGCTGGCGCGCTCACGCCCAACTCCATCCCGCCCCCCTCCCGCCCCGCCCCACCCTCTTGATTTCTGGCGCCGGTGACCAGGCCCAACGCAGCCTTCAAGTCGGCCCAAACACGGTTTCCGCCTCAAGGATTATTTATATAACCATTGCTTATTGGCTGCTGGCAAACACTCGCTCTTCTCGTTGGCTGAAACTGTCGGGAGAAGTTCTGCGAAGGCTGCTCCTTGCGGCGTTGGGACTGAGGGTCACAGGCACCTGTATTTCCGTTTCCGGTTCGCCTCCGGAGCCATGGCGGCGGCACTGAAGTGTCTACTGACATTAGGAAGATGGTGCCCCGGCCTTGGAGTAGCTCCCCAGGCCCGGGTGAGTGCCTACATTCTCTGCTGTCGGAGAGACTCTGGATCTGCAGAGATATCTCCGCGCAGAGGCGGAGCGCTCCTGGCAGCCCCCGCCCTAGCGAGCGCCAGCAACTTTCCTTTCTGCCAGGAAATCAACCTACCTTTCTCTGCCTGCAGGCGCTCGCCGCCTTAGTACCTGGAGTGACCCAGGTAGATAACAAGTCCGGTTTCCTGCAGAAGAGGCCTCATCGCCAGCACCCTGGCATCCTAAAGCTGCCGCACGTGCGGCTGCCACAGGCACTGGCTAACGGTGCCCAGTTACTGCTACTTGGTGAGTAACGGCGGGAGAGCGAGAAGAAACGGGACTGGACCTACATGCAAGTGATTCCGCTTTTCATCTTTGGCCCACAGAGAGCGCTGGGCCCACTATGGAGAATCAGGTGCAAACACTGACCAGTTATCTCTGGAGCAGACATTTGCCTATAGAGCCAGAGGAGTTGCAAAGACGGGCTAGGCATCTTGAGAAAAAATTCCTGGAAAACCCAGGTAGGACTTAAGAATAATTAAAAAGTAGGCGAGATTGAAATATCGGTTAGAAATGAAGAGTAAGAAATAATTTTACAGTCTCTCAAACAGATACTGAAGTCTCTTATTCGACTTTCTAACCAGAGCAGCAGTTGTTACAATGATGCCTTACTAAAAGAAGGTAGATTATTTTAGAGATTGCTTAGGTAAAGGTCAGAATGTCCCAGTATACTGTTTTTTGTTTGTTTGTTTTGTTGTTTTGTTTTTGCTTTGAGACAGAGTCTTGCTCTGTCACCCAGGCTGAAGTATAATGGCTCGATCTCGGCTCACTGCAACCTCCGCCTCCCGGGTTTAAGTGATCTTTCTGCCTCAGCCTCTTCAGTAGCTGGGATTACAGGCGTGCACCACCACACCCGGCTACCTGTATTTTTAGTAGAGACGGGGTTTCATCATGGTGGCCAGGCTAGTCTCAAACTTCTGACCTCAGGTGATCCACCCACCTTGGCCTCCCAAAGTGCTAGCATTGCAGGCATGAACCACCGCGCCTGGCCACCAATATACTGTTAAAATCTAGATATTTATTTTTTTCCTGCAAGTCCACTGGATTAGGACCTTCTAAGTTTTTATTCAGGTAAAATAAAGTCCCTGGATGGTCCCTGCCCAGTACTGAAACCCTCTTCTGGGATAAGAGGGTAAATATAATTCATCAAGTTAGTTTCATGATTGTGAGCTCCTTGACACTACCATTTATTCATCTTGCATTACCTGCACACCTCACAGTACCTGGCTCACAATAGGTGATCAATAGATACTTGCTAAATAGTACTGAACTGAACAGTCATGAGACCTAGATTTTCACATTTCTTTCCTCTCCATAGGAATAGTGGAGATCATCAAAACCTTAAATTTTGGAGAAGTGAAGAAATCCAAAAAATAATGTCCTTGGCCTACCCTTTAAAAAAATTTTTTTTTTTTTGAGACAGAGTCTTGCTCTGTTTCCCAGGCTACAGTGCAGTGGCGCGATCTTAGCTCACCACAACCTCTGCCTCCCGGTTTCAAGTGATTCTCCTGCCTCAGCTTCCCAAGTAGCTGGGAATACAGGTGCACGCCACCACGCCCGGCTAATTTTTGTATTTTTCGTAGAAAAAGGTTTTCACCATGTTGGTCAGGCTGTTCTCGAACTCCTGACCTCGTGATCCACCTGCCTCAGCCTCCCAAAGTGCTGAGCTTACAGGCGTGAGCCACCGCACCCAGCTTACCCTTTAAATTTTTATCACACTTTCCTTTAACGTAAAACAAACCTGTGGGACAGGATTGGTTAAGCTGAATAAACCATTCTTATAAGCAAAATGCTATCTGATACAATCTGTTAGTGGTAGTTGTTACTGTTAATTCTTGCCTGAAACTTTTCTCTAGGTTTGTCATCTCTCTTGAGCTTTAAGGCTTTTCTTAGGTGGAGTCGGGGAGGACTGGGTGGGCAGTATATTCAGATACTGGATCTGAGCCCTGTTCTCCCTAGGTCCTGACTTCCAGTCCTTGTTCTCACCACAGACTTATCTCAGACAGAGGAGAAACTTCGTGGAGCAGTGCTACATGCACTACGTAAAACTACCTACCATTGGCAAGAACTGAGGTAAGGTGGCCTAGAAGAGGTGCACAAGAAAGAAAAGGCAGACTTTAGAAAGAGAGTTGGGGGAGTACAATTACACAGTCAATTTAGTATTTTCTTTTACATCACCTGACCTTAAAAGGATCAATTTAGTATTTGAAAAAGCTAAAGTACAAAGTTTCAAACACTGAAGTTTGAAAATTTAGTGTTTGTAACTCTCCCCAGGACCCTTTTGTATTGGGGAGTGAAAGGCCTGAGCTGGAAGAGCCCTTTCCAAGATGTCATTTTCTAAATCTAGAAGGTAACTATGGGATTAAGGTTATTTACTAGTATGTACGACTCTGATTTTAATGGCAGCTACACTGAGGGACTGAGCCTGGTGTATATGGCAGCAAGACTGGATGGTGGCTTTGCAGCAGTCTCCAGAGCATTCCATGAGGTGAAAGTCCCTTAACGTCCAACCTGAACTTTTTGACCATCGGTTCCCTATTCATAAAGTAGTTTTCTAGGATGGGGATTTTTGGGACATTGCATATGCATTTTTTCTTTTAAAGAGGATCTCCGCTGGACATAGTGGGCTCCTGCCTGCAGTCCCAACTGTTTGGGAGGCCGAGGCAGGAGGATTGCTTTAGCCAGTTTGAGGCTGCAGTGAGCTGTGATCTCCACTGTACTCCAGCCTGGTGACAGAGTGAGACCTCATCTCTTAAAAAAAAAAAAACACAAAATAAAGACGTTCTCTTTATCCTGTGAAAGCTTTCTGTGACCCAAGAAAGGTTTAGAATCACTATTTTAGGAGATTCTTATCCCATAAGGTATTTTTATTGAATCTCAAAAGGCATTCACATCTCACATCCTCTGTGGTAGCCTCCTAATTCATATTTATCAAGGTCCTAAATAAGTATCTAATTACCCTACTGTGGGATGTTGTATATTTCTTCAGATCCTGGCTCGAAATCCAGCATTTCAGCCACAGACTTTGATGGACTTTGGCTCAGGTACTGGTTCTGTCACCTGGTGAGTAACTTTCTTCAGCCCTATCTTGGTCAATTTTAGCTCTAGAAAGCCATACTTACACCACTCCAAAATTAACAGACTGGAAAACCAGAGGGAGAATAGGCAAGTTGGGAATCTATAATGTTTCTTGCATCAGATTAGGCAAGGCAGAAGAAGGTATATGGATTGGGGCCAGAACTTAAAGAAATGTCAAGTGAAAAATTAAAAAGAAAAAGAATTATCAATCAAAGTTTTTTTTGCCTACAAATAGTATTTTGAGTCTACCTTTTTTTTTTTCTTTTTTGAGACAGCGTCTCACTCTGTCACCCAGGCTGGAATGCAGTGGCACAATCTCGGCTCACTGCAGCCTCCACTCCCGGGTTCAAGCGATTCTCCTGCCTCACCCTCCCGAGTAGCTGGGACTACAGGTGCGCGCCACCACACCCAGCTAATTTTTGTATTTTTAGTAGAGACGGGGTTTCACCATATTGGCCAGGTTGGTCTCTAACTCCTGACCTTGTGATCCACCCGCCTCGGCCTCCCAAAGTGCTGGGATTACAAGCATGAGCCGCTTTGCCCAGCTGAGTCTACCTTTTTTTTTTTTTAGGAGTTGTAAATAAAACAAGAAAATAACACTATTAGTTATTTTATTACTAACTATACAAGTATTTTAACATAATACTCTCTTTTCCCAGGGGTGGGGTTGGGTGTAAATGCGTCTCTTGTAGAGATGACTCTTGGTCATGGGAATTGGTGATTTATAATAGTTTTGCCATCTTAGGGCTGCTCACAGTATTTGGGGCCAGAGCCTACGTGAATATATGTGTGTGGACAGATCAGCTGCCATGTTGGTTTTGGCAGAAAAACTACTGAAAGGTGAGTGCAAGAGCACTTCCAAAGTTGAGAGAGTTAAGAAAGCAAAGGGGTACTAGTAAAAGTGTTTTACTGGGAAGTAGAGAAGAGGGTAAAAATTAAGATGAATCTGGTTTACTTTTAAAGTCAAAGTCAAGCAAAAGGTGGTATTAGAGGTTTCTGCTGGACCGAGGATGGGTTGGTTAAGAATCAAAGGACAAGAGGCCTAATATTCTCCCTGTCCTTTTTTTTTTTTTTTTTAAATTAGAGGTAGGGTCTCCATATGTTACCCAGGCTGGTCTCAAACTCCTGGCCTCAAGCCATCCTCCCATTTCAGCCTCTAGGGTAGCTGGGATTACAGGCACGCACTGCCATACCTGGCTCATCCCTGCCCTTTTTGATATACACTTTACCTATTCTTGGGGCCATGTTTCTTATCTGGATATCTCTTCAGTTTATACCTAACTTCCTACACACTCACAGTTGCCTCTTCTTTTCTCCACAGGTGGTTCAGAATCTGGGGAGCCTTATATTCCAGGTGTCTTTTTCAGACAGTTTCTACCTGTATCACCCAAGGCAAGTGGCAGTGTTTAGAATATTCTAAATATGGAATGTGGCAGATGGAAAACTATGGCTTGAGCTTTGCAGCCCAGCACTGAGTGTTAGAAAATAAAAGAAATTTAGCGGCTAGGACTTTGTTGTATTCTTGGGATGCAGAGATGTTGAGTCGGTCATGTTCTTTGTCTTGGTCCTCAGGTGCAGTTTGATGTAGTAGTGTCAGCCTTTTCCTTAAGTGAACTGCCCAGCAAGGCTGACCGCACTGAGGTAGTTCAAACCTTATGGCGTAAGACAGGTCATTTCCTGGTGAGTTAAAATTCCTTGTTCTCCTTAAGTCTTAAAGCAGCTTCATGGATTTCATGCCTTTGCTTCTCTCATTGTCTTTATTCTTCACCATTTTTCTCCTTTATGGGTTTCTTTATCCCTCTTTGAGGGTCTCCATCCTGATTATATAATGCCTATTTCTTTTTAGGACTCCTCCCTCTATGATTGCTCTTACAGAGCTACTGATATTTACACTTTCGTGTAATTTAAGTCTTCTGCGTATTTTCCCCTTTTGTGAGCAGGTACTGGTGGAGAATGGAACAAAAGCTGGGCACAGCCTTCTCATGGAGGCCAGGGATCTGGTCCTTAAGGTAAGGCTTCTTCCCTCACTCCCCCACCCATATGTCACGAATTACTGTTACTCTCTTGAAAACTAAAGAGACTGTCATATATTGACAAGGGTGACTCTCAGGAAACTGGGCATATAAAGTCATTATGATACAGAGCAGTGGTTGGCAAATGAGAGCCTGTGGATCAAATCTGACCTGCCACCTGTTTTTATATAAGCCATGCTTATTTGTGCCTCTGTTGTCTGTGACTGCTTCCACACTACAAACAGCAGAGTTGAGTAGTTGGGACAGAGAAAGATTTTGCGTACTCTCTGGCCCTTTAAAAGAAACTTTGCGGACTCCTAATCTAGGGCATTGCTGAGCTAAGAACCTTGTCACTGGGGGAGAGTATGAGCCAGTGTATAATCATAAATTTAATTGTCCTGGAGTGGGATTTTTTTGAGAGTGGAGGTTGCTGACAAGGGAGAGCACCGTACCATGTGCCAAGTTCTTGCCTTTCTCCTGCAGCAAAGAGAAAGTTCTTTGTTTGGAGTATTAAAGATGCAGCCAGCTTAACTCAAAGGACATACTTAATCGTTATTAGAATTGAATGTTAAAGGAGTCCTCAGTTTACTGAGTGCAGAGATTGAATTATGAAATTAGACCCCTGGCCCAGCTTTATTTCTTTTATTTCCTTTGATTTCAGGGAAAAGAGAAGTCACCTTTGGACCCTCGACCTGGTTTTGTCTTTGCCCCGGTGAGTATTACTTCTACGTGTCCCACCACACAGATCTGAACTTAGGCGTGGCCGGGAAAAGTCAGATGGTAAAGCTAAGCCACTCTCCACTACTTTGTGTTCCTATCCAGTTCCTACCTAATGATTCCCCTGGCTCTTCCTACCCACTGCTCCTGTCCTCCCTTCTCCCTGGCCCCTTTTGACTCTATTATTCTCAGTTTTTCAGTTTTGTGGCTGATGGCTGTTTTGTCTTACCTCATTTGTTTATGTGTTTACAGTGTCCCCATGAACTCCCTTGTCCCCAGCTGACCAACCTGGCCTGTAGCTTCTCACAGGCATACCATCCCATCCCCTTCAGCTGGGTAGGTACCTGGGGCTATTGCAGCAGGAAGCAAACATCCTGGAAAAACAGGAAGAAAAAGAATCAGAGTTAGGAGGAGTTGGATAATTCGTAGAACAGCCTAGAGACTTTAGGGCCTACATGTATATGATTTATACATTGTAAAAAAGGACTGCAGGAATGGGGAAGAAGGGGCTTTACAAACTTTTTTCCCATATCTTTTTCTTCTAAACAGTCTCTATGTTCCTTATCTTAGAACAAGAAACCAAAGGAAGAAAAGTTCTCTATGGTGATCCTTGCTCGGGGGTCTCCAGAGGAGGCTAATCGCTGGCCCCGTATCACTCAGCCTGTCCTTAAACGGCCTCGCCATGTGCATTGTCACTTGTGCTGTCCAGATGGGCATATGCAGCATGCTGTGATCACAGCCCGCCGGCACGGCAGGTATGGGGGATGTGACCAAAATTAGTGGGATGTGGCAAGAACCCGCAGCCCACATTAGCATCTCGTTTCCATAGGGATTTGTATCGTTGTGCCCGTGTCAGCTCCTGGGGAGATCTTTTACCTGTGCTTACTCCATCTGCGTTTCCTCCGTCTACTGCTCAAGATCCCTCTGAGAGTTGACAAGGATGTGTAACAAGTATTTTCTTCTATCGTGCCTGCCAGGGCTGAAGCTGCCTGGTATCCAGGAGGGGAATGCTGGTATCCCCATATGTCTGTGTTTGTTTGAGATTTTTAATAATAAATAATACATTTTTAAAGAATGGAAGTGGATTTTGTGATTCTTAAAAAGTGTAGAAGCTGGGCACGGTGGCATGTGCCTGCATTTCCAGCCACTCAGGAAGCTGAGGCAAGAGGATCATTTGAGCCCAGGTGTTAAGGCTGCAGTGAACTTTGATTGTACCACTGCACTCCAGCATAGGTGACAGAGCAAGATGTCCTCTCTTAAAAAAAAAAAAAAAAACATGTAAAAGATATAGTTAATTATCCTGGCCTATCCTGTAATGAAGAGCTTCCTCAGATTTTTGGTGCCAGGCTTCCCACACAAATCTCAAGCTCACCCTTTCCTGTTGTGGTAGTTCAGAGCTCCATAAGCTCTTCGCTGTAATGATGAATGTGTAAGCTGATCATTAAAGCAGAAGTAGAAAAACCAGATTTCCATAAGCCCTTTGCTATAATAATGAATGTACAAACGTTAAAGCAGAAGCAAGAAAAATGGATAAGGAATTGGGGGAAGCTGGTGTCTGAGTATGAAAGCCAGAATACAAAAAAAGCAAGCCCTTTAAAGCCCCACCTATACTTTCTCTACCTCAGATCTAGCTGAGTGATAAAAGCATTCCTGCACATACAACCCATACCAGGACCAACTTAAGATGAAGAAACTTCTATCTGCAAGTACTCACTATGGTGGGATCAGCTAGCTGCAAAGCGAAGTGAACTGTCCCATGCTCATGTAGATGGTTTTCTAGATATTGCCAACACGTTAGCTCTTTCTGATGCCGATGAATTTCAAACGCGAACAGACACCCTTGATGTGAGTTTGCTAAGAACATAGAAGAACAGGAAGAAAAGTTGGCAGGTTCAGACATCCCAGGGAAAAAGAAGCATAAACAGCATTAGCAATCAGTGACTGATGATAATGCTGCAATAATGGGAATGGTTTTATTTCTAAATCAGATTATTTCTAAATAAAATCATTTATTGCTTTGTTTCTAAAAAAAAAAAGAAAAAGAAACTTCTATCTGCAGACCCCTAGTTTAGATTAATTAGGAAACATTCCTGCAGGTAGTCATAGAGCTTGAATTGTATATAAAAGCTAAAGAAAAGCTTGTAACTTTGAGTTGGTCTGGTGTGCTACTCCGACCTCCCTGTAATCAGTTGCAGAAATAAACTCCCTTCTTTCCCAGTCTGTCTGCATCTCATTATTGGACCACAAGCACAAGCAGCAGGACCAGTAACACTGTAAGAATCATCCAGTAACACTGTAAGAATACTGCTTCTACCAGAGGCCAGGACTTCCCTAGGAAGATAATCTGGAGTAGCAAGGAAAGCTGCCTCCAGAGCTCTGAGAACTGGCTCAACAGGTCTCACGGTTGTTATGTGGGCCACCTGAATAGGGGAATCAGCAGCTGCCTGACCTCTTTTACTAACGCCTTCCCTTCTGTCTTTCCCAGGGTCCCTCAGCTACCCTAGAGTATGTATGGGAAATGCCCCATACATTTCCATCAAGAGTGATTCCCATCAGAACTGAATCTTCTACCCCCACCTCTCTGTATCCAGGTAGAATCCTCCTCCTATTTACTCAGTTCATTTCTGTTTTCCCCTAAGCCTTGCTGTTTCAGGGCTAGAGCAGCTTCCTTTGTCTTAAACCTTAAATGTCGTTTTTTCCACAGTTCTTACCAGGAAACAGGCACAGTCAGAAGTTGTAACAGTATAAATGTTGTAATACCAGAAATCTCAACTCATTCCTCTCAAAACTGGTCCCAATCAAAAGAGAAAAAAAAATCAACTTACCACTAGACATTTCCATGCCCGGAGCTATTTTTCTGGGGTTACAGGAAAGGGTAGTTCCCTCATGTACTAGTTCCCACAGAGTAGCACCAGCACCACCTCTCAGCCCCACCTCTTTACCTCCAGGTGGCCCCAAATCTCCTCTGAAAGCGGGTGGTTCAAGTATCAGCATTGCAACCTATAAGACTTGGGATGAGGTGGAGAGGGTATGGAAGGCTTAGATCAAATGTCTTGAGTGAGACAGGACCAGATTGTCCCCAGTACAAAATAGCTGGGAAGCAGCTACCATAGACTTTCCTATTCTGGATTAGACCAACCCCAAGCACATGAACTAAGACTATCCGTAGCTCTTGGATTAGTCATGCCATTGAAGAGGAGGAGAAGACGCCACTGGGCTGTGCCTGGCAGGGAGTCTGGAGTTTCTGGTTTCCAAGCTCAGGAAGGCGTGAACCAGGGGAGGGGCTTCCATGCAGGGGGAGGGCTAGAAGCTGGGGCAGGATCTGTTAGCTCTGCAATGCTGCACAAGCAGAAGCAACACAGAAAGAAGATACCAACAGCCTCCTGAAACTCACGAGAGTGGACACTCCAGTGTTGACCACCTAAGATACCACTCCTGCTCCAAAGATTACAGCTCCCTTGTCATTCTGACTCCTGGGCTTACCCTACACCCCAGAGATGGAGCAACTACTAGGAATAAAACTTGGCTGCCTGTTTGCCCTGTTGGCTCTCACTCTGGGCTGTGGCCTTACTCCCATCTGCTTCAAATGGTTCCAGATTGATGCTGCCAGAGGTATAGCCCTACCCCATCTTTGTTCCATAGCCTGAGTCTCACCTCAACCCTGTCCTGCTACCTTGCTCTGATTCTCTCACCATCCCCAACCTTGGGATATTGAGTGCTGCCTGCTGCTCTTTACTCACCTTTGTCTGTCTCCTCAGTGCCAAGTGGGTTGTAACTTCTGCTTTTTATTAGGTCATCACCGGCGAGTCCTCAGACTCCTGGGCTGTATTTCTGCTGGTGTTTTCCTGGGAGCAGGGTTCATGCATATGACTGCTGAAGCCCTGGAGGAAATTGAATCACAGATTCAGAAGTTCATGGTGCAGGTGAGAGCAGAGATTTCAAGCCGCAGGTCTATGAGGCCAAAAGGATAAACAGGACAAAGGGAAGAGAGCGGGAAAGTGATGGAGCCAAGGACATGGGTGGAATGACAAGGAAAATGACAGCTCTTGTGTGGGATGGTGAAAGCAAGTCAGATTAGGCTTTAAGGAAAACAGAATTGCTGAAGGGACAGCACAGGAAGCTGTGCCGCTCCATCCCACATCTCATTTCTGCTGCTTTCTTCTTAGAACAGATCAGCAAGTGAGAGAAATTCTTCTGGTGATGCTGATTCAGCTCATGTAAGTACCTCCCACCATCCCCTATCTGGAGAGTGAGGAGAACCAGAGAGGCCTTTCATATCCAGACCCTTTTGAGAGGACTACATGAGGAGTACCAAGAATCCCTTCTGCTCCCTAGCTCAGACATTGTAGAGGAAAACAGGAGCAAACCCAATCCTTTTGAGTTGACAGAACCCCAGGGAAAGCTCTTGTTTTACTCTTTCATTCTTTCCCTGGATCCTCTGATACACCTCACATCATTTGCTCGTGTTTTTAACTCTATTGAGATTCTGTCCCTTAGTCCCTCTGGCAGTCTTTTGTTGTTGTTGTTTTTCATTTGTTTGTTGAGATGAAATCTCTCTTTCCCCCAGACTGGAGTGCAGTGGCACAATCTCGGCTCACTGCAACCTCTGCCTTCCGAGTTCTAGTGATTCTCCTGCCTCAGCCTCCTGAGTAGCTGGGATTACAGGCACGTGCCACCACGCCTGGCTAGTTTTTGTATTTTTAGTAGAGATGGGGTTTCATCATATTGGCCAGGCTGGTCTCAATCTCCTGACCTCAAGTGATCCGCCCGCCTCAGTCTCCCAAAGTGCTAGGATTATAGGCGTGAGCCACTGTGTCTGGCCCACTCTGGCATTCTTGTTGTTGCACGTCCATGTCTACTCTTGGCTTCATTTCCCCTACCCTTTTTTGTGTTCTGTTACCACATTTTCTCATTCTGTTCAATCTCCCAATTCCATGTCCATCCAATGCATTGCCTACCCTTCCTTTTCATCTCACAGCCCTTCTTTCTGTTTCTAGATGGAGTATCCCTATGGAGAGCTCATCATCTCCCTGGGCTTCTTTTTTGTCTTCTTTTTGGAGTCGCTGGCATTGCAGTGCTGTCCTGGGGCTGCTGGAGGATCAACGGTGCAGGAGGAAGAATGGGGTGGGGCTCATATCTTCGAACTCCACAGCCATGGACATTTACCCTCACCCTCAAAGAGTCCCCTCCGAGCCCTTGTCCTCTTGCTGTCACTCTCCTTTCACTCAGTGTTTGAAGGGCTAGCTGTGGGGCTGCAGCCAACAGTAGCAGCTACCGTGCAGCTCTGCCTTGCTGTCCTGGCTCATAAGGGGCTTGTGGTGTTTGGTGTCGGAATGCGGCTAGTGCATTTAGGTACCAGCTCACGATGGGCAGTGTTCTCCATACTATTATTAGCTCTCATGTCCCCCCTGGGCCTAGCCGTAGGGCTGGCTGTGACTGGAGGGGACTCTGAAGGAGGGCGGGGCTTAGCCCAGGCTGTGTTAGAGGGTGTGGCAGCTGGTACCTTCCTGTATGTCACCTTCCTAGAAATTCTTCCACGGGAGCTAGCTAGTCCTGAGGCCCCTCTAGGTAAGTGGAGCTGTGTAGCCACTGGTTTTGCCTTCATGGCCTTTATTGCCTTATGGGCCTGAGAGATTCCTGGCTTTCCTGATGGACCTATTTAGGATGACCGCTCTATCCCCAGGGACACCTCCCAAATGGCTTTGGCCCTCAGACATTTCTTTACTGAGACTAAATAGCATTCAATAGGACTGGACTGGACCCCAGGTTTCCTTTACGTGAGATCCCATTTCTCACCCAGGACTAAGAAAAAGATATTTAGGTTGAGCAGCTATTAATTGGAGAATTGGTACAGAGATGCTCCAGATTTTATTCTTGTCCCATTTATGCTACTGTGTGTAATAAAATGCCCATTTTATCCTCCTTCAGCCATTCTGGATTTCATTTCTCCTGGTTGCCTAGAAGCTACCTGGCACAGGAAGTGGTGGAATGGGCAATGGGAAGGATGAGTGTTGAATGCAGTATTTTATTCTGGAATTAGGGCCCCTAGCCATTCTGTCAGTTGCCAGCCACACCCCTAGACATGGAGCCTTGCTAAAATTCCAACAACCCCCTCCCACCTTACCCACTGTAGTTGAGAAAATGAGCCAGTTCCCAGCATTTAAAAGGAAAGAAAGTTAAAAACCGAAATGATGTGGATCGATTATGTTCCTACACTTACCATAACCACCCCATTCCCAGTACCCATTATCAGCCACCCATAACATGTCCAGGCTAAATGGAGATCAGGCAGAATGGAGCCTATCTCCATTAGGTTCCTATTTTTTCACACTGAGCCCTGTGTGGCCTCAGGGACACTATTGCTCTTCTTTGAGTTTCTATCTCCTTCCAGCTGCCTTGTGTTGAGGGATTAAAAAGCCGTGTGCTTGGAGAGGAAGAAAGGTGCCAGATATTAAAATAAATGCCTGGGGTGATTACTTGGCTCTTGCAGGACTTACTGGCTTGCCTCCTGCCTGCCTTACCAATTGTCTTTCCATCTAAGTAACCCCTACAATGTGTTGCTTCTCTTAAAAACTGCTGAGGACAAATACAAAAGCAGGTTAGCTGGAATTGGTAGGAACAGGATGGCTATTGCATAGCCCCCAACTCATGAGGTGGTGGAATATCTCAAACTTAGTGGAGAAATGGGGAAAGAGAAAGTGTGCCCTGTGAGTTCAATTACCCTCACAAGTTGGCCCTTTCTAGTATTTTCAGCATGGAAGCCCAAGTAGCCTTAATATGGACATTCATTCTTCTTCTCAATCTGTGTCTCCTTTCGATCCTGTTCCCCTTCCTACAAAGTAAGAAATACAAGCCTCCTCACAAGCCCAGTTTACACACGCAGAGATCAGTGAGAAGGCAAGCTTCAGGCAAAAATGATAAAGAGAGAAAAAGAGAGAGAGATGATAGATATGTCTAATGCAGGAAATCATTTCCCTAAAGCACCATAGTATTGTGTTTTCCATTTAGTGTTAAATGCAGTAACATGTAATACACTCAGAACAGTTGTCCAGTGTGTAGTAGTTTCTACTGTAATAGTTTCTACACTGAACAACGGCTATGTGCCAGGTACTATTGTGGCAGGCCAGGTTTCACTAACGCAGGCCTCCATCACATTTTCATCTCACAGCACTTCTTTTTGTTTCTAGATGGAGTATCCTTGTCACCTGCTTATTTTGTTTCCAGTCAAGAAAAACAAGGGGCTTATCTCCCTCACAGATCAGCATATGAGATATGCTTCAGATATGTTTGCCTGTCAGACTCGTAAACACAACAAGATATGCCAGCTGCAATGGAAGAGAAGCCCCGTTTCAGTTCATGGATTACAGTCTGCAACTGGTTAGGTTAAATGTTAAAAGCTAAAAAAAGCCAGTGCCTATACAAAGGCCGTAATGTAACAAAAGCCCATCAAGAGTTTTGATTAGACCTTTCCTGGCAAAACTTAAAGCATGACAAAATAACGAAGGAATTCTTAACAGGACCCATTTAGGATTAAACAAGTTTTATTGGGGGTCTGAAGAAACTCCCCAGGCCTCCACAAACAAGTTTACTGGGCATCTGAAGGAACTCCCTAAACCTCTGTGATTTAGCAGGAGACAAGATAAGGGTAACCACCCCAGCACCTAGACCCATTTAGATTTAGTAATCTTACTGAGGCTCCAGGAGTAGGTCTTCCAGACTCAGACCTTAGTTATAGATTAGAAGAAGTTAATCACTTGTGTCTTTAGATGAATGCACCCCACTCACACGTAGACATATAGCTTAGAAGGTATATAAGCTCTGAAAAACTTTGTAATTTTGAGTTGGTCTGGCCATCATTTCCAGGCCTTCTCCCTGTAACCGATTACAGAAATTAAAACTCTCTTTCTGCCCAGTTCATCTGCATCTCATTATTAGGCCACAAGAAATAGCAGCGTGACCCTCTGTTTGGTCTGGGAACAAAATTTGGTGAGCCAGCCAGAAGATAAGGATAGTGCTGCATTCAATGGCCGGCAGCTTGCGACGAGACAGTCTTCAGGAGGATCCCAGCAGCTGTGGGGTGAGGTTTCTCCTGGGGACCCTCCAGAGGGCTGTTCCATGTGCAAATCTGCACATCCCTTTCACTACTGGCAAAGAACAGAGGTCAGGAGCGGACAGGCTCAAAGGGTGAGTTAACTGGATCATATGCCAGGAGCCTATTGTTTTCCTATCTGGGCTTGTTAAGCCATTTGTCCGGTACCACCAAGAGAAGCAATAGGGCTCGTTCATACACCTGCTTTGCATTTTGGTTGAGATCAGGTTTTGAGTTAGTTTTGAGTCTCTTTTGCCTGACTGCACTCCCCCTTGACATCTGTCTCCACTTGTTTGTGTGTCTGTCTTGTTCCTTTTGATACCCTGTAAACTTGAAAACGGGAAGTATTGGGTCCATTCCTTCTGGGAGGCCTCTGGGAAGGAGAAAGTTTTTTTTAGAAGCTCAATGGTTGAGAGTCAGCTTAATTAATTAAAAGCTACCATCCAAAATGTGTATGCGTATATGTGTGTGTGTGTGCATGTTTGCATTTAAAAGGCCTTCATGTTTTTGTTTATTTCTCACCTAGGACCTTGTTTTTTTGAGCAAAAGTTTTTTCTTCACAGTTGACTGAATCCTGTTTTCTTCATTAATAGCTATTACAACAGAACCTACCCTAGGGTTTTTAAGAAAAAGTGTAATTTAGATGCTTAGAAATGTCTTTGTTTGGAAAAAAAAATTAAGTGCACTGTAAAAGCATCAAATAGTCTAGCCTCATAATAATTCTCTCCTTTTGAAAATTCAGTGTGGGGATTCAGTGTGGGGTCTGCCCAGAGCTCAGAGATCCAGTTAAAAAATAGGAAAAGGAAGGCTTATGAATTTATAAAATGTACTTCTACTGGCATGCCTAATACGTCTAGGTATTTATGTCTTGTGTACACCATGTTTCACTACTGAAAAATATAAGAGAGTTCTAATTTACTGACTCAAAGAAAAAATAAAAGCACTTACAAACTTTAACAGAAAAAAGAAAAGACTAGTCAAGTGCTTTTTCAAGTTTATGTGAGTTAAGTAAAATCTTTAAGACATAAGCTAGCTTTAAAAATTATTGGTAAAGTAATATTAGAAATGTCTTAAGAGTTGCCAGCATACATTTTTGTTTGCATTTATTGATCAAGCAATTTCATACTTATCTCTGCCAAATACTATAAAGTGTCAAAATTTGGCATGGAGGCTACAAAACTATAACTCAGCCCAAAACAGAATGATCTTTGCTTGTGTAGTTTTTAAAAATAAAACATTAATATTGGTTTAATGAAGATAGCTACATCTTGAATTATTTAGTAAAATACTCTAACTTCTGATCTTGTGGCCTTAGGTAGTCTACTCCACAAACATGAAGAAAGTTTGTTCTGGGAAAGGACTGTTATCATCTTCGTTTCAAAGCTAAACTATAAACTAAGTTAATAAACAAGAATAGCTTGTAGATTAGAAGCAAAATGGAGTCAGGTCAGATCATTTTCACTGTCTCAGTTATAATTTTGCAATGGCGGCTTCAAAACTTTAAATGATGACTATTGTAGTTTTCATAAATAATCCAGGTAAATGATTAAAATAATTAGATAAATGCAATTGGATAAATACTTGTAAATAACTTGTCAAAATTTAGAATCCAAAATTATATTAAACAACAGATATCTCATTATTTGGGTATTTTCCAATAACAATATATTATAGGAAAACATTCTTTCTAAAGATTGTGTCTTTTTTAAAGGGTAACTAATTTTTGTCTAATTCAAAGATTAAAGATTATACACAAAACAAGGTAAAAGAAACCAGGGAATAAAAGAGATATAAAGAAAGCTATAAAAATAAATAGAGTTTTAAAGATTATTGGTAAAATAAAAATATCTTCAAAATGTAAGCCTTTGGTCTAAATTATGCAGGTCAAATATTAGGTTTGCGAAATGCTTTAGTCCATAAACTGCTTCTTTGACTTAAAAATTGTTCAATTTATTTTAGCGGGTTAAATTCCAGATAAGGCCTGGGGACATGTGAAATTAGCCATGCCCCCTAGCTATGCAAAAAGATATTAAAGAAAAGAGAATTTATATAAGAAAGGATCTTGTTCGCACCACTGCACTCCAGCCTGGATGACAGAGCAAGACTCCATCTCAAAAAAAAAAAAAAAAAAAAAGGATCTTGTATGGTACATTCTTGTCCTAAAGTAAAATAACTGCTTGTTTAAAGAGAGGGATGTTTAGGACAAGTCAGAAAGTCAAGACATGTCAGAGATTGTCTGTGTAAGTCATGAAAGGTTTTTTTTTTTTTTTTTTTGAGATGGAGTCTCGCTCTGTCACTCAGGCTGGAGTGCAATGGCACTATCTCAGCTCACTGCAACCTCTGCCTCCTGGGTTCTAGTGATTCTCCTGCCCCAGCCTCCCGAGTAGCTGGGATTACAGGCACCCGCCATCATGCCCAGCTAATGTTTGTATTTTTGTAGAGATGAAGTTTCACCATGTTGGCCAAGCTGGTCTTGAACTCCTGACCTCAGGTGATCTGGCCGCCTTGGCCTCCCAAAGTGCTGGGATTATAGGCATGAGCCACTGCACCTGGCCTGTGAAAGAATTTATGAAAGGGAATTTATGCAAGAAATGTTGTACAATTTAAAGGTGATTAGGCCTCCTAAATGCTTTATAAAATGCTACTATGACTCTTAGCTGTACAACTTGCCTGCTTTACAGCTAGGTAAGGCCTGAGACACATGGAGTTAGATGCTGGAATAATTCAGACCTTATCTGCACTTCTGTCTAGGTCCTAGGCTCCACACCTAGTACACAGTTAAAATCCCAAACTTACCAAGGTTTTCACCAAAAGTAAAGGTTGCTAAGAGTTAATGGTGTAACATGTATTTTAAGACTACTGAAGAAACAGTTTACATGCAAGGTGTGTAATGAAAGTAAAATATACTTTTGGTAAAAGATTATAAGGAGGCATAAGAATGTGGATTTTTGCCTAGATTAAAAGGTTAAAGGATTGTTTTAAATTGGATACAATAAAGATAAAGGTTTAAGCAAGTTGTGGAAGGTTAATTGTAGAGGAAATTCTGTGTGTAAAATATTGGCTAAAGTTAAAAGAGAATCATCCAGTTTTTTCTGTAAATTGGGCATTGAAATAAAAGCACAATGGGTTTCTCTTAGAGCCTAACTTGCTCTTTAACAAAAATTGTAAAGGGTTATAAAAAGTCTATAAAAATCTTACCTTGTGGTGAAACATTAAAATTGGGTAAACTTGTCTATAAGGATTTATTAAGAATTGGGTTTAACATCCATAGTACACTAATGTAAAGGTGAAGTTTGGCTTATTTGGTATGAAAATTATACAGGAAGCATTGTCAAATATGAAATGGTGTTTGGCTTTCTTTGGGCTATATTTGTGTAAATATGTTATTGGTATGTGTTCCAAAGTTATGGGAGACTCCTATAATTCTGATATATCTTAGTGTATGTTATCAGTAATAATTATAATTGTTATGTTAAATTATTATGTGCCACAGGGGTAACAGATTTCCTTGTCAGTTGTGTCTCTTTTTTTTTTTTTTCTTTTGAGACAGAGTCTCACTCTGTCACCCAGGCTGTAGTGCATTGGTGAGATCTTGGCTCACTGAAACCTCTGCCACCCAGGTTGAAGCAATTCTCCTGCTTCAGCCTCCTGAGTAGCTGGGACCACAGGCACGCGCCACCACGCCCAGCTAATTGTTGTATTTTTAGTAGAGACAGGGTTTCACCATGTTGGCCAGGCTGGTCTTGAACTCCTGACCTCATGATCCACCCACCTCAGCCTCCCAAAGTGCTGGGATTACAGGCATGAGCCACTGCGGCCGTCAATTGTGTCTTTAACTATGGCTACCCTAAAAATTTTTGTTATCCGTAAACAATTGTTGTCTTGTTTTCATCCTCTTTTGAAGGTGGTTTTATAATCAGCTATAAAGTTCTAAAAAGGCTGGGCGCGGTAGCTTATGCCTGTAATCCCAGCACTTTGGGAGGCCAAGGAGGGTGGATCACCTGAGGTCAGAGTTCAAGACCAGGCTGGCCAACATGTTGAAACTCCGTCTCTACTAAAAATACAAAAATTAACCAGGCATGGTGGTACATGCCTGTAGTCCCAGCTACTCAGGAGGCTGAGGCAGGAGAATAGCTCAAACTCAGGAGGCAGAGGTTGCAGTGAGCTGAGATCACACCACTGCACTCCAGCCTGGGTGACAGAGTAAGACTCCATCTCAAAAAAATAAAAAATAAAAAAATAAGCTGTACTAGGTGCTCTTGATTGCAGATTTCTGATAACTTTTGAGATTGTGACATCAGAATAGAGGAAAAACGTTCAGGACTCTTGAAGAGCTAAAATGTTCATTCATATCAAGCAGGACAGGAATTAACTGCATGAACTGAATTAACAGGAGACTGGAGTGATCTTGTTGACATTTTGCTTACAATATTGCTAATCTTTTGTTTTGCTTTTCAAAGTCGAAGAAACTTTTCTTTTGAGCTATTGACAGCTTTTAACAATTTAGTATACTCCCATGAACAAAATTTAGAGCATACTTTTTTCTCTCTACCTGATTTTCTCCAGAATTTGGAAACTATCTGTGAGTATTCTTAAGTTATGGCAATAGAGTTAACTGCATAAGTGCAGTAAGAATCTGTTTTCTTTTGTAACAGGACACAATTGGAAAAACTGGTTATTTTTACCAAGGCTTTGACTAGAATGATGCGCTTTCCTTTAAGGAAGCAAACCTGACTTATGAACCCAATAAAGCTCTTGGGAAACTGGCCTCATATTTTGTGTACACAGTCCCTGTACAGGGTTTCTGACTGTAGTAAGTAAAAAATGTCACTTTCTGACAGGCCAGGAACTCTAAGGTATCTGGGAACCTCAAGAGGAGAGGAATTCACCCAACTCATAGGTATTTGATGGTACAAATCCACGGCTGGGCTTGGCTTTAAAAAGGTCTTATCTCAGATTCCTTCTATGGAACAAAGTTCTGTGAAAGCCAGTTTAAAAGGCCTATGTGAAAAATAATTATTCTTGCTGCACTTTATGCAAATAATCTGGCCAAGTATAATAAAGCAAACCAGTCCTATCATGATTTGTCTTTTAATAAAAATGGGAAACTGGAGAAAGAAAAATTGTTTCAAAACTATAGTACACCTGTTGTTAAATTCTAGTCTTGCCTGATGTTTTTCAGTTTTTATTATTTTCTACAGTTTGGATTAAGTTCTAATTTTTCTGACTACAAGTATGCAAATAATGTTTTCAATTTTTTACTTTTGCTTTTCCTTTTTCCCCATTTTTCGTAACTGAAAATCATTGAAACCTAAGCTGTGCTTTCTTAAAGCCCTGTGAACTGAAGACTAGACAACTTACATTTCAGAAAACAGCAGCAACCTATTTATATGTATTGCTGTTGCATACTATTATGTTTCGTCGGGCACTGCCTCTAATCCCCCAAAACAGAGAGTGCTACTGGGAACAAATCGACCTCTTCCACCCCAGAGCTGCGTTCGGTGCCTCATAACGATGACCCTCTCTCAGCAGGAAGTAGCCAGAAAGATTACAATGCCCCATCTCCCTACGATTCTCATGATAACTAAATATACAAGCATGATAGAAATCATGCATAAATTGACAGTGGGGATTGTGGCAGGCCAGGCTTCACTAATGCAGGCCTCCATCACAACTGTTTCAGTACTGACTGGGTAGTTAAGTTAAATATTAAAAGCTAGTGCCCTTATACAAAGGCTGTAATGTAACAAAAGCCCATCAAGAGTTTTGCTTAGGCCTTTCTTGGGCCTTAAAGCATGACAAAATAACAAAGGAATTCTTAACAGGACCCATTTAGGATTAAACAGGTTTTATTGGACGTCTGAAGAAATTTCCCAGGCCTCCACAAACAAATTTATTGGAGATCTGAAGGAACTCCCCAAACCTCTGTGATTTAGCAGGAGACAAGATAAGGGTAATCATCCCAGCATCTAGACCCATTTAGATTAAGTAAACTTACTGAGGCTCCAGAGGTAGGTTTTCAGGACTCAGACCTTAGTTATAGATTAAAAGAAGTTAATCACTTATGTCTTTAGATGAATGCACGCTTACACATAGACATATAGCTTAGAAGGTATATAAGCTCTGAAAAACTTTGTAATTTTGAGTTGGTCTGGTGATCATTTCCAGGCCGTCTCCCTGTAACCGGTTACAGAGATAAAACTCTCTTTCTCCCCAGTTCATCTGCATCTCGTTATTGGGCCACAAGAAATAGCAGGCCGACCCTCAGTTTGGTCCAGGAACACTACAGTATTGCTTTCACATACATTATCATTGAGACTGACACCAAACCGGGTGCTTATTTAAAGAAAGGAGGAGGCTGGGCATGGTGGCTCACGCCTGTAATCCCAGCACTTTGGGAGGCTGAGTCGGGCGGATCACTTGAGGTCAGGAGTTCAGCCCCAGCCTGGCCAACATGGTGAAACCCTGTCTCCACTAAAAATACAAAAAGTAGCCAGGCATGGTGGCGTGTGCCTGTAGTCCCAGCTACTCGGGAGGCTGAGGCAGGAGAATCGCTTGAACCCGGGAGGTGGAGGTCACAGTGAGCCGAGATCATGCCACTGCACTCCATACTAGGCAACAGACAGAGTGAGACTCTGTCTCAAAAAAATAGAATAAAAATAAAATAGTGAAAGGAGGGGATGACCCCCTGTGTATAGAATGCTAAATACCACACAGCTACACACTCCCATTTGTTGCCTTTAGCTCTAGTCAAAGACTACTTGAAACTCCTAGAAAGCAATAATTTCCTTAGACAATCCACAATCCCTGGGGGCTTGGAATGTAAATGGATGAACAAATGCCTGAAGGTACCTGATTAACTCAATATTTCATAACCTCAACTGGTAGACATTATCTCCACAGTAAGTCCAGGGAAACTGGCATTCAGAAAAGTTAAATAATTTGATCACATAGCTAGCTGGGTTTCAAGCCCGTGTTTCTGTGATTCTAAGAAAACTTCAATGTATAGATTCTCTTCTCCCTCATTACCTTTTCCTTACCACATCCTCCCATCTCCCCAACCTATGTGTTAGGATCCCAGAAGAATGCAGATAGTACATTAGATGATTGAGGTGATATTAATAAAGGGAGTATTTAGGAAGGTGTGGGTTTGAACAAAGCAACAAATCATGGGGCAACACCCTGGGACTGAATAAAAACAATGCTATTACCTAGGCTGAAGAGAAGAGAGCAGTTGTCAGAAACTAGACAGGGCCGTCCAACACGAGCTGTGGCCTTTGCTGGAGGGATGCAGCCAACTTGCAGGGACCCAACAAGGAGGAACCAGGGGAAAAAATTTACTCTCCTACTCTTTGATCTCCTGCCAAGCCCAAACAGAAGCCAGAGGACAAAAATATCTGTTGGTGCATTGCAGTCAGGTAAGCCTCACGGGGCACAGAGCATAATACCCAGATGTAAAGGGGCAAGCAGAAGGTGTTCCACATACCATCCATTCTCTGCTACTTTCAACTTGAGTGATCTTGCTAGGACTTTGGGAGGGATGAATTGAAAGGTACAAATTTGTGTGAAAGCTAGAGAGCTATTTCTAGTACAGAGGATTTGTATGGCTACAGAAAGGAGACTTAAGGAGAAGTACATTAGACTGTTGGAGCTCCTCACCATGTTCTGGGTCACTACCAGCATTTGAGGTAAATGGGGTAGAGCTTGGGATATGTCAAGCATAGGTGGATGAGTCATGAACTTTCTGCCTCCTTCTATCCCAGGAGCCCTTGGATTCCCGCTTTAGTCTCCTCTGTCCTCAGCCATCAATGCTTTCTTTCCTTTCCATGGTTATTTCCTTTCCTTTTCCCAAAATTCTTACCAACCAGGAACAGAACCATCTTTAGTTTGAACCATATTGTTTCAAGAGCTAGAATAAAGCTAGAGAATGGCTCCATGTAGAGAATATCAGGGAGAATATCAGGACTAGGAAACTGAAATAAACTTTTGATTGTTTTCAGAAGATATGAATTCCCAGCAAGGAGCCAGAGAGGGTTATACAGAAGCAGAAGATGAATGTGATTTCTGAATGAGATTAAAACAAGAAAGGCTGGAATAAGAACAGGCATAAGAACCCTAGGACAAGAAGGACAGCCGAGATGCCCAGGGCATGGTGACTACAAACCTGATTCAGGAGTAAGCCTTGATTCACTCAGCCCTAAGAGATAGCTTATAACAAATGGTAACTAGAATGATGAGAGCTGAAAAAACAAAAAAGAAGGAAAAGGCCAGGCACAGTGGCACACGCCTGTAATCCCAGCACTTTAGGAGGCCAGGGTGGGCGTGTCGCTTGAGCTCAGGAGTTCAACACCAGCCCAGGCAATATGGCAAAACCCCATCTCTACAAAAAAAATATATATATATTTATATATTTTTTATATATTTTTTATATATTTTTATATATATATTTATATATATTTAATATATTTTTATATATATTTATATATATTTATATTTTTTATATATTTATATATATTTATATATATTTATATTTTTTTATATTTTTTTATATATTTATATATATTTTTATATATTTTTATATATTTTTATATATTTATATATATATTTATATATATTTATATATATATTTATATATTTATATATATATTTATATATATATATATATTTATATATATTTATATATATATTTTTATATATATTTATATATATTTTTATATATATTTATATTTTTTTATATATATATTTATATATATTTATATATTTATATGTATTTATATATTTATATATATTTATATGTTTATATATTTATATATATATTTATATATATTTATATATTTTTTTATATTTATATATTTATATATATTTATATATATTTTTATATATATTTATATATATATTTATATATTTATAT
The DNA here is from genome assembly GCF_028885655.2 of Pongo abelii. Lineage (NCBI taxonomy): Eukaryota > Metazoa > Chordata > Mammalia > Primates > Hominidae > Pongo > Pongo abelii. The sequence goes on from NC_072000.2 coordinate 24,445,174, forward strand.
ATATTTATATATTATATATATTTATATATTTATATATATTTATATATTATATATATTTATATATTTATATATATTTATATATTATATATATTTATATATATTTATATATATTTATATATATATTTATATATATTTATATATATATTTATATATATTTATATATTTATATATTTATATATATATTTATATATATTTATATATATATTTATATATATTTATATATTTATATATTTATATATATATTTATATATATTTATATATTTATATATTTATATATATATTTTTATATATTTATATATTTATATATATTTTTATATATATTTATATATATTTTTATATATATTTATATATATTTTTATATATATTTATATATATATTTATATATATTTATGTATATTTATATATATATTTTTATATATTTATGTATATTTTTATATATTTATATATTTTTATATATATTTATATATTTTTTTAATATATTTATATATATATTTTTATATATATATATACAGACAAAAAAAAATACAAAAAACTAGCTGGGCGTGGTGGTGCGCACCTGTAGTCCCAGCTACTTGGGAGGCTGAGGTGAGAGGACTGTTTAAGCCTGGGAGATGGAGGTTGCACTGAGCTGAGATTGCACCACTGCACTCCAGTCTGGGCAACAGAGTGACACTCTGTCTCCAAAAAAAAAAACCAGAGGAAGGACATGCACGATGGGAAAAGGGATGAGGGAAAACTAGTTGGAATAGTCAGGAGAGGATTTATGTAGAGCATTCTCAAGTCTCCCCAATCCCTGTCCTCTGTCCCTACCCCTCATTCTCTACTCCACACATGTACTTTGTATATACTTAAAGAGGAAGAATATAGAACAACGATACCTCCAACTGCCCTCCTAGAGCCAGCATTCCATTTCTGCCACCAGTACATTTTTCTCTAAAGTAATCCTTTGGAATTCATCTTCCCTTTGCTTTCAAGCTGAGGGTTTGATTTGAATATTGCAGTTGTAGGATGACAATGTGTAAAGAAAGAGAGATGAGGAATAGCATCAGAGAGAAACCAGAGTTTTGGGAGTAGTGTGGGAGGTCAGTCAGAGATCAACACACAAGGACAAGACACATCCAGGAACAAAAACCAAAGAGCTCCAGACAAACTCTTATGAGAGTTTGTGCCACTTCACCTCACCCTGAAGGACAATTTTAGAATGTCTTGCCACCCTCACCGCAAGAAACAGTCCCTTGCTCCTGCCTCTGGTCTGATAAGGTATAAGGAACAGCCGCCAGAGTGTGAGTGGGTTTGTATGTGTGTGTGTGGCAAACAGCCAGACACCCTCACATTCCCCCCGACTGACCCAAGCGGGGAGCCCATTGCCACTAGCAAGCGGGAAGCAAAAGAGGTGCAGAGAGGGATGACACCTGAAACCCCAGGCACCAGTGTGGGAATGCTTACGAAATGCTGGTTGTTGATTTTTAAAAATTTTAAATTGTGTTCTTTGTTAGTGTCTTCAGAGTTGTTGAATGTTAAATACACAGGACATTCTACTTTCACTATGTATTTATCCAATTAATGGGAAATTCTGATATTAGTGAGGAGAGAGGGTACAAACAAATGACATTGTTCTGGGCACTATTTGCCCTCACCATACCCTGGCCTCTAGTCAGAACTGAGTCTCACTTTCTAGTTAGTCCTAAAATTGCTCTAATTGCTCTAGAAAGGTGGTGTCTCCCAGCCAGGCACAGTGGCTCACGCCTGTAATCCCAGCACTTTGAGAGGCTGAGGCGAGTGGATCACTTGAACTCAGGAGTTTGAGACTAGCTTGGGCAACATGGGGAAAACCTGTCTCTACCAAAAAAATAAATAAACATACACACACACACACACACATACACACATATATTTACACTATATATACACATATATCTACATAAATACACATCTATATATACACACACACACACACACAAAAATATATATATATATATACACAAAAAGCTAGCTGGGCGTGGTGGCGCGCACCTGTGGTCCCAGCTACTCAGGAGGCTGAGATTGGAGAATTGCTTGAGCCCAGGAGGCAGAGGTTGCACTGAGCAGAGATTGCACCACTGCACTCCAGCCTGGGTGACAGAGTGAGATCCTATCTGAAAAAAAGAAAGAGAAGAAAGAAGAAAAAGAAAAGAAAGAGATAAAGAGAGAAAGGAAGGAAGGAAGAAAGAGAGAGAGAGAGAGGAAAGAAAGAAAAAAAGAAAGAGAAAGAAAGAAAGAGAAAGAAGAAAAGAAAGAAGAAAAAAGAGAAGAAAGAAAAAAGAAAGAAAGAAAGAAAGAAAGAAAGAAAGAAAGAAAGAAAGAAAGAAAGAAAGAAAGAGAAAGAAAGAAAGAGGAAGGAAGGAAGGTGGTGTCTCCCACTCCAGTATTTTCCCTTACCATTCATATACTCTCTAATGGCTAACATCCATCCCTCCTACTGCAGGTTCATTGTTTTTTGTGTACCATCAGAGACTCACCCTTTAAAATCTCTTCGTGAAATCCAGAATTTTCAAGCTGAAACCATAAGGCTCTTTTCACTCTGTTCTTATTTTACTCTCTTTCCCATTGAATCTTCTCTTAGCTATCTTGGGATTTTGTCCCTAAAGTCTGGGAAATACTCACGTTCCTTGACAATAAGGGGAAGAGAGAAACAGGAGTCCTAAACCTGAAGCAGAGACAAAAAGTAGGGAGTCTGTGGTTCTGCTTCTGTAAAATCACCTCTCCTCTCCTCTGAGAGGAGACCAGCTCTGATCTTGAAAATCTTGAAAATGGTCAAGATCAGTGGCCAACCATGATATTAGGACCTTCTTCCTATAGAGCTGCTACACAGAACCACAAAGCACAATGGAGCTGTAAGACCGAGGAAACACCAAGGGACCTGGGAACTGGGGAAAGTTATTAAGAACCATGTCAACCACAAGGGGGCACTGTGTCCCCATGGGCTAAACTAGAATGTTTAGCTGATTGACATGGAAATGGGACATGGAATATGCTCTTGATTCTTGAGCTTTTCGTCACTCTCCAACAGAGTAGGGAGGTCAGTCAAGGACAAAACCGCCACCCCACAACTAGCTCCCAGCAGAGGGCATCTTTCTCTCTACCAAACTCAGATTTCTTATGCAGAGACATCTACAGGAAAGACACAGTCATCACCCATTTGACACACCCACCTACATGATAGATATGTATGCGCACACTCACCTATGTACACATACATGTAATGTGCTCCCATTTCTAGAGATTGCCCTGCTGACAGTGTTATCTATGTAGGCAGATATGCAGAAAAGACTTGCCTTCCCATCCATAATACACAAGAGCAGCTATTGCCAGTAAAGATTGATGCTGGTTATAGTTTTTTGCCTTTTCCTTGTGTTTTTCCGAGAAGGTAGTTGGTCCCCAATGATTCCAATTATGCCGCTTCTTTTCTTCAGTGTGGTGCTTCGCACTCTGCTGCCTGCCCTGCGTGTGGTCACCCAACACCCTCACCATCCAATAGCGAGCTCCATAACCCTGTTTGTTACCCAATACCTCCGCTTCCCCTTCTGACCCTGGCCTACCACATTTAAAATAGACCCAGTTCTATGAAGGAGAGTGATGAAATGCTCAAGAATCAAGAGCATATTCCATATCCTATTTCCATGTCAATCAGTGTGTCAGCACCAGACATCAAGTGCATTAGTCCTCAGCTCAGTTTCATTAAGGAAAGGGTATAATTGCCTGTGGAGTTTCTGTAAAGCAATCTAGTAATATTCCATCACAGTAGTGTTGCCAATAGTGCTACAAGGTGCCTCCTCATTTTTACTTCTTGTGCCTCAAGACCTTAAGAATCAGTCTGCAACAGCTGCAAAATAAGAATTCCTCTTGATTGTTCATAGTTGTTAAAAAGCTTCTTAATAAACCACAAACATAGACTTAATTAGCTCCCAGATCCCTTGGATTCCATGAGGGAAGAGGAATTCTCAAGAGAAATCCTTTTTGCTGTACCCCTCCTGAAAGAGTCTTCAGATCAGAATGAACTATGAGCAGCCCAACCCTTACAGTTAAGTTCATGCACCCTGGTCTACTGATTGCACTAAAACATCCAAAATGGAATCTAGGTGACCCCCTAGGGAGGATCCTACAGGAAGGTGGGTCTCAAGATATCCTTGGGCACTTCTGTCATCAGCCCTCTTCAATTTTTTTTTTTTTTTTTTTTTGAGATGGAGTCTCACTCTGTCACCCAGGCTGGAGTGCAGTGGTGTGACCGTGGCTCACTGCAACCTCCACCTCCTGGGCTCAAGTGATCCTCCCACCTCAGCCTCCCAAGTAGCTGGGACTACAGGTGTACACCATCAAGCCCGGCTAATTTTTGTATTTTTTGTAGAGACGGGTTTTCACCATGTTTCCCAGGCTGGTCACAAACTTCTGAGCTCAAGTGTTCTGCCCACCTCAGCCTCCCAAGTGTGTTGGGATCACAGATGCGAGCCACCTTGCTCAGCCTCTTCAATTCTTTCTTGAAGGTGGTGATGTTGGTGGTATCTTTGAAATCCTGTGGCCTTTCTCAGTTACCCATAGTTGATAAGAAGTCTCCTAAGATCTAAATGGTTCCTCTCTCCCAGGCTTAAAAATACTATCAATATCAAGGCAACACCATTGTATTGGAAAAGAGCCAGTTTCTATGTGGTCATATTTTGTGAAGTGCCTATGCCACAAAGGCCCTCTCCCAGGGTTTATATCACTTTGAGAAGAGAATATGAGACGTGGACAGGGAGAAGATAGGAAGAGGAGCATGATGCAGGCATACCTAGACAAAGAATAATAACAGTACTCAGATTCCTCTACAGTTTATTGTTATAGCAGAAGTTGTGGGAGACAGGAGGGCACCCTCCACACATAATACAGTGTGGTCAGAGCCCCAGGGTAGCCCTTTCCACCCCTATGCCAAGCCCCAAGCAGCCCAGCCCAAGCTTAGCTCCCTCCCCAGTCCCACTCTAGATGCACACTGAGAGCTACCAAAGTTAGTGCAGCCGAATGGCCCCAGGCCCCTTCCTGTTGCCCCAGCACCAATCCTTCCCCGACACTCGTTCATTGCCCGCCAACTCCCATTCCAACTTCCTTTTTACACTGGATGTTTCTTTCACATCCTGAGGACCACTAACCCACCAGCAAGTCTCCCCCTGACACACATTCACATAGGTCCATACCCTTCAGAGTCCTAAAGGGTTATTAAGAAGCCATATCAGCTTTGGTGAATGGAGCCCCAGCCCCAAATCCCCTCCCCTTGCAAATATGGGATAAGTAGGGAGAGTCTGATGGAGGCACCAGGACAACTACAACAACCTCTTACCCCTCAGCTATAGACACCTAGATCAGGACAGAGGATGCATATGCCCTCTCCACCTTAACACCAAAATGGGGGAGGAGGAGAATTTAGGGGTCTGGGTCCCTAAGAGATATTAGGACATCTCTTCCAGGAGCTGGGGGGAATCACAGGTTAAAGGTCAAGGTTAGGGTAGCAATCAAAGATCAAGGTCATCTCCCCACATGATCTGCCCTTTTTCCCTTGCTTACTGTGGCCCAATGTCCCTTCAGCACCTCCCAGGTTAGTTCTGGGGGAGGTGAGGGCTGGGTCCCGCACTAGGGCAACAAGGGTCATTCAACAGGAGACCTCCATGGTGTGCCCCGGGGGCCCCGAAGAAAGAGTTCCAGACTCGCTGCTCTGGGACAGGGTGCGAGAGCGGGACCGGTTGCCATCAACAGATGCTGCACTGGTCAGAGAGGCTGTACGAGACCGGGACAGGCGAGTCATGCAGGATGAGGCCACTGTGGAGAGAGCAGGATGCACGAGCAGTCAGAGAGAAAGTGGGGAAGGGGGGCTGGCGACTCAGGCTGTGGTCCTTCGATTATGACTAGTTATAACTAAGCCAGGGGATCAATGATCTCAATTGGGCAGATAGTGGTGAGTCCAGGCATTCACCTAAAATGCTTCCACCCCGTCAGTGCCTATCTCTCCTCTAGTGCAGCAAGCTCTTGTCCCCATACTCACTGTAGCCCATGCCTTGCAGGAAGTACTTGAAGGCCTCGGTCAGCTTGCCTGGCTGCGGAAGTAAGAAGAGGCGAGGGAGACAGTGAGATGAGGTTAGAGGCAGAGCTGGAGCCTGAGGCTGCAGCATTGTGGGGACGGGATGTGTGGCAAAGGGCAGAGCCCAGTGCCACCAGTATCCTATGTCACTTCCCCATCCCATGGACGGCAGGGGTACTCACCTGAGTCAGCTGGGGCTGACCTCCGGAGTCAGCCATCTGTTCAGTAGAGCGCCACCCAGAAAAAGTGAAACATACATAAATGAGCCATGCGGAGAGGTGGAAAGGGTTTCTCTTCCCTAGCTTCTTCACTCTAGCCCCTTTGTTTTGTTCTTCGTTCACCCCATTTGCTCCCATGCAGGGCCCTGGAGGCTTAGCAGCTGCATCTAGAGAGGATATAAGACTGTGGACAGGGGCCCAGGAACAGGTTACTGACCTTGAGGAACGAGGTCTGGGTGGGGTCCAGTTTTGAGTTACATTCCACCTGGAGTAAGCAGGAGGCTGAATGAATAAGGTCACGCCCACTGTGACCCGTCCCCCATAAGAGACCCAGGAACCCAGACCCCAGTCCCTTTTCTATCAGCTCCCTACCCAGTTCCTCCTTACCAGGAATCAAATTCTTAGTGCCCCAAAGTTGATCTCCCTGTGCCAAACAGGACATCCCCTTGGCAAGATACTCTTCTGGCCACCACTCTAGGACCCCAACCCTCCTCCCTCACTCACCCCAAAATTCCCTACTAACCACTGCATCTTCATGAGGTGCTTGGTCTCCTACCACCAGCATCACAGGACACCTAAAGACACAGTGTTGGGGAGAAGGCAGTGAGCCCCTGGCACTCCCTCACTGGCCTCTGCCTAAGAGTGCAGCTGGAAAAATGTCTGGCTCCAAAGAGGAAAGACGCTTCTGTGTCTCCCTGCTGATGCCACCAAGAGGATTCAAAGGGGAAAGACCTAGAGGGAAATGATTTACCAAATAGGATGGGGTGGGACATGACAAGGAAGTTCCCTGGCAAAAGATTCTCCTTCTTCTAAGGGATACAAGCTCCTAGGGAAGATCCAGGGAGACGGGCAATGCATTATCTCTTAAAGTCTTACTTGAGGGTGATATCACCTCCACGCTCAAAGTTCAGGTCTCGGCGGCTAGAAAGGGGTTAAAAGAGTAGGAATTTTAGGTGGGCAATGCTATCTAACCAGATATAAGCTATCTCCCCCATGATGGAACTATCTTTGTCCCAAAAATTACAGTCAAATCTTGGTTATTAAAGGTGGAAACCAAAGGAGAAGGTGGCAGGCAGGCCCCAAGCACAGCCCCTATAGTCACTTGTGCCCTAGATCCCTGGTCAGAGGGCAGCAAAAGGAGAGGAAGGACACAGGACACAAGATCATCTTACTTCTGAGAGTCCAATAATCTAAAGGAAGTAAACAAGAGAAGGGGGACAGCCCCTTGCAATCCTTCCCACCGGCTCTGTCCTGAAGCTGCCCCCATTGCACACTAAATGCTGCATTCCTTGCACATTGCACACTACCCGGACTTCCCTCTCCTCCTTTGTGCCTCCCCATGATGCCCAATTACTGCTTCTGCATTTCTCTCACATGCATACACACACAGCCCACCCACTTGTTGTAGCTGTTCCAGTACAATTCAATGTTATCCAGGTTGGGTGCATGTGTAATGATATTTCTGTACTTTTGTATCAACTCAGAATTTCCAGAGAGCTCTTCCTGAAGGAGAGAACAAGGAGAAAAATTAGGGATGGAAAGAGAAAACAACAATTACTGGAGGAAAAGAGGTAAGCCTTCTTCCTTCCCCAAATCCTGTCCCAGCTAAGGAAGTTAGCCCAAGCATTCAAGTTCCCTGCTGCTCCCCTTGACTCTTCTACATCTCCTACACCCACTTACCTGGCTGAAAAGATGTCCAAGGATCATCTCCGGAATGGAAGAGGTGAGGCCCGTTAGCTAGGAGGAGAAGGCAGGTGAGAAAGTTCAGGATACTGGCCGGGCACAGTGGCTCACGTCTGTAATCCCAGCGCTTTGGGAGGCCGAGGCGGGTGGATCACAAGGTCAGGAGTTCAAGACCACCCTGGCCAAGATGGTGAAACCCCATCTCTACTAATAATACAAATATTAGCTGGGCGTGGTGGTGGGCACCTGTAATCCCAGCTATTTGGGAGGCTGAGGCAGGAGAATCACTTGAACCCGGGAGGCGGAGGTTGCAGTGAGCCAAGATCAAGCCACCGCACTCCAGCCTTGGCAACAGAGTGAGACACCATCTCAAGAAAAAAAAAAAAAAAAAAGAAAGAAAAAGAAAAAAGAAAAAAGGAAAATTCAGGATATTATAAGAGACTCAGGCAAAGTGACAGCTTCACTTTCCTGCCCCTTTACTCCCTCCTTGAAGTTCGGAGTCCATCCAGTTAGGCTCTGGTAGACAGCCTAACTGGATCCATACGAGGGGATCCCCAACCCTAGGTCTCAGCACACACGCCCCTCCAAACCTTGTGGGCTGCCCAATCCATCCAACCCTTGGCATTGGGATCGATGTTGATGAGGACAAGACCTTCAACAGTGTCCGGGTGGTTAAGCTAAGGAACAGCAGAAAGAAGGAAATGAGAAACAGGGCATGGCCTTATCCCCTCCCCGCTAAGTTCTACCCACTCCTGGACTCCCACAGGGCCTGACTCCCCACCTAGTGCCCACTTCCTCCCCCAAACAGCACTAATAAACAGTATTCTAATCAATCTGGACCCTCCTTTCCCTCATCTGGGCTTTTTATTTCTTACAGCATATCTCGCCAGGATGTAGGCTCCAGCTCCAACACCAACTCCAATTATTGTAGAGAAACTGTGAAAGGGAAAGAAATATATGCCTCATGGGCTCTGCTGTCCAAAACCTGCCACAGCCCATCTCTTCAAACTCTTCACCCTCCCTCCTGAGTCCCTGGGCACAAAGAAAGGCAGACATGGACCTTTCTTTGGAGGATGCGAAAAAGAAAGGCCCAAGGAGCCAAAGGTTGGCACGGGTAGTCAGGGTAGATCCCTGAAGTCTATCCCCAGCTTTCTGCCGGAGAGCTAGTGTCTTAAAAACAAACACCCATCCACCAGCCAATCAACACACTGTTTTCCTATATAGATAGCTCTTTGTCCATTCTCAATTTTCAAGAGCCAGTTCAACTTGTTCTGCTTTAGTTCCTGGTTCCTCTAGAGGAACGGGAAGAATGGAACTTAAAGCAAATGTGAAAACAGACACAACTTTAGTGAACAATGGGGAGAATGAGGAAAAGAGCGGCAAAGTGGTGAACCAGAGCTGCTGAGCCCTGGTGCCTAGGAGAAGCTTAGCTAAGAACAGCACCCAGGGGTCAGCACCTCCCTCTGAATACCAAAGACACTTGGTCTGGTGTTCTCTTCCTTCCCCTACTCTCTCTCACCCACAGAGCTCCCCATCCACCAGGTGTGGACATGAAGGAGAGGGGAGTGGGAGAGAAAGAGACAGGTCTATCTGGTTCCTCAGGGATTATGTCACCCCGTTTTATTCCTCCCTGACTTTCTGATCAGAGAAGGCCCTCCTTAGCCTGAGGCAGGGCCAAGCATAGACCCTTTTCCTTCCCTCCATCCATTAGGGCTACTCTGCTGACTCTGGCCAATTTTCCAAACCCACCACCTTTTCTCAATAATCAAGGTGGGAGCATGAAGGAAGAAGATATATTGAGTTCAGAAGCTGAAACTGGCTCAGGAACCATGGTGAACCTGGAAGTTCTAAGGGTCTCCTTGTGCTGGAAAGAGAACTCTGGTTTGGGGGGGTTCCCAGGCCTCTCACTTTAGGTACTGCAGGACGCAAGGGATCATGTCTGCAAGCTGGTCCAGAGATGGGTACTGATATCTGGAAAAGAGAGGCATGTTAAGGAAGATACCAACCTGCCCTCACACCCCCCACCTCAGGATGTCCTACTCATTCTCTCCCAGAATCACCACTGCCGTCCCTTTCCTCCTCCCCAGTCGAACCTTTCCCGCACCTGTCCTGTTCCTCACAGTCTGGTGAAGTGGTAATGACCTAACTCTTACCCCAAAGGGAACACAGGGGCTCCCTCTTCCATTCCAGGGGCATCCACATGAACCCGCACGAAGTTCTGAATGATTTCCTGCATGTCCTCAAACTGAAACAGTGGCTGGAAGCAAGATTTATCTAAAGAGAACCCACATCACCTTAACAATAGAATCAGACAGGGACACGTGTCCCCCAGTCAGAACTCACCCTTCCTTTCATGCCACAGTCAGACTAGGAGAGAACTTCTCCTTCCCACTCTGATCCCTCCCCTCCCTCTGGGTTTCATTTCTACCCTTCCCCCACAGCCTCTACCCAGACAGGAGTGGGAGACGAATGAAGGTCCTTACAGTTGAGTCCCACATCGTGGTAGGTAAGGATCGCTGGGCGTTTGGGTTTGGGGGTGCCATAGACAGTGAAAGTGACAGAGCCATATGGTGTCTCCACAGAGTGAGTCTGCAGGAAAACAGGGCACCAAGAGCTAGGCTCAGAAAAGGAGCAACACCAAGGTCAGGGAGCTGGGAGTGGGTGGGCAAAGGGGAAAAGGGAACAAAGAATTAAAAACAGGATCAGCAAGAATTGAGGAAAACATGATACTGGAAGATGAGTTTGAGGATAAGAAAGAATAATGAAGATTAGAGAGAGAAGAGAAGGGGAAGGAAGGAGAGGAGAGAGATAAGGAAGGGAAAGGACTAGAATAGAAGGAAAGAAAGCAAAGAGAGAAGAGAGGGCCAAGCAGAGGCCATCCTTCTACTGGGGAAGAGGAGAGCCCCTCCTCCCACCTTGGAACCGCCCCCACACTGTTACCTGTCCCTGGTCAAGGAGGATTCGGGCAGCTAACTCAGCCTCCTGGAGAGACACACACGGATTCACACAGAAACACACGACCATGTGGCATCCCAGATGGAGAGACAGACAGACAAAGAGAAGCAAGTAAAGACAGACCAACAGAGACCAAAGACAGAAAGAGATTGACAAAGAGAGACATGGAAAGGATGAAGGTTAGTGTAGTGACAAGACAAGGGCCTGACTCCCAATTATAGTGTATGGGGAGAGAGTTAGAATAAGATCAGTAGGCTTGGGAAGTTAGAAGGCAAGGGGGATGCTTTGAGGTCTGGAATTTGGGCATGGGAGTCAAACGGTCTCTAATAACCTTGGCCGCCTCAGGCGTCTGTCCTGGCAACAGTGGCTTCTCCTCTGTGATCTGCACCTCCTGCAGCTCCGCCATGGTGGCCTGGCAGGATGAGGAAATGAGACTGGGAAGTTGTCTCTACATCCCCACATCTCCTCAAACACCAGGCTTTCTCTCTCAGCACAGGAAGATGCAGGGAACAGAGGGACCCAGGGGTTGAAGACTACTCTAGAACACGCAGAGGGCCTTTCCTGCCCCCAGCTCCGTTTCCAGGCTGATTGGTGGAAGCTTGGGAAGAGGAATCAGGACACCCCTTCTCTTGATACTCACCATCCCCACTGCCACCCTCAACACCCACACCTCCAGACCCTCTCCCTCCTCTGCCCTGAACCAAAATACCAGGGTGGGGCAGAAGTGTAGCTCAGATTTCCCAGGCTATATTTAGGGGCCACCCCACACTCTCAGGTAGGGAGTGAAACCCGTAGCTCAGTGACTGAGTATTCTAAAGGACAGGGTACCAAAAGACAGGATTGTGAGAGTTCACAATTGACCACGACCTTCAATTAAAGCCCCAAAGTCGGCAGCTCAAAGGAAAGGGGGCTAAAAATGACCAAAGCAACGTGACCAATGGGGCAGGTGGGGAAAACAACATAAAAGGGACATCTGTCCAACCAACCCAGTGCCTCTCTTCCTCCCAAGACTCTTCCTCCCAACTCTGAATAAACTCCGCAAGTTCACCATTAGCGGGTGAGGAGCAGAGCACCTGGACAGACCTGCACAGGAAGGAGCCTGCAGCCTGCGGGGTGGGGTCACTTACTGGGTTCCTATTGGCTGGATGCAGTGGGTTAGGGGTCAGGGTTCTCACGCCTTCTGACTCTGGGGTCTGAGAAAACACAGCAACGAGGTGAATGACATGGGAGACAGACCTGGGGTCTTTTAGGGACGGAAAGCCTCAGCCAAAACCCAGACTCCCAGGGTCATCAACCTCCCCGGGTCACTAACCCTCCCCAGTGTCTGTCTACCCCTGAGTCCAGAGAACACGTCCTCTCTAGGCTCGAGCCGGAATCAATATAGGCTACAGGAGCATCAGTGCAGGCTGCGCGGAGGAGAGAAGGAGGTGCTGATGTGGAGGTAAGAGGGTGGCCCTGTCAGAACCTCCGGATTCGAATCCCGGCTCTGCCACTCCCAGTGTGACCTTGCCCCAGTTAGTTACTACATTTGGCCTCAATTTTCTATCTGCAGGGGGACTAAACGCGGGGGAATAGGGGATCCCCAAAATTTTTGACAGCTCTCCAGTAAGAGGAGGGTAGCAGAGCATGGTTGTTTCCCTCCATAATTTAAAAACAAACACAAAGCTTGGTGCCGTCGCTTCTCTCCTCTACCCAGTCTCCGTGTAGGTCCCACGAGTGGAGAAAGGGAGAGGAGGGCGGTCCCACAATCTTCTCCCGTTCTCCCCCGACGGCCCGCGAAGGCAAGCGCCATCGGGAAGGAATGGGTAGGACAGAGGAGACCGGCCGGGCCCAGCACCCGGAACCCGTCCCTACGAGTCCCTACGCAGCCCGTCCGCGTGGAGACTGACACCCTTGCGTGGCCGGTGCCAAGCGCCCCGGACCTTGCACACAACCTCGCGCGCACCCCAAACACGCCCTGCCGCTCTGGGAGCCTCAGCCTTTGTGCGCAGCAACCGAGCGCCCCCTCCGTGCTGGCCCTTTCCCCCGAGCCTCCAGCTCCAGGGGACGGGGATCAATCACACCGCCCACCGGCCCGGCTGGCGCCTTCCAGGCCCTACGGCCCCTCGCCTGCCCCTCCCCCTACCTGCTGCCGCCGCGGCCGCTTCCACCTTCACTTGCCTTTGACTCGGGCCCGCCCCGGCTCGGGCTTCCCGCAGACCCGCCCCCGGCCCGCCCCAGCCCGCCCACGGGCGCTAGGCTCCCCGCAGACCCGCCCCAGACCCCCAGTAAACACGCCCCCCCTTTCACCCCGCCCAAACTGCCGCTCAGGAAGGGGTTGTGCTGGGGCCGAGGGGCGAGGGGCGGACGGCTGGACGCCTCCAGGCTCCGCTCGCGCTCACCAAAACATTCCACCACCCCCTCCCCGCATTGGGGCGGTGTGGGGAGTGCGGGGATCCCTCGGCTGCCCTCAGCACCGCCCCCATCCACGACCTGGATCTGCAATTCGCACTCTGGCTCCTTCCTTCGCCCCCAGACTCAGTGGTGGGAACCGGTAGTGGGGAGACGAACCCGGGAAACTGACACCCCACGAGTTCGACTCCCCCCGCCCGAACACAGAGAACTAGATTAAGAAAGGAGAAGGTGGGCGGGACCGCCGCTGAGGAGGCGGGGGTCTCGCCGGCTGGCAAGGGCAGGTGTGCCGGCGCCGAAAGGGGGCACGGGGGAACGTCGAGGGCGCAGGAGTTTCGACTCCTTGGTGCCCAGAGTCCTGGTACCTCTCCTCTCTTTGCTGCGTCCGGACGCCTGCTCTCCGGCTGCTCCGAGAGAAGTTGGACAACAAGGCGGGGAGGTGGGGGCGGGGAATGCGGGGGGCCGCTATAAATAGAGGGCGATCGCGGGCGGGCGGGGGGTGGGGAGAGAATGGCCAACAGGGACTCTGGGGTCAATGCCTCAAGGGGCGCGGGGGAGGGGCCGGGGACCCCCAGAGGCTCTGACTCCTGGGTAAACAGGCGCAGGGGCGGAGTTAACCCTGCGGGGGTGGAGTAGGGGCTTGGGGAGGACGCAGTGTCCCGGGCTGGGACCCAAGAGACCCTGTGGCTTCGCCGCTAACCCCTCCCAGTCCGGCCCAGAAAAGGAGACCAGCTCAGACCCGCTGAATCGCAATGCCCAGGCGATGGTCTCAGGGTCTGCCGCGTCCCTCTCGGTGCCTGAGTAGGTTTGCCACTGTAGACTTCACACACACACACACACACCCTGGAATGAGCTCTCCTTGTGCCCCTCAGAGGAAGGCTCCCTGGAATGAGATAGTTGATTAGACAATGTGGCTTAAGGGAATTCGAAGTTGTTTAGGCAAAGGGAAACCTGACTGAATTTCTCCCCACCTGCCCCCCTTGTAGCTCCCCCAATCCCAGGATCATATCCACCGCAACCCCCTTCAGGCTGGTTCCTCAGTTGCCATTTCGGGGGCTGGGCGCCAGGCCAGTCAGGAACAATGGCCAATGGAACTTGAGCTGCCAACTGCAACACCAGCACCGACTGCCCCCCCCAAGACCCCCAAGTTTCCCTGCCCCCTCCTGCCTGGGAACCACCATCCCCCCACCACCCTCACCACCCGCAATACCCCTCCCACCCAAGGAACATCAATGCTCCTTTCATCCCCACTTGGCAGGGTCTACTGGAAAGAAGAAGAGGCCAAGAGGGAGGAGGTGACCCACAGTAGGAGAACTGGTCGGGCTAAAACCCAGCCTTCAACAACCCCAAATCTAAGGAGCTCCCCCTACATCCCCCAATTTGGAGCACCCAACTTTTCTTCTGTTCCTTTCTCCCACTCCCTTTATAACTTTTTCCCCAGAAACTGGCACGGAAGCTGGGCACCCTGGCTCCTCTCCTAGTCCCCTCTTCCCTCTGGATGCCAGTTTAACACTCTCCTGGACAAGGAAAAGCCTGCTGGAATAAGGGTCACAGCCAAAGGTGCGCAAGACGGGAGAGATCTCATCAGCACCAGAGGAACCTGGGGAGAGGGAGAGCCTCGAGTGAGAACTTTTGCCTGCAGGATTTTCTTTGTCAAAAGTAGTCTTACTTGGAGTGGGGGAGGGAAGGACCTGAAGGTTCCAGCATCTAAATTCGTCTCTGGGTCAGGATGACTCAGGGGGAACCTGATAAGGGGCCTACGCAGGGGCGCAGGGAAGGCAGGAGATGGGAAATTTCCACTGACATCCATTGGCTTCCTAGACCTTGGGGTCCCACCCAGCCTGCTGCAGGCAGAAGTAAGGCCGGTTCTACCCTAAGATACGGTTCTTCCATGTCAGGGCAGTTCCCAGCCCAGCCAAGGTGTAAGTGTTGCAAGGACAATCTCTCTCTAAACTCTTTCCCTTTGGCCAGAGCAGCTTCACACTATACCTTCAAGTAAGCAACAGTTTTAAGTATCTGTTATGTGCAAGCCACTGTGTAGATGAAATTCAAAGTGTGCGTCTGGTCACACCCTCTCTAGACATTTGTGATGAGAAATGACATTTTGACATTTGTCAAGAGAAGGTACAAACACGGGACAAGTTATATTTAAGATCAATCATTTGGACAGTAAGTCCTGTAGCGGTAGTTTCCCACCCTTCTCAAGTGGGAGATCAGAGATTTCCAACCCCACATAATAGTTTTAGTATCCCCGATGGAGAAAATACAAACTATGAATTCATCAATACTTTGAAGTAAGTTTCTGTCACAACATCTGTAAATGCAGTAATACCTACACATGCAAGGCATATTATTTACTCAGTTCACACTCACTCTTTATACATAGAGATTCTAGGGCCCTTTGAAACTGAATAGTAGCTTCCCATATATTATCCCCTAATACCTTAAGGTTAGTGTTATTGTCTCCACTGTACAGATGAGAAAATTGAAACTCAGAAATGTTTAGTGACTTTCCCAAGTCCACTCAGCTAGTAAACGACATATCTAGGATTCATTTCCCCACCCAGATCCATTCCACTCCAGGTACTATGCTCCTTCCGCTACCAAGTAGCCTGTCAAGTGTATAGCAATGAGGCCATATGACCCCAGCTGAAGAATAATCTGGTTCTTAGGTTTTTTGTTTCTTGGGGATTTTTTGTTTTGTTTTTGAGATGGGGTCTCACTCTGTCAGCCAGGTGGGAGTGCGCTGACACAATCCTAGTTCACTGCAGCCCCAAACTCCGGGGCTCAAGCAATCCTCCCACTTCAGCCTCCTGAGTAGCTGGGACTACAGGTGCATGCCACCACTCCCAACTAATTTTTTTATTATTATTTATTTATTTAGAGACAAGGTCTCACTTTGTTGGCCTCCCAAAGTGCTGGAATTATAGGCACTAGCCGCTGTGCCCTGCCCAAGAATAATGTTGATGAGAGGTGGGTGATGTTTGGTAGGGTAGATTGGGGCCTAGTTAATTGTATAGGTCCTTGAATGCTAAGCAAAAAGATTTAGCAATGAGAAGCTATAGTATAACTTGAGCCATAGAATATTCTTGAGCAGGAGTAATAAAAAACACTGTTTTGTGAAAATTAATCTGATGGGGAGGAGGCAATAGAGATGGATTATGGGTGGGTGAGAGTGAAGAAGCCAGAGTAGTCATCCAACTATGAGATGATAAGAACTTGAATAAGGGTGGAAGTAATAGGAATGGAAAGAAAGGCATAGATTTGTAAGACAAAGAAAAAAAATAGAAAGTGGTGGCATTATTAGATAGGAAAAGGAGGAAAGTCACCAGTCTCGTTGCTCTGTTTTAGGATCCATGAGGTTCATCTATCTGTAGTGCTTCTGACCAGAGAAAAGGCCAAAGAGAGAAAACCCTGAGGAACATCTTTGACCTGCATAGAAACTTATCTGAAGATTTTCAGAATCTGAGCCTCACCCTCAGTCTATCCCAGTTTTATCCTGACCTGTCCACATCTGTTACACTCCAAGGCTTGCTGGGCCCAACACTGGAAGCTATTTAAAGTTTCTACCGCGACTGGCCTTTTAAAGCCAGTGGGATTCTCCATGCTACACTTGAGCCTGGAGACTAGAAAAAATGACAGCCTGTTTTCATTAATCCGTTTTCACTAACTGCTATGGTCTGAATGTTTATGTTGTCCGCAAATTCATATATTAAAATCCTAACTCCCGGCTGGACGCAGTGGGTCACACCTGTAATCCCAGCACTTTGGGAGGCTGAGGCAGGTAGATCACTTGAGGTCAGGAGTTTGAAACCAGCCTGGCCAACATGGCAAAACCCCGTCTCTACTAAAAATGCAAAAATTAGCTGGGCATAGTGGCTGGGCTAATCCCAGCTACAGGGGAGGCTGAGGCATGAGAGTTGCTTGAATCCTGGGACTGGACGTTGCAGTGCCCCAGGATCATGCCACTGCATTCCAGCCTGGGCAACAGACAGCGAGACTCCGTCTCAAAATAAATACATAAATAAATAAAATAAAATCCTAACTCCCAAAGTCATGGTATTAGGAGGTGGGGCATTTTGGGGGGTGATTAAGTTTTATGAGGGCAGAGCCTTTCTGAATGGGATTCATACCCTTATAAATAGGCCCAAGGGAACTCATTCACCCCTTCTACCATGTGAGGACACAGCAAGAAGGTGCCATCTATAGACCAGAAAGCAGCCCTCACCAAACACTGAATCTGCCAGCACCTTGATCTTAGACTTCTCAGCCTTCAGAACTCTGAGAAATAAATGTCTGTTGTTTATAAGCCATCCAGTGTGATATTTTGTTCTAGCAGCCCAGACAGACTAAAACACCTTCCCTGGGCTCGCCTCAGCTTCTGTTGTGGGGCAGAGCATAAGGCAATTTAACTACGACCCAGAGGATGGGTAAGCTTGGCTGAAATGATGGAAATGTGATCATCTGAAAAGGTCGGAAAGTTGGCAGTTTGCTCAATTCGGCATGCAAGGTAGGGGGACCAAAAGCCCCCTCCTTTGAAGGCAAGGGCTGTAGCTGGGGCCAGAAGTGATGTCACATAACCACTGCTGAGGTCATAGAATCTTCCCTCTCCTCCCTCTGTCTCCTCATTGCCACAGCCAACCGGCTCCCACATATCTGCATGCACTTAAATACAAAGGCAGGGAAGGGTCAGACCACCATCTGGGTACTCTAAGGTACATAAAAGAGGTGGGGGAAAGAGAGGATCATTCAGTAGGTAGGATCCACACTGGTATCTCCAGTGCTGGGAATGGGAGACTCATGCTGTAGTTGTGTAGGTGCAATGGGAGCTGGGAGGGAGAGAGGAGAGAGCAACAGGGAAGAGGGGAGCTGTTCCTGTTGCTGAC
Source organism: Pongo abelii (assembly GCF_028885655.2). Lineage (NCBI taxonomy): Eukaryota > Metazoa > Chordata > Mammalia > Primates > Hominidae > Pongo > Pongo abelii. The sequence continues at coordinate 24,463,389 of NC_072000.2, forward strand.
TGATTTTACCTTAACACTCATCCTCATTACTCCACAGTCCTCCCTCCCCCTCCTCTTTCACCCCCAAGTGTCTCCCTCGACTGCCCTCCCCCACCTCTAGCTGACCATGGCTTCAGAGGCAGAGAAAACATTCCATCGGTTTGCTGCCTTTGGAGAATCATCAAGCAGTGGCACTGAAATGAACAACAAGAACTTCTCCAAGCTGTGCAAAGACTGTGGCATCATGGATGGCAAGACAGTCACCTCCACGGATGTGGACATCGTGTTCAGCAAAGTCAAGTGAGGAGCCAAAGATATGGGGGTGGGGGTGAGAAGAACCTGTGAGGTAGTTGGCCACGGAAGGGTTCATGTGGTGCAACATTTGCAGTGGGCCTACCAAGCACCACAGGGTACCTGGTGCTGTGTTATTCTTTGTCTTCAAGACACTCACTGATAGGACAAAAGAGGCCAAATCTGAGTGAGGCAAGAGTTGGACTTTGGAAGGTAATGCATTCATGCTCCAAAGTTTCTGGATTTCTGTCTAACTGACCAGGGCCAAGAACGCCCGAACCATCACGTTTCAACAGTTCAAAGAGGCAGTGAAGGAACTGGGCCAGAAGCGCTTCAAAGGGAAGAGTCCAGATGAAGTCCTGGAGAACATTTATGGACTCATGGAGGGCAAGGACCCAGCCACCACTGGCGCTACTGTGAGTGACAGTCTTCTTCCCCTTGACCCTACTTCCCTAAATCCCCATTGTTCCAGTCTACCCTCCCTAACCCTGCCAACTGTGTGACTGTGGAGACAGGGCAGAAACAGACTTTAGAGATCATCTAGACATTCCAGAAGTCAGGAAAATGTGGCCCAGAGAAGGGAAGTGACTTGCCCAAGGTCCATGGCTATTTTAATAGTAGATTTAGACTAACTTCCAAGTGTCCAGTATCTGAGCCAGGCAATTAGGACTTGGTAGCTTTTGGAGGACATTAGTGTAGAGGATTTGGTACCTGATGCCCACTCCTCTTCCAGTTCTTATTTAGGGTTTAATCTCAGGCCTCCTGCCTCTCACCTACTCCCTTTTTTAATTGTCCCATCTGAACTAAAAGCTCTTTCTACAATGGATATTGGGTCAGGGACTGGGAGTGAAGTCCTCTGGCAGTAGCCTAGTCAGAATAACTCCTCTGGAAACAAAAAAAACCCACCCTCCCTCTGCACATGCCACGTTCATTCCCACACCACACTCCTCCTCCCCCATGAGTGAATGGCTCTTACCAGAGTTCCTGCCCACAGCTGTATCTGGGCCCTAAGAAAGCAGCACCCCATGCCAGTGGCAGAGCAAGAGCTCCGAGCACTTGTTCTAAGTATCTCTGGCCATCTTTGGGGAATGGATATGACAGTGTAAGGAAAGGAAGAGGGCTCAAATCCATCCTCTGGCTTGCAGAAAGCAACAGCAGTGGGTGCAGTGGACCGTTTGACAGACACCAACAAGTACACCGGCACCCACAAGGAGCGCTTTGATGAGAGTGGCAAGGGCAAGGGCATTGCTGGACGGGAAGAGATGACTGACAACACAGGCTATGTGAGTGGTTACAAGGGTTCTGGCACCTATGATAAGAAGACCAAGTAGAGAGGAGCTTCATCTTAGCCTGCTAGCCCCCTGAGCCTGCATGTTTGACACCAGGGAGCTTGGAAAACAATAAACATCTGTGTGTGCAGCAGCCAAAAACTCTGTCTAAGAGGGACACATGAGCCTACTAGTGTAGAGAGAGGGAGAAGAGGCAGCACGGGAGTGTGGGTTCTCAACCCACACACCCTTCACTCTGCTTAGCCTTATGCCTACCAGCCATCAGTTGGTATTCCTCCTCAACAGCTGCTTCCAAGAACAGGGTGGAAGAATATATTTGGAGTAAAGAGATGAACCAGGTGTGGAGGTAAAAGTATCTGCTACTTGTGTTCACACATTACTGATATTCACCTCTCCACCCCCACCCCTCAAAAGGGTGTAGCAATTCCTCATGTGATGGACTATGACTATACCACATATTAGATTCTTCCCTGTCCCTCCACCTTCCTCATCTGTTGCAATTCAGGTTTTTTTGGTGGAGGAGTAGAAGCCAGCTAAGGTGGCCTGACTTCTATTACAAATTTGTTCCAGAGCTGGGGTAAGGGGAGAGTCTATTTTCAACACCCAGCCCAGCACTAAGTTTTACCCCACATCACGTCCATCATGGTGCACATGGGACAGAAGAGCTTCCTGACTGCTAAGGGTAGCTCAGGAAGATGGCTAGATGAGGCAGGCTGCCAGGATTCCAAGAGCAGGAGTTCTGGTGCACTGAAGAAAAAGGAATTAAATCACAACAGAGTCAGATGTGTGTTATTAACTTTTTATTTTGAAATGATTATGGATTGACAGGAAGTTACAAAAAATAGTACAGAGGGGTCTCGTGTGCCCTTCACCCAGTTTCCCCCAATAGTTACATCTTACATACTCAGATGTGGTTTTAGAAATTTATGTTCGATTAGCGCTGGGCCTGCCTCATTCCCTGCCTGGTCAGAGGCAGACCCTGGAGTCTGGGGGATTTGGAAGGAGTTTCTGGAAGAGAAGGGAAGCAGGAACCTCTGGGGAATGGGTGAGAGAAGATACCTTGAAATGCCAGTGAGCCAAGGTAAGAAGACTAGAAGAAAAAGATGTTGGAAAAAGGAAGGCAGGGTGACTAAGGTTGTTGGGAGTGTGGGGGAGACAGTCCTAGGCTCCATGGTAAGAGGAAGGAGGAGAGGACAGTTATATGAAGGGAGAAACAATGATTTCACAGAGAGAAGCAGGCTGGAAACTGGGGGTTGTGGGGAAATGAGGCTAACGTGAGTCTGAGGGCCTCAGGGAGGTTCCTATAGCTAGCCATATCCCCTGAGTAGGTGGGGGAGTGGAGGGAATTATAAGGGAACTGGGGGAGGCTGAGATGAGAAGGGTGGTGGGGATGGGGAGGTGAGACTCGGAGCTGGTGCCTGTTGCCATGGTGTGAGTTGAGGCCCTGGGCCTCTATCCAGGACTTAGGATCTGGCCCAGTGGGTGGACAGTCACTGCCAACTGGACACAGTCAACTTCTTGGGTGGGTTTTACTGTCTCTGGGAGAGAGAGGACGATGAGGAAGTGGGGGTGAAGAGGAGGTAAACAAGCTGGAAAGAACCTAGAAGATAGCACCACTTTGCATGGTGATCAAAGCCCTGGACATTTTCGCACCCACGTGGTCTCTTGGGAGGGGACCCTGCCTGCCTCAGAAGTCAGGAAGGAAGTCTTGTTACAGGGATCAGAGTGTTGGAAATGGAGACAGGCTGGCCTGTGGTGGTAGAGGTTGGGGAGTGGCTCAGGAATTAAATTCCTGAATACAGACCAGCGATACCTATTGGATCAGCTTCATACCTGCGGGAGCAAAGTAGGTAGAGCTTCTGGTTGGTTAGGGTGCTATTGTAGTAGCAGCTAGTGGGTGGCTGTTGGTGGCTCAGGGAGCAGACCGTGATGGGGAAGGAATCCTGGGTGAGTGTGCAGTATTCATTGTAATTCTCACAGAAGCTGTCACTATACTTGCAGAACTTCTGGATGGCCTTCCAAGGGGCATGTATCACATAATGGATCTCTGGGCAATCTGAATTTTGCGTCGTGCCCCGCATATAGGACATCAGACCATTACAATAGCCCCGGAAACCCTTTGGGTAGGTAACCCTGGGATAGTCAATGCTTAAGGTATAGAAGTTCCTGCTGCCAATCTGCATCTTGATGTCCACGACCAGAGTTGGCCCTAGAACAAGCTGGAGGAAAAGGAGCCGGGTCACAGCTGGTGCCATTCCTCCTGCTGGTAGAGTTAAGGTGGTTGGGGGCAGCAGTGGGCCTGAAGTGGCTGTCTGCCGCATCCCAGAGCCTCCAGCATTCCCAACCCAACAGTACTTTAGAGATCATCTCACCCATAACCAAGTTCTCATGACCCAGAAAGAGGAGAGGCTTGCCCAAGGCCACCCAGACAACCAGCCACCTTCAGCCACCCCTGCTCCCCTGGTCCACCACAGAATCTCGGCCTCTGCAGAGTCTGTGAGCTGCATTTGCAGAATAAGAGCTCTAACTGGTCCTTGGGTGAGAGAGACTTCCCAATTATCCTTCGGCCCCTGGCACTCCTGCTAGTAAAAAATGCAGAGAAGAAAGAAGGAGCAGGCTGACCTGACAATTCTCTGGCAGCTGGGAGGAAGGACAGGCGCTGAAGATAGCTGGGTAGGGACGTGTATTCTTCTTGCCGAGGCCAAGACGGTCAAGAGATGGGGAGAGGCTAGAAAGGTTTCTAGGTAAAAATCAGTCTGGGAGGAGGGAATGTCCCCTGAATTTGATGAGCCCCTGTGGTAAGAGGGTTGGATGGGTGGGAGGAAAGAGGCATTACTATCTGGTCTCCTCCTCTACAGTGTCATTGGAACACTTACTTCCAATCTCCTTGCCAAAAGTTCCTAAGTGCCTGGGCTTTCTTTGATGTTTTCTCTGTTCCATAGCCTGTGCTCTCGTGGCAAGGTGAATAGGAAAGCACTGTTATGTTTCTGAGGAACAAAGTACTTCTTATTCCTGACCCTCAGAGAACAGAGCGTTCACCACTTTGTCATCCCACTCACGGGAGCCCAGGAGGGCATGTACTCAGGGGCCTCCCACCAAAGTGCTGGGCTGAGAATCAAAGACCTCCCTGTGGACTCCCCACAGTCCCTATCAGCCTTACTCCTGTCACACCCACAGCCCTCACCTGTGACCTCAGGCCCTGTCAGAGTTTGAGCACTACTGAAAATCTCTGCATGCTGACTCTGAAGCCTCAAACTTGGCAGGTTGGATTTGAAAGCATAACCTGAACATGAAAAGCTGTGGATGCCAGAGCCTGACGTGATCCGTTTCTTACTGTTGGTTGGTCTCTGAGTGGTTTGTCATGCTGGGGAAAGGGCCACACTCCTATCTCTTTCATCAACATCTTCCCTTTCATCAGAATCAAAGAGCTAGCTCCCTGGAACCTGCTAGCTCTCGCCCTTGACTTCCACAGGTCACTCAGCCTTGTCAGTCTGCAAGGTGTCTTCCAGATTTGGGGCCTTCTCTTAGGAGAGCCTTTTTACCTTTGCTGGACAGCAGAAAAGGGGAGTCAGAACACAGAAAGCTGAGTGCTCCAATGCCCCCACTATAGCTCAGGAGGAGGGAGTAAGGCCGCAGAGAGACAGATTGATGTTCCTCATGTAGAGCCCCCTAAACTGGCACTTTCTGACAGCACAAACTACAGTCCAAAATGGAATCCATCCTCCCCACAACTTGTTTCTCTTCCTGTGTTGTCTATCTCAGTTTCCCCGGTTACCTATGTGAGAAACCGGAAAGTGATCCTAGACCCCTCCACCTCCCCAATCCCAGCTATGGGGAGGCGGTCCTGCATGGTGGTTAAGATCAAGGCTTTTGAGTGAAACAGACCAGGAATTGAATCCTGCCTCTGCAGCTTACAAGCTGCACACCATCTATCTGTTTACTAAACCACTGAAAGCTTCCTTGTTTCATCTGTTCATGAGGATAGTATTTTTTACCTCATGGCAGTATTAGGATCCATTAAGATGTATATCAAGAGTTTTTAGACCAGTGCCTGGCACATGGTGAGTCTTCAATATGAGCCTGAGTCCATCAGTCACACAGCCCTGACAATCTTAAACTTTTCCCAAGCCCATCTCTTCCATTCTTATTTCTTCCTCAGTGGATGCTCTCGTCTCTCCTGGACACCACACACACTCCAACTCCAGTAAGACTCTACTCAAATATATCTCTTATACAACTTCAAGAGAAAAACTGTGGTCCCTTCTTTCGTCTAAAACTCTGCAATAGCTTGTTTCTCATAGGGTAGGGGTGCCCAGTCTTTTGGCTTCCCTGGGCCACACTGGAAGAAGAATTGTCTTGGGCCACACATAAAATACACTATCACTAACGATAGCTGATGAGCTTAAAACATGCAAAAAAATTCATAATGTTTTAAGAAAGTTTACGAATTTGTGTTGGGCTGCATTCAAAGCCATCCTGGGCCACATGTGACCCACGGGCCATGGGTTGGACAAGTTTGTCGTAGGGTATAGTCCAAACTACATCTCACAGGACATAAGACTTCCCATGATCTTGCACCTGCCCATGTGTACAACTGCATCTGCATCCCTGCCTGCTTCCCACCTTGTCCCCCACCTCCTCCGTGTCCTATCTCCTGCTGTCTCCTCTATCTGGAATCCTGCTGCTGCACCGCTCCTTCTCGCCTCCATCTATTCCATGGTGCTAGCTCATAGAAAGACTCAACCCAGAGGTCCCACTTAGAAAGCCTCTGCTGGGAAGACCTCGCCAAGGAAGTGGGCACAGTCAAGCAAGTGAGGGTAGAGCCCACATGGGCAGGTGGCTCATCTGTATTCTTCAGGCTGCTCAACAAGACAACACTGAGTGGGCGCCAATGCAGGGTGTTGCCTGAGCCTGGCTGACTCAAGCCTTTGCTTTGAGGAAGCCAACCACATTGTGGTCCCTGCCTTGAATCATGCCACCTCTTCCCTGGTCCCTCAAGGCTGCAGCTTCCCTGAGAATAGAAAGGGATTTTTATACCTTTTGGTCTTCCTCTTCCTTCATTCCCCACCCATCCATCACCGCTCCTCGCTCCCCCACCCAACACCACTCACTTCTGCCGCACAATTACAGAAACTGAACAGCACATTATAGAGGAAAGCATTCAGGACTTAAATGATTTAATGATGATGAGCCTTCGGCTTCCCAACTGCAAACCTGGTGATCTGTTCCCTAAAATCCTATCCTAGAGGTGCTGATGCAAAAGATTACTTCATCCATTCTGACATCCTCATCATGGTGTCATGTGCTCCGTAAGCCTGAGATTAGTGGGATTGTTACCCCCATTACACCGGGTTTTACATACACAAGCATTACCCTAGGGATGAAAAACTAAGTTCTAGAGTGACAGTGGCTTGCTCAAGGTCATATGTCTAATTCAGTAGTTCCAGGGACAATTGGATAATGTCTGGAGACATTTTTGGTTGTCACAACCAGGAGTTGCTACTGGCTTGTGGCCAGGGATATTGCTGAACATCCCACATTTCACAGGACAGCTCCCATAATAAAGAATTATCCAGACCAACATGTAAATAACACTGAGGTTGTGAAGCCCTGGTCTAAATAATTAGCTAATCAAATTTCTTAACCAAAGCAGACTTACTTGTATCTTATGTATTAAAAAAATGATAAACATCTGGGACTTCAAAATATTTTTGTTAAGCAAATGTTGATTGTAATGGTGCTGATTCTACCAGAAAAATGTGTATTGATAGTTCACCATTGAAACAATAACTGAGTTGTTTTTCCTGTAAAGATGACCCTCTGCATGTAATCGTTTACACATTCTCTCCCTCCCCTCCCCAGTGGTAAGCATTTATAGAACAACTGGCTAGGGTGGCAAGGTGCAAGGGTGACTCCCTATGACTGAGGAGAACCCCAAAATTTTGCCCTGAGTGGGCTCACCATGATCTCATTGGCATTATCTTTTGCCCTGTCCAATTCAAGTTGCTCAAACAATATACTGTGTCATGGACGGTTCCTGGGCTGTCCTTGAACCTGAAGGATTGCCTCAGCCATCTCAACCTTCTTCTCATAGCATCACCTCAAACCCAGGGCTGAAGTCTAGAAGCTGCATTGTCAGTTCCTCATCTGCTAACCATCTCTGTGGGCTGGAGGCAATCCCACCTCAGACTGGGATCATTCAGGAGCAGACGGAATGCATTCTAAAAGTTGAATCAGTTAGGGTCACTTATATGCAAGGCATTATGCTATATACTGTGAAATGTGCAAAAGAAGTGTAACGGGTGGTCCTCATCTTGTGGGAATTGACAGTCTAAGAGAAAAATAATACATACACATGAAGAAATAACCAGTGATTCAAGGCAGAAAATTATACATTCTGAAGACAGTAAATGCTGTAGGAATTTAGAGGTGAGAAAGACGTCTCTGAATTGGGAGGGTCAGAGAAAGAGTTTTCCTGAAGGGTCACCCTGGCTTGGAAATGGATCTCACGGTGAAGTTAGAAGTTCAGTGGAGATAAAGAGGATTATGAAAGACTTGCTTGAAAAATGGGGGGAAACCAGTCTGGCCGGGGTTGAGGCACTCAGTGGGAGAAAAGTCAGAGATAAAGTTAGAAAGACAGGTTTGCCCGATTGTGGCAGACCCTCATTACCAGGCTAAGGAAAGGATACTTTGCTCTGTAGATAAATGGGGAGCTGGGAGGGCTTGTGAGACAAGGCCCCAGTGAACCCCCAAATCAGTTTCTTCTTCCTCCATCCTGCCTTGTCTAAACGCATTGGTCTGGGAGCCAAGGATTCCAAATTTCTGTCAGTGCTGCCTCCTCCTGACCCACAGCTGTTCCAGGAAAGGTCATGGGAATTCAAGGACCTGAAGAAAGTCCCACATCTGACCTCAACTTGCTGTATGTTTCACTTTCTCAGTCTACAAAAATGTGCCCATTACCTTTATTTATCAAACGACCAGCAAAATTAGGATAACAGAGCTTGGATCTGCTTTTGCTTGGAAGGAAACTCTCACGGGCTTTCCATTGGTATCCAGAGGCTGTGTGGAACTCCGGAAAGCAGAGAGGCTTGGCTCTGAAGGGTAGGCACTAATCCAGGCCCGGCCCTCGTCTCTCCCTTCCCCCTTCACTCCCTCCCAGCACAGGCGAGAGGAAGCAGCAGCTGTTGTCCTGTGGGGAAGACAGGCAGAGGTCCACCTGGCACTGTTGGGATTTTCACAACACCCGCCCCAACTTAAACACACACACACAACAGCAGCCTAAGGAGAAGCTGGGCCAACAGCAGTGACTTCGACGATAGAATGAGAAGGAAGCAGGTGTAGAGATTGCTGGTGTAAGGGACTTTTTCTTCCCTTCTGTCTTCTCTCCCACCGTTTTGTCTTCTGCTCTTGCTCTCTCTCTCTAAGTCTTTCTTCTCCTCCTGTGAAACTCCTGAACCAGTCCCTGGCCTGATGCCTGAATCTTTTTGTTCTTCCTAAACTTGTCCCCCTTCCTCCATCTTTTTCTGTTGCCCCATGAATGCAGTGAAGCCAAAATAGCAAAATTAGCCTACCAAGTACAAGGTGAAGCAGATCTTGGAAGCTGGATAATTTGGGCACACAAACAAAATCACCTCCCTTATCCAAATAATTGAGGCAAAACAAAGATTTCAGTTGAATTGTACATATGGCAGGTTCGACTCTATTTCGATTTTCATGTGCAAACTTAAAACTTTACTCTCTTTTCCCTTTGGACTGAGGCAGTAGGGCCATGTTTATTTCACTTTCACACAGTCCTAAGGCAGCCTTCTACGCAGCCCAGCATACTCGAGTTGAAGAGCAAACTAGGATAATTATAATGTCAGGAAAACACAAGTGCAGAGGGAAGTTTAAATCGTGGCTTGAAAACATCCCACTCTAGGATAATAAGAAGTAGAAAGGAGACCAAGCTAGGCATTCAAATGAGCTTGCAGCCTTCCACCAAGCCTCCACTCCAAGGGCTAGACTGGCCTGTGCTGATACACATTTGATACACAGCCTGGTTTAAACCGTGGATTTTATCTCCTAACATTCATGTTTCTACGGCAGCAGGGGCATAATTCTCTATCCAGAACTTCTATCCAGAAGTTCAGCCTGCAAAGCTTGGGATACCTTAACAAAGAAGTTAACAGCTGTTCCCCCAACGAAGGCCTCGCTGAGGACAAACCAGAAGAGCCAGAGGCCTGTGTGAACTTGTTCTTGATTCTCTTTTGCCATCTAGTGGCATTTCTCATCTCCAATACCACTTTTTCTTCTAAAGATCCTTCATCCTGACCCCCAACCCACAGCTGTGCTGTCCAGCTACTAAAATGATGTCCTCCTGGCCTCAAAACAAACTCCCCATCCTCCTGACTCAGCATCATAAATTCTGGACCGGAACACAAACTTTATGATCAGGATGGGTTGCGCAACTTCTCCACAGTTATAATCCACACAACAGCCAGGTAATCCTTTAAGCAGACAAGTTCTTTATTCATCTACTTAGAACCCTTCCAGGGTTCCCTACTGTGCTTGGAGTAAAAGTCACAGGCCTTCAAATGGTCTGTAAGTCTTCCCAATGACCTGGTGTCTGGTCCCTCTCTGAACTCTTGGTTACCTGCTCCAGCCACACTGGACACACTGCTGCTCCTCCAACACCTTAGGCATCTGTCTGTTCTGGGGCTTTTGCAGTGCTAGTTTCTTCACTTGGAACATTCTTCCTCCAGATAATCACAAGTTCACTCTTATCTTCAAGTCTCTGCACCAGAGTCAGCGATTTCAACGATGTTACGTAAAATTACTGACCACCAACCGCTATACTGTTCCACTTTTTTCCCTAGCAATTATCACTTTGAGCAAAGTATACATATTTTTTTTTTAACTGTCTTTCTCCAATGGAATGTAAGCTCCACAAAGGCAGGGACTTTTGTCTTTGTTTTTTGTTGTTGTTTGTTTGTCACCCAGGCTGGAGTGCAGTGATTGCAATCATGATTTTCACTGCAGATTTTATCTCTCAAGCTCAAGCAATCCTCCCTCCTCAGCCTCTGGAGTAGCTGGGACCACAGGCATGCACCACCATGCCTGGCTAATTTTTCAAATTTTTTGTAGAGACAGGGTTTCGCCACATTGCCCAGGCTGGTCTTGAATTCGTGGCCTTAGGCAATCCTCCTGCCGTGGCCTCCCAAAGTGCTAGGATTACAGATGTGGGCCACCGCACCTGGCCATTTTTGCCTTTTCTGTTCAGTGATACATCCCAAGTATCTTGACACTTAGTAGGTGCTCGATAAATGTTTGTTGACCACATGAATGAAGCATGCCCAAGATTCTGAGATTACCTACTACTTACAGGTAAATTCTGAAAACAAAAATATTACTCATCTCAGTTTTACAGGCCTTCTCACCCACAGAGGGTGATGCTTCTCTGTCTTGGCGTCTCGGTTCTCCTGAGTGTCATATTCCAAGCTCACAAGAGCTTGGAGTAGCACTGACCCAGATGCTCCACACAGCTGTAACCACCACAAGGAACGGACATACAAGGTGAAGGAAGCACTAAGGCAGGATGTCGAGAGCAGCAACACCAACAGCATTTTAAACGCAAACATTTGGGCAGTATTAAAGTTTTGCAATTTTCAATAAAAAAGGGAGGGAACAAGTGAAATTGAGAGGTGTTGGCTGCCTTCTCCAGCTAAAGCCATGTGGCCTTGATTGGTACCTGGAACTGGAGAGGCCCATGAATCATTGTGGAATGGCTTCACTATTGGGGATGGTGCCAGGCCTCGTGACAGTGATGATTCACCCACTTCCCTCGTGTCTGTTCCATCTCCTCTGAAAGATAACCAGTATCTCCAGATGACAAGGAACCAGACAAAGCATCTTTCTAGGCTGTCCTATCTGTACCTCAGGTCAGAGAAAAAGCAACCATTAACACCACAGTGATTGACTCTTCCCAGGATCATGGGCCAGAGGTGTATATGAGAGGATATAAATGACAACTCTTCCTGAAATTGATTTCAGTTGACACCTGGGTCAGGTGCTCTATTAAAGAGTCATTAAAACCATGTGGCCAGGAAACAAATACAGTCTTCGAATGTGACAATTCAAGCTTCCTCATTGCTGAACATGTTTAGGCAGGTACAGGCATCCTTAGGTGTCCATGTATTTGGGACATGTAAGTGGAGAGGCATGAACCTGATTCATTTCCTCATCCAGTGATGCTCCCAGCCCGCCCCCAAACAGACACAACATAGCCCGGGCCAGCTCTTAAGGAGTTCAGGAGTGAGAAGAGGCCCTCAGAGATCTGACAGCCTAGGAGTGCGTGGACACCACCTCAGCCCACTGAGCGGTCACAGCACGAAGACCAAGCGCAAAGGTGAGGCTGTGGCAGGATCTGGGGAGGAGCGAGGACAGAGAAAGAGGGATGGGTTCTGATCCTGAGAGTACACTCGGGTGAGTGATAAAATGGATAAAGGAGGGACTGGATTTAGGGGAGATGAGGAAACGCATTGGGGAAAGGGGAGAGTGATGTTGGGGATGGAGGTGAAAAATGAAAAAGAATGGGAACACAGACGAGATGGGAATGGGGAGAGGATGAGACACAGACACAGGAACATGGAGACACAAAAGGGATGAGACTTAAGGGAAAGGGGAGAGGACAAAGAGTGACAGGCAACAGGGACAGAATGAAGGGAACAGAAATACAAGATGAGAGATGGGGCCACAGGGTTGATGTTGGGGCTGCGGTGGATGTGGACACACAGAAGAAGAAGCAGAGATGAGACACAAAGTGAAGAAGGGAGACAACCGAGTAGGGAGATGGGTGATTAGCTCATATGAGCAGGTATACGAGGACTAATTTCTCGACTGAACACCTCTGTCCCAGCGACCCCTGCCCTCCATTCTGACTGCTCCTCCTAAGAGAGATGGCACCGGCCAGAGCAGGATTCTGCCCCCTTCTGCTGCTTCTGCTGCTGGGGCTGTGGGTGGCAGAGATCCCAGTCAGTGCCAAGCCCAAGGGCATGACCTCATCTCAGTGGTTTAAAATTCAGCACGTGCAGCCCAGCCCTCAAGCATGCAACTCAGCCATGAAAAACATCAACAAGCACACAAAACGGTGCAAAGACCTCAACACCTTCCTACACGAGCCTTTCTCCAGTGTGGCCGCCACCTGCCAGACCCCCAAAAAAGCCTGCAAGAATGGCGAGAAAAACTGCCACCAGAGCCACGGGCCCGTGTCCCTGACCATGTGTAAGCTCACCTCAGGGAAGTATCCGAACTGCAGGTACAAAGAGAAGCGACAGAACAAGTCTTACATAGTGGCCTGTAAGCCTCCCCAGAAAAACGACTCTCAGAAATTCCACCTGGTTCCTGTGCACTTGGACAGAGTCCTTTAGGTTTCCAGACTGCCTTGCTCTTTGGCTGAGCTTCAATTCCCTCTCCAGGCCTCTGCGCCACTCTGCTACACCCAGAGCATTCTCTTCCCCTCATCTCTTGGGGCTCTTCCTGGTTCTGCCTCTCCTGGGAGGCTGAAGCTGACACTCTGGTGAGCTGAGTTCTAGAGGGATGGCCTTTCATCTTTTTGTTGCTGTTTTCCCAGATGCTTATCCCCAAGAAAGGGGCTGAGCAAGCTCAGGGCCGTGGGTTCCCTGGTCTATGCCTTTGCACATGTCTCCCCTGCCCCCTGGCATTAGGGCAGCATGACAAGGAGAGGAAATAAATGGAAAGGGGACATATGGGATTTGTGGACACAGCTGTTTCTGTTCCTGAACTAGAAGTCTTCCCCAGCTCTGACGTGGCAGTGAGGTGACCTGAAGCAAAGAAAAATATAAATAAATATCACTTCATATTTGTATAGAGCTTCCACGTGAATCCTCTAATCCCTTGTGACATAGACTTGACAGGGATTGTATGCCTTCTTTATGGATGAGGAAATTTAGATTTTAGAAAGCTTAATTAATTAAAGAGCTTGTCTAATTAGTTAGTAGCAGAACCTGGACTTGAACCTAGGTCCCCTTACTCTAAATACAGTGTACTTTCTACTCTACCAGTTGGACAAGAAAGAAGTCACTGTTATAGAGGCAAGAGGTGAACTAGGTAAGAGTTCACCCATGAAGAAATGAGTGCTCTGAAGAGCCAGTTACCCTGTGTTGGCTGCAATAAAGGTCATTACCTCTCTAGCCAAGAGACTGTTTATGAGGTGCTCTGGCATCTTATTCCTTCTCTCTCTTCCTCTCTAACTGCCCCTCCCATTTCTCTAGACCACTGCTCTTCCAACCTAGGCCCTGGGCCTGGCTCTGGCCAGATCCCCTTGGCCTGAAGACATAAGGTAAAGGGAGTGTCTCAGCTTCATCCCCCAGATCCAGGATCACATTTCCTTTGACCTTAAGGGACTTCCGTGGCCCTGAGCCTGCTTGTCACAAACAGGCTGGTGGGAGCTGCCAGAGCTTCCTTCCTCCTGATAATGATCTCCCCTGCCTCAATGTTACCCTGGCTCTCCACTCTGGCAGTCTGCCTAGGCCTGAGGGGTTGAGATGCAAAAATGCCATTTCCCTGTCTCCCTGGGCTACAGATACAATTTCTCTCGCTCTGGTGAGTGGAGCTGGAGAAGGTATGGCTTGGTATTGGCCAGTCCTGATGGTCTCTCCAGCATTGCCTGACCAGCACCATCCCCTTCTTTCTTCCTTTATCTCAGTCCCAAACAAGCTGCATTGTGTCCTATGCCTGTTCTATTTCAAACCCAAATTCATTATAAGACATTCCTGACCCTGCTGAGGATTCCACTCTACCTATCCCTCCCCATCAACTCCTGTGCTTTTTTACTACTGACCAGAGTCAGAGTAAGCTTTGGAGCCAGACAGAATCAGGTGTAAATCCTGACTCCCGTCTACATGAGCTCGAGCAATTGGCTTGTCTGTTTCTCTACAGCAAAATGTGAGGAATCCTACCTGCCAAATAGGATTCCAGGTAAAGATGTGGAAATGATATCTATGAAACTCTTGTCAGCCCCAAGTACTGATAGGTGTTAGACCATAACTAGTAGTAGCAATATCCATCTTTGGAAAACACGCAGACCAAGGCAAACACCCCCACTAAGGTCTCCCCAGAGACTTCCTTCTGCCAGAGTGATGATCATGAGTGGGTTAGAGGACAAGCCCGCAGGCAGAGTCCTGGGAGGGCAGCCAGGTTGTCTGAGATGATGAGGAGAGAAAATAAGGAAAGGATGATTAAAAGAAAGGAGAGCAGATTATTAAACAGTTCTAACAGAATGAGGGCCAATAAGTGGATGAGTTGGTCACCACAGCCAAACGACTGAGTGTAAAAATAACTGTTACCTGAAAACAGAACATTGCCATCATCGAATGGACTTCTGGGATTCTTGAATAAATCTGAAGTTTATCCAAAATCTGAATTTGTTTTGGACTCTTGTGGTCACTATACTACATTTATCATCCTAAAGAGATGATTTTTCACTTGTGGAGCATAGAAAAGCAAGATACTTGGGGCAGCTGATTTTTCTCTTCATTTTATTCTTTTTTCACAACTCTATCTTCTTTACTGATGATCTTTCTTATGGATAATATGGTTTTAGAGACATTCCCCTCACAAAATTTAAAGTGCCTAAAAGTATGCCTTCAATGCATCCTCCCAAAATAAGAATTTCCAAATAAAACTTTTTCTTGAAAGTTGACCTAATATAGCATTAAAAGTTGACCTAAATAGCATTAAATAACTAGAAAGGTCTGAAGTAACCTGTGGCGATAGAGGTCAGAATAGTTGTAGCCTTGGGGAAGTACTAACTGTGAAGGGGCATGGGGGAGCCTTCTGAGGACCTGGAAATATTCTATTCTTGGTCTGGATATGTTTCCTATGTGAAAGCTCATTGAACTGTACACTTAAGGTTTGTTTCAAGAGGCAGCAGGTGGTCATAAAAATAAATAGGAAAAAAAGATTTGTGTATTTTATGTAAGTTATATCTCATTTTCAAAAAAGTCTTTCAGATATGTATACTTCTCAAGGGAATATTTTATTTACATAATAAATGATAATACACCAATCAATTCTAAAAAGAGTAATTAAATCATAGATAGAATTATGATATAATCTAATTTCTATTGTTCTGTTCTGTACTATTTGTTAAATTAAATACTACTTGTGGTGTTTATTAAATTCTTGTAAATACATTGGGCTCAGCCGGGCACAGTGGCTCTCACCTGTAATCCCAGCACTTTGGGAGGCCTAACCAGAGCAGATTACTTGAGCCCAGGAGTTTGAGACCAGTCTGGGCAACATAGTGAAACCTCATCTCTACAAAAAATACAACAATTAGCTGGGTATGATGACACATGCCTGTAGTCCCTGCTACTCCAGAGGCTGAGGTGGTGGATCTCTTGAGCCCAGAAGGTTGAGGCTGCAGTGAGCCATGATCTGCACTCCAGCCTGGGTAACACTCCAGCCTAGGCACCACCGCACTCCAGCCTGGGTAACAGAATGAGAGCCTGTCTCAAAACAAATAAATACATACATACATATATACATACCTTGGTGTCAGAAGGTACAGTTGGCTTTTGAACAACATGGAGGTTAAGGGTGCCTACTGTACAGTCGAAAATCCAAGTATAACCTTTGTCTCCCCCAAAACTTAACTACTAATAGCCTATTGATCACCTGAAGCCTTACCAATAACATAAACATTCAGTTAACATATATTTTGTATGCTATATGTATTATGTACCATATTCCTACAATAAAGTAAGCTAGAGAAAAAAAATTGTCATTAAGAAAATCATAAGGAAGAAAAAATATATTTACTATTCATTTAGTGGAAGTGGCTCATCATAAAAGTCTTCATCCTCATTGTCTTCATGTTAAGAAGGCTGAGGAGGAGAAGGAAGAGGAGGGGTCAGTCTTGCTGTCTCAGGGATGGCAGAAGCAGACGAAAATTTGAATGTAAGTGGACTTGCACAGTTCAAATCATTGTTGATCAAGGGACATAAGGTTCTTCCTAAAGTTATCTAGCTAACACACCCTCTCCTATTATTTATATTATCTGCCAACTAATTTCCTATTTTTTAACCATGTGGAAATTTTAAATAATTGTTTCATATATAAGCTTTCACAACCATTAATAATAGCATCTTTCTTAAAATAATAAATAATAATAAATATCCATTTATACTTCCACTGGCTGGCAGAATTTCAACATAAGAATTTTTTTTTAAGTTCACAAGGAAAATATCACTCCAGGTTACATCTAGAATACTCACCAATATTTGGAAGTAACTATTCAGATATTAATAATAAATCCGAACGGCCTGGCCTAGTCTCATTAGTGGTGCCCTACCTGAATAGATTTGACAGTCACTCAATCCTTGGTGTGAACTTGATCACAGCCAAGTTAAAGGATGCCAGGAATAGTGATGAAATAGGAATTTGACTATTCAGCCTTCCAAAAGCCAAAGCTGAGATACCAGAAGATAATAATTTGGGCCAAATACCAAGGCTGGCTGAACCGTGATGCATTCCTACTTGAAAGCTGAAGAATGGGAAAAGGAGAATGCTTAATTATGAGATATTTATGTTTCTAGGGCTGGGAGCTTGGAGAGAGGAGGATGGTGTCCAGGGGAGCTTTGCCCACTCTTGTGCAGATGGACTTCAATTGTTTCAACATGGAGTAAAGGAGCGGAAATGGAGTTCAGTAAAGAAAGTAACCCAAGAACTGGAGCTAGATGAGCTGGCTCTCCTAGAAGGGAGACTATCTGAGGTAGACTGGGGAGGAGACTTTTCTACATGACTCTGTTTCCCAGAAGTCTCCACACACTGAAGTAAATGAGCCCTAGACACCATGAAGAGGGCCAACAGAATCACTGTGAAGAGAAGGATCCTCAGCTCCAGGGATTTCCTCTGCCGACACCCTGCCCTTAAGATCAGGACCCTATGGCCCTCTTCGTAGTGTCTGGGGCTCTGGGGGGTAACCCTTGAGCTATGGCACCAAAAAACATACCAGTAGCAACAACATCCAGGGGGCCTTCTCTTCTCCTTAGGAGAGCTTCAACTCATTTCATCACATTTCTTCCATGCGCCTGCACAACTGGGCTTCCAAAAGTGCTTCAAAGACTTCAGAGCCTCATTCTAATATCTTCCCCCTACCCCCACCCCACCATGAATGGGCAAAAAGAAGAGCAGTTATAGCTCTTATCAGGATGCTTACCTGTGTTGGGAACATCCATGGAGCCACAGGGACATGAGAAAGCCCACATTGCTAATGAGATCTTGTAAGAAGTCCACAGTTCATAAGAGGAAAGGTAAAGAAAAATGTGTGCTCGTGATGAAAATACACACTGTGATAGCACGCCTCTCAGCTTAGGGAGGTGGGAGTTTCCCCATCTACATAAGCTGATCTCAAACTCCTGAGCTCAGGTGATCTACTCTCCTCGGCCTCCCAAAGTGCTGAGATTACAGGTGTGAGCCAATGCGCCTGGCAATAATGTTACCAACAGATGGTTTTTGGGCTTGAATACCTTCAGGGACATGGATCTTCACTACCACTTCACAAGAGTATAATGCGGATTGAAAGTAACAATACATATAAAGCACTTAGTACAGTGACTAGCATGTAGGGAAAGTTTGAATGGTGTTAGCATTTCTATTTATCATTGTGGTGTCAAATGTTGAGTGGCCAAACCTGTGATGAATGGAGCAGGCCTGACTTCCGTGACAGAAGAACAAAGGATTTAAACAAGGGAGGCCAAACTCCTCCTCATCCGCCCCTTGCCAAAAAGCTCCTAGCCAAGAGTAGATAAGGTAAGGTTCAAGGTCGGACAAAAAGGACAATATGTATTAGTTTCTCTAGATAAGGTTATTTGGGAGGAATGGATGGGTACTTTGAGTTGAAGGAGAAGTAAAAGGGGGCTTTGGAGAATTTCTGTTAAGATTACTTAAGGGAAGTTTTTCTCACTCCAACCTCTGTGAATTTATGAACCCAAAGATATGAAAATAAGTTGGAGGACTTAGGACCACTAACTTTTGAGGGTGCCCTCTGTATTCCCTCCCATCCAAAGGATTTGATTATTGCAGCAATTGATGGAGACAGGGCTCTAGTGACATTTCCGACTTCCCCTCCTGAGATATTTAAATTAGTCCTTAGGAAGGCTTACTATCCCCCCACTTCCATCGTGGAAACCTCTTATACTTTTCCCACCCTCTGATTCAGCTCCATTTTCTGCTTCATTTTTCATCACTCAAAACCTCCACCAATGCCTGTGAATCACGTCCAGTGGATTGGTTATAGCAGAAAAACATTGTGGTCATTACTTTCTATGGTTTTTTCATAGAAACTTAGTTGAACTTACACATGTAAAACATAAACTAACTGTGGTGTGAATTAGTACAAATTCCTGCTTGGGTCATGGCATTTAGCACAAGACAAAATTTCCTATCTCCATAGCTTTAGGGCTCTTCCAGTAGATAAGCATAACATTATAATGCTGCAAGACATCTTGTCCGGTGTTCTCGGAGATCATCTAGTCATGCCTTCCTCATGTTGCAAATGAGCCAAATAACCCTGAGGACTTAAACACCTTGCCCAAGATTACATGAATAATTTAAGGAAGAACTCGGGCTTTTTTGAACAAGCCCTGTGATATTTCCAAAGTGGCATTCAATATCAAATGGATCTCAGATATCTTTCTTTTTTTTTTTTTTTTTTTTTTGAGACAGAGTCTTGCTCTGTCACCTAGGCTAGAGTGCAGTGGCACGATCTCGACTCAATGCAACCTTGCTGAGCTTTTTGGAACTCTCAGGTTCAAGCGATTCACCTACCTCAGCCTCCTGAGTAGCTGAGATTACAGATATGCACCACCATGCCCGGCTAATTTTTGTATTTTTAGTAAAGACTGCATTTCACCATGTTGGTCAGGCTGGTCTTGAACTCCTGACTTCATGATCTGCCTGCCTTGGCCTCCCAAAGTGCTGGGATTACAGGTGAGCCACTGCGCCCGGCCCAGATATCTTTCAAGATTGAATCATACATGTACTGGCAAATCAATCTGCAAATAGGCAGACCCCTGGATTTGAGACAAAAGCATGTTCATCCAAAAGAGTATTAAGTGCCCACAATCCTGACACGTTGCATTTCTGACCTTCACCTGAATGCTCATATTGTATCGAGATGGAAAAAAAAATAGTACATGAGGAATTGATGGCAAACTAGTCAAGCATGTCCCTGGCCACGCCATTGGCTGCTGGAAACATAAATAAGGATATGCAACAAGAAAAAGGGCCTGGACCTCCCATCTGCTATTCGGGACCAGGGTGAAAACATTACAGAGATCCTCTTTGGTGGAGCTCCGGGTGGGCCTGAGATATCCCAAGCATTTATCTTTGGTAAGGGTTACCACTTTTTACCCTTGAAGTTGGTATTTCCAGAACAGGATCTTCATGGTCAACTAGAACCCGCAGAGCAATGCTTCCCAGAATTTCCCCTGAAGTGCTGGTAACCACAGAGGAAGATTAACTAAAACACCCAAAGTAGTGCCCAACGAGCTTGGGCTTTCTCTGAAGTCTCCTTCTTTCACTTAACTAATATTCATAAAATAGCTGTGCATAGGAGTGTTTTATATGCTATCTTAAAATTTCGTTTGTGGTAATAATAATAACGGATCAATGTCAATTTCCTCTTTTTGGTGGCTGTACTGTGGTTATGCACGCAAGACTACTTGTAATTAGGAAATAGTCACTGAAGTATTAAGGGGTAATGAGCATCATGTCTGTAACTTGTTCTCAAATAGCTCAGAAATGTTAATAATTGGGGAACTGGGTGAAGCATATAGGGGAGCTCTGTGTATGCTTTCTGAAACATATACATTTTAAATTATTTCAAAGTGAAAATGTTAAAAAAAATTAATGTAATTCATTTGAATTTTTCTATCATACAAAGTTATTTTCTATAAAAATAATGCCTTAAATTACTTCCAATCCCCTAAAAAGATAGTTTTAGTAAAATTGTAAAGAAGACATTTATCTTGTGACTTTGTGTACCCTCTGCACACATCTGTGTTCCACCTAGGGTAGCAGTACACTGGCTCTAATGTTTTCCTTAACTTGCTCTTTGTGGGTTTCTATCTCTGACCAGTGTTTCTTTTCGAGAACTGGTTGAGGACGATAGGATAGTCATGTGGCTAGGGCATTGGAAAAGTCCTTTTCATGCTGAAAAATGAGAAAACAGACAAGAGCACTTGGAACAGTGACTGGAACATAGAAAATCCTCAGTAAATGTTAACTATGATTGTTTTTATCATTATGACCCTTATCATTCCTAGGAGGGCTGAAGGCTGCATGCAGGCTTGTTGTAGTAAGTCAGAGGTCTTAGGAGGGCAGCTGGCCTATGAGGAGAGCTGGCGTACCCAGGGAGCCATATGCCTCAGCTCTGGTTGGGTTGAAGACTACATCCTCTCCCTCATGAAGATGAATCCAGGAGTGAGGAACAAAGGGAGACAGTCCTCCCACAGAGACAAGCTCGTAGTGCAAATGGGCACCCTAGGAAGGCCTCAAAGAACTACATAGAAAAGAAAAATGGACCTGGCAGGAGACAGGATTAGCCACTGGAAACAGAGCAGGGCTTCCCAAAAGGAGTGTGGCCACTGGATTCCATGTGATGGAGCTCTGCTTCTCAGAGCCATAAACCAGGGTTCAGACCACAGGTCTCTCACCACCAGGAGGCTGTTTGAAGGTTGAAGCTTGAAAAACCCTATGGGGGTGGCACTTGTAGTTCAAAGACTACCCTCATAGTGCTGCTGTCCTTCAGGCCAGCAACCCATGCAAACTTCTCTGGCACCCTCGCTCACCCCTCCTGGGGTATCCTGAAAGAATGGGTCTTTGAGGGATAGTTGCTTATTCTCTGCTCCCCTTCTTTCAAGGCACCTTCAGAGTCTACTATTAGGCCTCTCCTTACATTCTAGTAAGGTGCTGGCTACTTACCAGCACTTTGATGTTTTTTCTTGTGTCACACAAGTGTCAGAACCAGGGGGCATTTTAGAAATTATTCAACTGAAACTCCTTGTGTTATAAATAGTAAGGAGACTGAGAGGATCAGAGTGATGACTGAGTTCAACACATGGTTACTGAGTGCTCCTGAGAGCTAGCAATGTGCCTGGCACTATGAAGATAGAGAAGCACGGAAGTACCTGATTCCTGTCCCACGAGTTTACCGTCTGGTTGGGCAGACTGGATGCTCTTACTGGATAAAAGATTTAAATAGCAAAACAAGGTAGTACATGATTTAGAACCCAAAGGAGTGATACTATGAAACAGTTAATGCTAAAGGAGGTTAGGAGCTGTATGGGATGGTTCGTAAATGTGATCATGAGCAAGCTAATATGGTCAAGATGAGTTCTAAAGGATGAATAATATTTGAGGGAGGACTCGCAGAGAAGAGGGAAACAGAAGCAAAGTTGAAGACAGCAAAACATGTGCTGGAGACAAAAGGAAAATCAGGCTATTAGGATAGAATTTGGTTAGAATAGCTTGTGTTCGGAGGGAAGATAGGGGGGTCACTCATACGGAATGGGTAGACTGGACACAAGGTGAGTAGGAGAAGGCTTTGATTCCAGGCTGGGAAGGCTGGATGTTACCTGGCAAGCAAGAGAACCGCTGGAGATAAACAGATGTTCTTTAGAGAAATGATGCAGGAGAAGGAATATTTTAACAAGATCCATCCAACGTTATTATACATGCTCAATTAAACTCAGGAGAAAGGGTAGGCAAGGAGGCATTTAGAAGGTCGTGACAGTCATCCAGACAGGCAGTGGAAAGGGAGAGAAATATATACAAGAGAACCAATAAGACTAAGTGACTCAAGTGCCCCCATGCTTTGACCATGCTAAGTTTTCAGTCTGTTAGCCTACTAATCGATATGGGGATGAAAGACTAGAAAAAGTCAAAGGAGACCAATATTTTCAACTGGAAGTGCCAAAAACAGAAACGGGGCCTTACAAGGGGATAATCAGGTTTTGAGAAAAGTTGAATTCTCAGACAACAGAACTGGGTGCCTGACATAACCGGTAGGTAGTGAAGATTCATGTCCCTGAAGGTATTCAAGCCCAAAAACCATCTGTTGGTAACGTTGTTGCCAGGTGCATTGGCTCACACCTGTAATATCAGCACTTTGAGAGGCTGAGGCGAGTGGATCACTTGAGTCCAGGAGTTTGAGACCAGCGCTGGCAACGTGGCAAAACCCATCTCTACAAAAAATAGAAAAATTAGCCTCACTTTGGCCAGGCGCGGTGGCTCACACCTGTCATCCCAGCACTTGGGGAGGCCGAGGCAGGTGGATCATGAGGTCAGGAGTTCGAGACCAGCCTGGCCAAGATGGTGAAACCCCAGCTCTACTAAAAAATACAAAAATTAGCCGGGTGCGGCGGCGGGCGTCTGTAATCCCAGCTACTCGGGAGGCTGAGGCAGGAGAACCGCTTGAACCCAGGAGGCGGAGTTTTGCAGTGAGCCGAGATCGCGCCACTGCACTCTAGCCTAGGCGACAGAGCAAGACTCCGTCTCAG
The DNA here is from genome assembly GCF_028885655.2 of Pongo abelii. Classification (NCBI taxonomy): domain Eukaryota; kingdom Metazoa; phylum Chordata; class Mammalia; order Primates; family Hominidae; genus Pongo; species Pongo abelii. Next base: position 24,486,511 of record NC_072000.2, read on the forward strand.
AAAAAAAAAAAGAAAAGAAAAAGAAAAATTAGCCACACGTGGTGGTGCAGGCCTGTAGTCCCAGCTACTCAGGAGGCTGACGTAGGAGGATCACCTGATCCCAGGATGTAGAAACTACAGGGAGCCATGATCGTGCCACTGCACTCCAGCCTGGGTGACAGAGCAAGACCCTGCCTTAAAAAATAAAAAAAAAATATGCTTCTGATCAGAGCAAGAGCTAAGGTTCAATAAACTCAGAAGTGTCTTCCTGCTTTGATATTCTATGAAACTGGGTCCATGTAAGCTAGTGAAGTGCCTTGCCCAAGGTCATGCAGCTAATTAGTGAAAGAGGTGGGACCAAAATTTAGGGCTATTCGTGTCTGGTTCAGTATTCTTACCACTAAACTATTTTAACTTTGATTGTACTCTGAGTTGTACTCTCAGGGGTGACCAGAAACCCCATATAAAAACAAGATCAGTAAAAATTGGCTCTGAAACGAAACAAAGCTGCAGCACGGCCTGACACAGTGTACAGACTGTAAATTTGAGGATCAGATCGAAGTGGCTCTGTCACTCACTCCTGTATGTCTGTGGGCAAGTTACTCAACTTCCACACACATAGACACTGTTTCCTTATCTATAAAATAAGCATAAATATTTCTATCTCATGGGGATGCTGCAAGATAAGTAAGGAGATGTTTTTAGATAGATTGATCACAAAAGAGATAATACACACACACACACTGCTGAGTTCAGTGTCAAGAACATAGTAGACGTTAGAGATGACATTCAGTCTTCTTAGCTTGTGATCTGGTGGGAACAGGCATTGACCAATCAGAGCCAAGACTGGCTCATCTCCATACCAGTGCACACAAGGTGACTCTTAGCCCACAAGAGGAGGAAATGTTTAGGCCAGCCCTGGGCTCCTGCTGCCATCCCCACTCTGTCACTTCAAAGGCTGGCAGCTTGGGTCTGTAACTGTTAATGAATTATCAATAAACAGGAAAGCAGTGTGGCAAGGAAAGATAACATGAACTTTGGAGCCAAACAGACCGAATTTCAAACCCTGGCCCTGCCACTTACTAAATCTGTGGATCTTAACCTGCCAGAACCTTAGTTTCCTTTTCTGTAAAATTGGGATAATATTGTGGAACACACAATACAGTTTGTATAAAAAGTTGTACACAAAGCACAATGCCTTGGCTCATGAAGCACCTTTTAAAATGAGGTTCTTTACTTTCCACCAGGACCCTAGAACTGTACCGAGCACATTTTAGATGTTCATTAAATGATGGTTGGTAGCATCTCTTTCCTCCTGCTGCTGCTGTACAGCCCTGTGCTGACCTGAACCATAAGTAATGTGGTGTATGTTATCCTGGCTGCCTTTAGTAGGTAGTAAATAGTATACTCTATCCTACCATACTCCTAAGCATTTTACCACTCGCCACACTACATTGAATATGTAAGATATATCTTCCTCATTCAATATTGTTTCTGCAGAAATGTATCTGAAAAGACTTTTAAAGTTTTACTTTTGAAATTATTTGACGGCAAGTAAGTTGTGATTGGCACTGTTCCTTCTGCATTCAAGGTTTCCAGGTACTTGGGAATTCCTACAAAATGAGAAAACTAACCAAAGATTGTTTTCCAATGTAGTGAGCTTTTTGTGTCCCAAATTTCAAAATAACTGAAATCAACTTCATGTTACTTTAGTAGCAGGTAAGTAAATATTTTTTTATTTGATTCTATATTTGACTTTTCCTGTATTGGAGCCAATATATTTTTCCCAGTCTCAAATGTTGTAGGCCCTTGGAAACCTCCCAGATTCTAAGCACTGAGCCTCTAGTGCTTAATGGATAAAACAGCCCTGAGGCTGTGGCAGTGGGGAAAACTCATGATGAATGACTAGGATCAAAATACACAATCAAAGGAACCCCATCCCCAGGCCTCCCTGAGTGAGGCTGGCCAGCTGCATGGGCCAGCACCTACTTCAGGGAAAGCATGTTTGCAACTTAATTGGAATCAGAGCTTGCAAAGTCTCTGGTCAGTCATCTTGGTTGGCAGTAAACATTTAGGCCAGCCCTGGGCTCCTGCTACCGTCCCCACCCTCTCACTTCAAAGCTTGGCAGCTTGGGTCTATAACCGTTAATGAATAATCACTTGGTAGCCCTTCCATCCCAATGGGAGAGGCTCAGCTGAGGGCCTGCAAGAGAGAAATGACTTCCCGGGCCAGGGTGGTGGCAGGGAGTAGTGCAGAGGGAGGGAGGGTACCCAAGTCAACTGCTTTCTGGGTAATGTTTTCCTGGGTTCAAAAATCAATGTTTTGTTTGCTTTGTGGGGAGGAGTGCACGAAGGGATCCCTGCTGTGGAAAAGGTGAGTTCTACTGGCAAACAAGGCTCCTCCACCATGTTTGCCTGAGATGACAAACATCTCAGAATTTTTACATTCAGAAATGCAGATACTAGGAGCCTCGGTGAATTTTGCCACTTTGGAGAGCACTTTAACCCAAAGGCAGAGAAGGTACACAAATCCCAGAGGTTGAGAGACTGAGTGGAGTCCAACACACTGTCACCGACCTGAGAAACTGCAGTGCAGAGCCAGTTCCCCAACTGCAGTCATTTGCTTTAACCCTTGACAATTTTCACAATATCTGCTTACCACCTCTATTATATTAATAATACGCTAAATATACATTTACTCATTTATTTTAAATCATTCTTTTAAAATGAAACTGAGTAATGCCATCTTTCAAAGAATACTAGTGTTACTTTGTAAACAGAAGTAAAAATAATATAATGAATATCATCTAACTTTTAAAAATTCTATCCAGATATTGTTTTCAGCTGAAAACTCAGCCTGAGGCCTGTTGTCGTTATTGAAAAGGAGGAGAAACAAACACGGGAAAGTGTAAAAGAACTCACCTTTGCTCTAAGAGGAGACTTTCTCTTAAATGTTTTTACAAGGGTCTGAAGAAATTAAGGCAATGAGCACACACCACCTAAAACCACAAACAGAGACGCACTCACTATGCTCTGTTCCTATGGGAAACTCTTTCCTCTTTCCCTTTTAGCTTGGCGCCAGCCCAAAGGGATGGGTTGAACATCAGGAAGCTCTTAGCCCCAGCTCTGCCACTCACTCAGCGGCCTTGGAAAGGGTACTTGCCCTTTCAGGAACTCAAGCGCCCTCATCTTTAAAATAAGGGAGTCAACTGAGATGATCTCTAAGGTCCCTTCCAGCCCTGACCCTCTATCCTTCCAAGACGTTCTCCAGCAGGGCAAAATGTCAGGCGTGGAAAGAACCCAACTGGCCGTGCTGCTTTGCCAGCTGGAGCTGCGATCCCTTCACTAGGAGTGACCATTTTTTCTAACTTCAGTGAGAAACTGGACTATGGGATGGGGAGCAAAGCATTTGACTCCACGACCTTAATAACAACTCTTTCAGGGACACCTAAGCTAGCCCAGCAGAGTAGGGTGTTGACCTTTCACAGGTTTTTCTTCAAGATTTAGCTTCTCTTAACCGGGCGCAGTGGCTTACGCCTGTGATCCCAGCACTTTGGGAGGCTGAGGCGGGTGGAGCACCTGAGGTCAGGAGTTCGAAACCAGCCTGACCAACATGGAGAAACCCAGTCTCTACTAAAAATAGAAAAAATTAGCTGGGCATGGTGGTGCATGCCTGTAATCCCAGCTACTTGGGAGGCTGAGGCAGGAGAATTGCTTGAACCTGGGAGGCAGAGGTTGCGGTGAGCCGAGATCGCGCCATTGCACTCCAGCCTGGGCGACAAGAGCCAAACTCCATCTCAAAAAAAAAAAAAGATTTAGTTTCTCTTTGTGATTTCTCACAGTCTCAGGAAAGATACCTGGGAGTGTGGGAAGAATAGGAGTTAGGGAACCTGAGAGGTCCTGGTTAAAATCTTGTATTTGATACGCTCTAGCTGTGGGATAATAGGAATTTTCTTAACTTTTCTGAGCCTCATTTTATATATATATAAATATATATATATATATATTTCTGAGCCTCATTTTGTATATATATTATATATATATATATATATATATATATGAGAAGGGTAATCATACCCCATAAAACTGTTGTGAGAGGTAAAGAAGGTAAGTGTTTATTAGAGGCACAAAAAGGCACATTATCTGCTGGTACTAAACAATAGAATGCCAGGGATGTTCAATATCTTAGGCTGCACGTTGCCCCGCAATAACTGGCTTAGGGTATGAAATTCTTAGAAGGACTAGCAAGGCTCCCCCATGACAACCTATTCATCCACCTACCTCCCCACTCTGTTCCACTGTCTCCCTTAAGAGAGATGGCACCAGCCAGAGCAGGATGCTGCGCCCTGCTGCTGCTGCTTCTGGGGCTGTGGGTGGCAGAGATCCCAGTCAGTGCCAAGCCCAAGGACATGACATCATCTCAGTGGTTTAAAACTCAGCATATGCAGCCCAGCCCTCAAGCATGCAACTCAGCCATGAACAACATCAATAAGTACACAGAACAGTGCAAAGACCTCAACACCTTCCTGCATGAGCTCTTCTCCAGTGTGGCCACCACCTGCCAGACCCCCAACATAGCCTGCAAGAATAGCCGTAAAAACTGCCACCAGAGCCACGGGCCCATGTCCCTGACCATGTGTGAGCTCACCTCAGGGAAGTACCCAAACTGCAGGTACAAAGAGAAGCACCTGAACGCACCTTACATAGCGGCCTGTGACCCTCCACAACAGGGTGACCCAGGGTACCCACTTGTTCCTGTGCACTTGGATAAAGTTGTCTAACGCCCGTTGCCCATGTTCCACCTCACACTCTGCAGACTGTATGCTGCTGCTTTTCCTCCCTCCAGTTCGTTATTAATCCTTGCTCCCCATTGCAAATGCCATTTCCCTCCCACACACCCAACCTCACATACTCTTGGTTTCTTAGGGAGTTTTACAGATGCTCCAAATGATGAGGGAAGAGGGCAGATTCTCTTGAGCCTTTCATTGTAGCTTACTTTGCAGCCCTTCCAGAGTCAAGCACTCAGGATTCCCACAGGGATGGATCTGGGTTTGGTGAGGCCTGTGGCTTATCTAATTTTGAAGACCCTCTTAAAGAAAAAGAATATAAAATTACAAATGTAAATAAGTCAGATTCTTGGAAGGGCTGTGGCTGGACAGTTCAGGGAGATCCCAGACAGGGGTAATTGTCTAAGGAAGGAAGGAAGGGGAATCTCTGCTGTGTTCCCTGTGTTGGGCAAAGAAATGCATATGATCTCGCTATAATAAAGACTCTGCTGTTGCTGATGGAGTTTGTGTTACTGTCTTGGGGTAAGTGGAGAGGTTTGGAGCTCCAATTCCGAGGCCCTGAAAAGGCCCTGAAACACTTACCTCTGTGAGGCATCAGCTCCACCTGCCTTGCAGGCCGGAGGGAGAGCAGCACCCTGAGCAGGCACAGTCTGGGAAGCTGGCTTGATTCTGTCCTCCAGCCCCTTGAGGGCTCTCTGGTGGCCCCCTCTCATGTGAAGGGGTAGAGTGACAGGAAGCACAGGCTGAGCCCTGGGATGCCAGTCAGGTCTGAGGCCTGACCCCCTTGTGTGTGCACAAGACCAGAGTTCATGCTTCATCAACGTGACCCAGAGCAGGACCCTCAGCATTCTGGAGTGAACTTCCCTCCTTGGGGAATTTCAGAATCAGGACCTACTAAGAATCCTGATCTGGTCTTAATCATTGCTGAAGACTAACTGTGGTAAAGGAGCAGTTTTATATGCAATCGGCCATAGACCAATACTTTTGTAAAATACAATACAATGAATTACTAGAAAATGAAATAGAACATATAACTATAGAAAATACAAGCCCAATTGTTTTATTACTAGATTCAATTTATACAAAATACTCTGTCAAATTGCCATAAAAGTTACTGGGTTTTTTGGGGGGTTTTTTTGTCTGTTTTTTTTTTTTTTTTTTTTGAGACAGGGTCTCACTCTGTCGCCCATGCTGCAGTGCAGTGGCCCAATCTCTGCTCATTGCAGCCTCGACATCCTGGGCTCACGTGATCCTCCCATCTCAGCCTCCTGAGTATCTGGGACTACACGTGCAAGCATGGCACCGCACCTGGCTAATTTTTGCATTTTTTTGTAGAGACAGGGTTTCACCATGTTACCCAGGCTGGTCTCAAACTCCTGGGCTCAAGCGACCCCTCAACTCCTGGGCTCAAGTGATCCACCCACCTGGACTTCCCAAAGTGCTGGGATTATAGGCGTCAGCCATGGCGCTCAGCCCATAAGAGTTTCTTAATGTTTCCTCTCAATTTCTGTACTTGTATTAATAGATATTCACAGAGAGAAAAACACACATATTATACACATATACACACATACATACCTACATACCAAGATAAGGCACACACATACACACCCCCATATGCATATACATACAGAGGAACACATAGTCACAATGTGCGCCTGTGTGCACAACAGCCACACCTACTCATATACTCACACTCAACAAGACACCCCCTCTTCTTCCCCATGCTGTCTCTGCTTCCTTATTACACCTCCCTTCCCATATTTAGAAAGAGAGTTTCCTACACAGGCTATGATTCAGAGTAAGGAAAGGATGTTTGGTGAAACGTGAAGTGGCAGAGAAAGCATAGAATCCAGAAATTCAAAATCCCAGCCCCCTTCTGTGCTTTCTGGAACTAGAACTCAATGTAGCCTCTCACACCAACACCATCTCACCCCAAGCGTAGTTTCCCCCACAGCCTCCAGCCCCCTCCACACTGCTCTACCCATCACTACCACTGTGTTACCCACCCTTGTGCTTATAATCTTGGAAGACATCTGGAAGTGAGAGAAACAGCATTCTCTCATCCCCTGGCTTCTTCCCAGTGTTGCGGGCAGGCTCCACTTCCTGTGGCTGCACCTTAAATGACGGTGTTTCCCAGGGTCCTATTCTGAGCTCTGTTTGCTTCCCACACTGTACTCTACTTGAGTGACTTGATTTATTTCCATGGCTCCAACCACCATTAACCTACTCCCAAAGACAGGTATATCTCCAGCCCAGAACTCCCAAAGTCCAGACATACATGTCCATCTTCATACTGTTACTAGCCTAGTCAGTGTCCCACAGGCATCTCAACCCAAAACACTCAGAACTAAGTTCATAATCTGCCTGGCTTCCAAACCTGCCCCTCTCTACTCCTGCAGTCTCTCAGTGTTCGTTAGTGGAAACATCATACTCAATCATTCAAAGTCCTAATCTAAGACACATCTGTGTCAACTCCGTGTGCTTGTTTGTCTGTTTCTCCAGTAATTGCCCACCTTATCCCAGGAACTACCTCAAGAGGGCATAAAAGTTATTGAGTTTTATTTTCTTTCATCCAAATAGCACTGGATTCCTAACCTGTGCTCAATACACATTATGGCCTTGGAGGGGGCCGTGATTTGGAGCTAGGCAAATATACGTAGGTTGGTACAACCGCAGATTCACTATCTTGTTTAGAGAGCAAGATTAAATAGTACATATGAAACTATCAAGTAATAAGATAGAAAAGAAGAAGAAACCAAATGGATCCTGTAACATTTTTCTCCCATCTCCCCTAGGGTTTCATTCATCCTAAAGTTCACTTATCCTAACCTAAATTTCATTCTCCGTTGAATGTTAATTTTCCCATTGCATATTTCTGGCATAGCGTTAGGTCTGTAGCCAGGGTTAGGCAACACCAGGAGAAGTTCAACCATTCAACATCTGTAAGAGTTGTGGCCCCAGAAGCTGGGAAGAGTGTGAAAAGAATTCAGAATAGAATGAATTGTTAAGTAGACTAATTATATCCAAACAAGTGGGGGTAGCAACCTGGGTAGGAGTTTCTGACTTCCTTGTGTAGGCTGAAGAATTAGATGGAGTGTAACTTGAATCTAGGGGTCATGGGCTGTAAAACTGGCCCACTCTGAAGGTAATGACACAGCGCCCATAAAACAGGGCTCGGTGGGGCAGCTGGGGCCACAGAAGAGCTGCCCAATAGCCTTGGGACAGAATCTCTACTGGATATGTTCTCTGGGCCCCTGAGAACGTGTTTCCCAAAAATCACTTGAGAAGGGGCTCCTCAGCCATTTGGGAGGACATAAGTATTTTCAAGTGGGTAAGTATGTTCTAATATCCAGAAAATTTAGAATTAAGTATAGAAATGTTTAAAAGGATCAACACATAGCATTAACATGTTTGTATTAAGGAATTTGTATTAGGCTTGTCATTCTAATTTAAAATGCACATGATTTGAAATGAGACTTTCCTTTAAAATTAGTTTTGGATCATTTAAGAAAACATAGAAATTGAATCATCCTATTTATAAATTGTTAGATTTATAAAGGTTTTTAGGTATTCAGGAATGTTTTGCTGGTTAGCTCAAATGGCCAAATTACTTTATAAGGATATGGAATATATATTGAATTTATAAAATATCTCTTTTAATATTTAAAGAGTTTCATTAACTACTTACAAATAAGATCAAAGTCAGTGAATACAATTCTTTAAAGTGATTATTAGAATATATTTCTATGTAAGTTAAACATAAAAGCTTAAGGAAGCTGATTTATAACTTTAACATAGGAAACATAAATGTTAAAAAGCCAAATGGCCTCTAAATACTCTTTGTTGGACACAAAAGAAACATTTCTAAAACTCACATTGACACTACAAGACCCATTCATTTTCTATGATATTTTCATCTATACTGCACAGTGGGCTTTGGTGATTCTATTTTCCGGCGTTAATATGTTTGTTGATTTTGCTGGGGCGTTTAGCAGGGAGGGAAGCTCAAGGCTCAGGCTCAAGGGCATGCGACTGGCAGTGGAGCCTTCAGAGTGGAACCTGGACGTCTGTCTCTCCTCAGCATTCTCCTCCCTCTGCACTGTGCTGCCTTCAGTTGAGTTATTTTTCTGACTTGGGAATGGGAGTATTATATCCTAGAAAAACTGAGAAAGGTGAGCAGGGTTTCCCTGAGGCCAGTGTAAGGGTGGCAGAGGATTTCAGCAAAATATACTCCCAGAAAAAGTAAAACTCAAAGGCTGTGGTCAGGTCTCCACCCTTTATAGGGACTTTTCCTCCTTGGCCAAACTTAGAGTTTGAGACTACTTTTACTAAGTAAAGTAGCTTTTAAAATGTAAACAAAACAGGCTGGGCACAGTGGCTCATGCCTATAATTCCAACACTTTGGGAGGCTGAGGCAGGAGGATCAATAGAGCCCAGGTGTTCAAGACCAGCCTGGGCAGTATAGTGAGACCTTGTCTCTACAAAAAAAAAAAAAAAAAAAAAAAAAGTGTTTTAATTAGCCGGGTGTAGTGGTGCACACCTGCCTGTAGTTCCAGCTACTGGGGATGCTGAAGTGGGAGGATTGCTTGAGCCCAGGAGGTGGCGGTTGCAGTCAGCTGAGATTGCATCACTGTACTCCAGGCTGGGTAACGGAGCGAGACCCTGTCTCAAAAAGGAAACAAAAACAAAAACAAAAAACGCATTTTAAGCAACCAGCTTCTTCAGTAAATTAGAGTGCCTGCCTAAAAGTGGTGTGTACGTGTGTGTGTATATGTGTATGTGTGTGTATATCAACACACACGTGTTGAGGGTGAGGAAGTAAAGTTCTGTTAACGGAATTAGGATGCTATATTCCGCCAATTACAGATCTTTTGGGATTCCAAACTCCTCATCTGAAGTGCAAATATCTATTGGCACAAATAAAACAAGATAATGTAACAATTACTTGGAATCAATCACTTAGGTGTTGGATTTGGCTTGGGGTTATTTGGAGGCAAGGCAAGGATATAGGTTTTGTAATTGGGGGGTCTTATGAGTATGTTCAATATGGGCAGAGACATGGAGGTAGACACTAAGTACAAAAAAAGGAAATGTCAACGAACTAGAGACAAAGTTTTACCCGCTGCTTGGCAGTTCTGAAGTCTGGAGGATGGGAATGACTTCATGCTGTTGGAATTCCCAGATTGCCTGCTCCAGGAGACTGACTCTGCTAGGGGTCTGCCAATGAGAGCTGGGGCCGCTGCTAGCTATAACAGGCACAGGTTATGCCTTAATAAATGTTCATTTAACAAAATGTGGTTTTGGAGCAAAGGGCTGGGGGTAGGAAAATGTACAGATCACAAATCTGGAAAGCTTATAAACAGTCTCTTTAAAAGCTCTCTCATTGTGCTTAAAATTTTTCAGTGAGAGGGAATTTACCTATGGAGACAGCTTGTCCCATTTTCAGGCAACTCTAAGTATTTAAAACTCCCTTACATAGAACCTAATCTGCTTATTTATAACTGCAACAATTCACTGATGCCCTACCACTTTGAGCCATTCAGAATAAGCCCAATTCCTCTTCACAATCAACCTTTTAAATATTTTAAGAGTGTTTCATGACCCCTGCCCTCCACATATTGCCACATCTGGCAATAACAAAAGTTATAAAATGGCTCCTACCATTTGACCCAATAATTCCATTTTGTAAAATATGTCAAATGGGAATAATTCAAAGTGGGGAGGAGTACATTTCTGCAAATCTTTTTATATCTTTTCTTTGTACAATGGAGAAAAGTTAAACGTAATATAAATTCCCTAAAATTGAGAGTGACTAAATGAATAGTGAACAACCACTTGATGCTTTTTTTCTTTTTTTTTTGAGACAGAGTCTCTCTCTGTCACACAGGCTGCAGTGTAGTGGTGTGATCTTGGCTCACTGCAACATCTGCCCCCTGGGTTCAAGCCATTCTCCTGTCTCAGCCTCCCGAGTAGCTGGGATTACAGGTGCACACTGGCACACCCGGCTAATTTTTGTATTTTTAGTAGAGACTGGGTTTCGCCATGTTGGCCAGGCTGGTCTTGGACTCCTGACCTCAGGTGATCTGCCCACCTCAGCCTCCCAAAGTCCCGGGATTACAGGCGTGAGCCACCACACCCAGCCTACTTGATGCTTTAACTAAAGACAATGTAGGCAAAAATTATACTGATGCATGGAAATATATATGGACAACGCTACATGAAGAAAGCAGAACACAAAACTGTTATTTTCAAATGGGTTACAACTACATGAAAGAGTTTCTGGGTTTGTACATCAACAAAGTCCATAAGCGACTTTGGAACCTTTCCAGAAGTCTCCCTCCAAACCATGCTTCCTCCAGACTCTTCTACTACAATAAGCCTACATCTGAGCCAGATGATGGTCCATATCTGTCTTAAATTCTGTCCCGTAGCCGGGCGCGGTGGCTCACACCTGTAATCCCAGCACTTTGGGAGGCAGAGGCAGGCAGATCACCTGAGATCAGGAGTTCGAGACCAGCCTGAGCAACATGCTGAAATCCCATTTCTACTAAAAATACAAAAATTAGCCAGGCCTGGTGGCGGGTGCCTGTAATCCCAGCTACTTGGGAGGCTGAGGCAGGAGAATTGCTTGAACCCAGGAGGCGGAGGTTGCAGTGAGTCGAGATTGCACCACTGCACTCCAGCCTGGGCGACGAGCAAAACTCTGTCTCAAAAAAAATAAAACAAAAAACAACAACAAAATTCTGTCCTACATGCCTTCCACTTGCAAATATGCTCCAACAGACAAACAAACAAACAAAACCTCATGAGGACTGATTCCAGGAAGACAGGAAAGCAGCTGACCCCAAGCCTCTGCCTCGCCATTCCCACCTCTCACTTGTTCCCAAAACGATTCCTGTTCGCTGGAGCTTTCTGCCCTCCTTTCAGTCTTCACTTGGATTTATGATCTCTTTTGGGAACTGGTCAGACACTAGCTGAAAAAGCAGTGACAAAATAGACAAGGTCCCTCATTTCATAAAGCTTATTTTTAAATTATATGTGGTAGAAAGGTGAGTCTATTATGATAGACAGAAAATAAATACATAATCAATAGAGAAAAATACTATGAAGAAAATACAGCAGAATAACATTATTCAGAAAGACAATGGGTGAGAGACCACTTTAGACCAGGTGGCCAGGGAAAAAGACCTTTGAGACTGTAACACTTTAGTTAAGACCTGAAGGATGACAGCCAGCCACTAGAATCGTGAATGAAAAGAAAGCTCCAGACAGAAGGAAAGAAGAGCAAAAAGGTGCCAAATTAAGCATCTTTAGGAATAAGTAAGGCACGTTTAAAGAACTGAAAGAAGGGGCCGAATGCAGTGGCTCATGCCTGTAATTCCAACACTTAGGGAGGCCAAGGCGGGCAGATCACCTGAGGTCAGGAGTTTGAGACCAGCTTGGCCAACATGGTGAAACCCTGTCTCTACTAAAAATACAAAAATTAGCTGGGTGTGGTGGCGCAAGCCTGTAAACCCAACTACTTGGGAGGCTGAGGCACCAGAATCACTTACACCTGGGAGGTACAGGTTGCAGTGAGTCCAGATTGCAACACTGCACTCCAGCCTGGGCGACAGAGCAAGACTTTGTTTCAACAATAACAACAACAACAGCAACAACAAAAAAAAACCCTGAAAAGCTGAAAGAAGTCCACTGTGGCTGCAGGGTCACTAGTGGCTTAGCATAATGTCACCACAGGGCTATGGTCAAAGATGAGGCAGAAGAGAAAAGGACAGATAGGCAGAAAAGGAATCATGATGCAAATGGAAAGCCATTAGACGGGGTTGATGAGATTTATTTGGATTTTTTTTGTTTGTTTTTTTGTTTTTTTTTTTTTTTTTTTTGGAGACAGAGTCTCACTTTGTCGCCAGGCTGGAGTGCAGTGGTACAATCTCGGCTCACTGCAACCTCCGCCTCCCAGGTTCAAGCGATTCTCCTGCATCAGCCTCCCAAGTAGCTGGGATTACAGGCATGTGCCACCACTCCCAGCTAATTTTTGTATTTTTAGTAGAGACAGGGTTTCACCATGTTGGGGTTTCCCCATGTTGGCTAGGATGGTGTTGATCTCTTGACCTCGTGATCCACCTGCCTCGGCCTCCCAAAGTCCTGGGATTACAGGCATGAGCCACCGCGCCCAGCCTCATTTATTTGGATTTTTAAGATTACTCTGGCTGTGGTGCAGAGAATGGCTTATCAGAAGGTAAGAGTGGAACAGGCAGACAAGTGGGGAAACTAATGTGCTAGCACAGGCAAGATGCTGGTGGTATGGACCTTGATGACACTTAGTTCAGAGAAGACAAGTTGTTAATTTTTGAAAAAATATTACCAATCAAATAAAACCAAAACCAATGCAAAATTAAACCATAAATAGAACTGATATATATTTACGTATCACACAGATTTTTTACCCTAAAATAACTAGGATATTGATCCCCAGATTCCTTGGAAGGCAGAGCTAACAAGAACATGTACTCTCAAGTCCGTCCCTAAAATTCCCTTTGTGGTCCTTCATTAATTCCCCCTAACCTGAGGCATGGGGCTGAGACACAGCCCTAGTCACTGCTACTCTCCAAGGGAGAAATAGTGAGCAGCCTAAAACCCCAACCCTCCATAAGATGGCAGTCATAGCTCTTGGTGCACATAAACCAGGCAATAAGCAGTACAGACACAGGTGTTTCTTCCACCTTTCCCTGTATTAGGATAGCACTAGTTTTCCATAACAACCATACTGGAAATGTCTTCGGAATTATTTTAACTATTACTCTATAACAAGTCTAGAAAAAGGTAGTGTTTTTTTTTCTCTGACCCACAGGGACATGTCTATCACTTTTAGAACCTCAGTGCTGGCTTCTACAAAAACAAATTTAACTTTTTTAGCATGATGGTTTGGTGGCAGAAATGGTGATGTGGTGTTTAAAACTCTTCTTTTATGAACTTTGACAGCTTAGATGAGACCCTATAACTTACTGGTTGAGACTGAAGCCTCTGGCATCAGACAGTCTGGGTTCACATCCTGGTTTCTCATTTACTGTGTAGCTTAGAGAGAGTTTATTAACTTCAATAAGCTGCAATTTCATCTGTAAAACAGGAGTTCGAGAAGCCCCAAAGAGTCTTAAATGGGTGAAATATGGAAAGAACTGTTTGTGAATGAGAAGGCTTCTATGTCTGGTCTATTTCCAGCCTCTAATTTCTCCCTTATAACTTTACCCTTTCATATTCCCCCACTAAAAACACACGTATCAACACATACTCTGTTGTGTACACACGTACACACACACACACACTTTTAGGTAAGAGCCTGCATTCTTTGGAGAAAGTGGTATTTAACTGCTGCAACCACATGTCACTTACTTACTTAAAATAAACCATTATAATTTAGCACAGATTTTAAAACTCCTGGAAAGAAGGGGTAACTGCATCCCTGATTCTCTATCCAAACTCCCTTACCCCACCAGCTCAAAAACTTTCAGTGGCTCCCCTTTTTCTCCATGAAAGAAAATGATCCACTCCCTTTTTCCAGGAGTTTGTGGACCCCCATAGCCAGATTAATTTATATTCCACTACCTAAGAGTAGTGAGCCTTGGAGTCCAATGGACAACCTTGGACCCTACCAAGTGTTCCCTAAACAATTTGCTGCAGTATAAGGAATGGAAGGCCTGGTGAGGAAATGTTCAGACACTCTCAACACCGAGAATAGATGAGCTGGGTTTGAGACAGGTGAATAAGGTTTTTTAAACACTGGCCCCCGTAACCCGCCACTGGGCAGTATTTACGAAATGGACACCAGGGGGTAGCAAAATCTCACTCTCCTAGCTCGCGGGCCCTCGTAATAGGGAACCTGGAGAGTGTCGGTGACTCGAGGGTCCCATAGCCTGGTGTTAGAAAGAGCTCCAACTCCACGGCTCTAACTGTGTGGGGAAGATGGTTACTGGGGCTTGTTGCCATAGGTTCTTCTTTGACGCATGGAGCAGAGGCCTCTTCTTGCCTCTAAGAAGGATGAACACTTGCTCTGTCCTTTTCCAGGCTCAGCGGAGCGGAGAAAAAGGTGGAGGTTAGCGTCCAGAGGAGGTGAGAGAAGAGCAAGTCACCTTGGCGGCGCCCTCTCCTCCCCTCCAGCTGTTCCAACAACTGCCCGGAGGCTCCGGCCTCCGAGGAACTGCAGGCGAGGCCGGACGTTTTCTCCTCATCGCCCTCCAGCTGCAGGGGCACACGCGTTCACGCCCCTCCGGGGACTATTCGGCTTTCCAATCTCCTCTCCTCTCCTTTCCGTCCACCCTTTAGAAGAGCTCACGGAGCTGCGGGGCTTCCCGGTGCCTGCTCAGAGGCCAGGCAGGGCATCTCCCCGCCGTGCCCGTGCCTCCCCCCGGGCTCCTGGGACACCCCCCATCCGGCCTTCCTTTCCCATTCAGACACGGTCGGGGGACGCTCGGGGTTTGATGAGGGAGTGAGGCTAGACCTTTCGTAACTAGCCCACCCTGCTTTGTCTCCTGCGCCAGATACCCATTCCCATGGCCACGAGCCCTAGCGGCCCTGCGGGACGCTATAGCCATCCCAACAGAAGGAAGGGGCTGGCATCCAGTACCGAATCCTCGAACTGGAGGCCTGGTGCCTTCCCTCTTCTAGCCGAATAGAGAGATAGGGATTGCGGAAGGGAAGGGCCACGGAGGAGAGAACTCAGAAAATGTCCGGCGAAATGCACGCCCCTACATAAGCATCCCGATCCGGGAACCCTGCCCCCTCGGCCAGGATGTCCGCCCCCATCCTAAGCCTTCGCTGCTCCCTAACTCCCGCACACTCCCGCCTTCCCCAGGCAACACAGAGGAGCCCATTGTCAGCCCAGAGATTCCAGGCCCGAGGAGATGGAGGGAAAGGAGGGCGGGCAAGCCCCCGGGGGGTTGGGGAATCCCCTGATTTCCCGGCCCTCCGCTCTCTGCTAGGCAGGCAGGGGCCTGAAGGTCTCATTTGAGCCCTGGGTCCTGCCAAAGTCTAGAAACCGATGGGAGAAGAGGGTCCCGGGCGAGTTAGAGCGGAGAGGCTTTCCAGCCGCAGGAAGACCCCAGTTCTGGGAAGGGGCGGCCCCAGGGAATTCACGCACGCCCCAGCCTTTGCAGCATCCCTTGCCGAGGCTAAACTGATCCCGCGGGGAGCGAGGCCGTGGCGGGAAAAGAGGGGCATCCTCGGCTGGGCGGGCCTCCGAGGGTCAGGGTCGAGGTTACCCGCTGGAGGGCGGGGCGGAGAAGAAAGAAGGTTGCCGGCGAACGGGACGGATAGGCTGGGGACGCCCGGGGAGCGGCAGAGAGTCTCGGCGCGGGAGACAGAGTCCCGGCAAGGGGTCCCGCGCGGAGGCGGGGGCGGGCGCTGAAGGGCGGGGCGGGGAGGGGCGGCCGTCTCGGCCCTCCCTGGCGGGGCCCCGCGGCCTGGAAGCCGGAGCGGGCCGAGCCGCCACCGCGGCCGGAGCTGTCCCTTAGCCAGACCCGGCGAGACACGAGCGGCGGGAGGGAGGCGGTGGCGCGCCCGGCCCCGCCCGCCCGACCAAGCGTCGGACGCGGCCCGGCGCCGAGCCATGGTGAGTCCAGCGTCGCAGCCCCCTGGGTCCCCTCGACCTTCGCGCAGCCCGCTCCGGGCCCCCAAGTCCCCAGCCTGGTGCCTCCCGAGCCTGCCTCGGACTGTTCGGCGCTCCTGGGACTCTCCTCCCTCCCATCCCCCCTTCTTCGATTTGTCTGTCTGTCTGCCCGACTGTTTAGCTCTGTCCCCACCGGGTATTGCCCTCACCCTTTCTTCCTCCTCTCCTCCGCCTCCTCCCCCATCCTCCCTTGGGTCTCTCCCCTAATCCACACACCTCCCCCTCCCCGCCCTCCTCTGTCCTGACCTGTGCCTTCCTTTCCTGGAGCTTCCCTCCCCCTCCTGGTCCGAGCTCCTTACCCGCGGGAGACCCCTGCGGGTTGGTCCTGCAGCGACCCTGGAAGAGGCCCGGCCCCTCGGGTCATGAGAACTGACCTGCATGGAACCACCATTTTCCATCCCTGTCCCCAACCCGGTGAGGCAGGCCCACCCATCCGGCCCTAGGGGACTGGCCACAGCTGTGGCTGGGCCGGGTCCAGGGGCATGGCCAAAGAGGGAAATTCCCGCAGAGAAAAAGAGCTGCCTCAGGATAGTTGGGGGTGCTTGGCGGGAGCTCACAATACCAGGGGGCGTGACACAGCCAGAGCCGGCCGGAGTTTGCGGAGGAGGGAAGTGCCCCAGAGCTCTTGCTGCAGGGAACTGAAGGGCTGCCTCAGGGCACTCCTGCTACAGAGGGAAGGGAACACGAGCCGGAGCTCCCTGCAGGGACTAGGGGACCCTGGCAGCAGCAACTTGGGGCGCTGGAAGCTAGAGGGTATGCTAAGGAGAAGCCCACACCAACAGGAGTGAACACTGCCCTGGGAACTTTCACTGCAGAGTACTCTGAAGCACCGCTGCGAGAGTGGGCACTGCCAGAGAGAGCGCCCACTGCAAAAAGGGCGGGGGCATGGCCAAGGGGGCGCTCTCTGCAGAGTGGAGGAGGGGGAGAGGCCTTGCCAGGGGGAGCTCCCCGCAGGGAGTGGAGGAGGGGCAGGGGCACTACTGGGGCCGCCCCTCTACGGAGGGAAGGGCACCCTCTGGCAGGGAGGCTGGAGGAAGAAGAAAGAGGAACTGGGCCAGGGAGAGCTGACTCAGTCTCTCTGGTCTCCTCTCTGGTCCCCGCCGGCAGGAGGCTGGGTCTTCGTGCTCCCGCCCGCCGCCTCCCTCCCCAGACCCCTCCTCCCCTCCTGCCGCGGCCGTTTCCTGTGGCTGAGACTCTCGCTCAGCCATGAGCTCACCGCCCCTAATGGGTTGCAGCTGCCTCGCTGCTCAAGCCCTAGCTCCGCACTCCCTGCCTTGGAGCAGACGGCCCCACTCTGCCTCACCCCCGCCCATCTCCACCTTCCCCCCACCCACGCGCACTGCGTCCGCCTGGTCCCGGGAACACTGGTGGTCTGTCTGCTCGCCCACACACCTTGGGGCCGGGTCTGCGCGCTGACGCACTGAATGTCCCGTCTCTGGAGTGGTTGCCCTAACTTCCCAGACGGTCGAGACAAACGGGCAACTCTGGATGGACGAGCTCAGAGAAAAATAAGCTATTTTGTTTTGTGGCAAAGGCAAGACATGGGGGTAGGGCAGGTAGAGACTAAGGTAAAGGCTGCATTGAGTATCCCCTTCCCCATTTACAGCAAAAAAGAAAAAAAAAAATCCAGTAAAAGGAACTTCAAAGACTGTCTTGAAAAAGAAGTTTGCAAAGGAATAGCCCAAGGGGTGGTTGTTTAGGTTACGAGTTGGAGAAAGATGTCTCATTGACTCACTTAGGGAGGGGAGTCTGGATGAAGCAGGGCTGAGTCTTTTTGAGACTCCTAGTGGAGGTTGGCAGAGAGAGGTCCCACTGGAATCAGAAAAGACCAGCTCGAATGCGCACCATCAAGGCCTCCTCCTCCCTTCCCACAAGTTCCTCTTGTGACTTTTTTTCTCTTTCAACTGCCCCCACCCGGTTCTTTGTAATCCAATCCCACATGCTCTAAGATTGGGTGATTGCTTCAGAGCCGCTGTGGGAGAGGGAAGAGGGATGCTAGAAAGACCCAAGACAGTCACAGACAGTCTTTCCATCCTCCTCTTTCCACCAAATGACCATCTCTAGCATACAAATGACCATCTCTCTTTCACCAAATGATCATCTCTGGGACAGAATTGTGGGTGATGGCACCTCCACTTAAGATGGGGAACTCTGGGTGGTGGGTCTTATGAGAAGGGATTTGCAGGATGGCTGTGTGGAAATCTCCCTCATCCCCTCGAGTTCTCAGCCATAAGCTCAGTCCCCTGATAGCCCAGAAGCCTGTCTTTTCTCTCCTGGGAAAGATCTATGCAATCACTCCAACTCACGAGCACCCGGAACAGCCCTGATCAGGGGCATTCACAACAAATTCTCCCTGGATCTCCAAAGCCAAGGTCTCAGAGCTTGAGTGTTGAGTGCCCTGCCAGGTTTGTGCACTCTGGCCCAGCCCCACTCCCATTCTGGGCTCATTAGCCAGCATTTCCTGAGTGCTCACTTTTTGCCCACATTGTACAATGTGGGCTTTGGAGAACACAGCCACCCCCAGACTAGTGCAGCTCCCAGGGAGCCATGATTGCATGATCTCTAGGGATCTGTAGCCTGGTCCTATCTCTACAGGAGCCTGAGCCAGTGGAGGACTGTGTGCAGAGCACTCTCGCCGCCCTGTATCCACCCTTTGAGGCAACAGCCCCCACCCTGTTGGGCCAGGTGTTCCAGGTGGTGGAGAGGACTTATCGGGAGGACGCACTGAGGTACACGCTGGACTTCCTGGTACCAGCCAAGCACCTGCTTGCCAAGGTCCAGCAGGAAGCCTGTGTGAGTGGCCATGCATCACTCTTCTGCCTTCCCCAAGATCCACTGCCACACTCTACAGACTAGCCAGGCTGACTAATGCCCCCACTAACCTAGAGATACAGCCTCCCCTCATACTGATCTCTCCAGAATCACTTAAGCTTCATTCTCTGACCTCCCACAAACTTTGACCTTCACAGGCACTGACCATTCAGATGCTAACACACACACACACACACACACACACATTCATCTTCCCCAAATTCATCTTGACCCCTAAGAAACACTGACCCCCAAAGACCCTAACTCTCCAGACCCAATTCCAGACATCTTCTCCCCCTCATATGAATTTCTCAAGATACTAACTCCCCCATACATTAGTCAACAGAGATCCTTCATTTCTACAGATATAAAGACTCCTAAGAGTCTTTAACTTCTCCAAGACAATGGCATCTGCTGACCATGTCTTGGTAACGATTCAGTTCTTACCCTCCTACACATGGAACTAGCTTCCTAAAGAAGCTTCCTACTACTGGGAGACCGATCAGTCCCAATCCCTTCCTCTCTGCCACCTGAATACCCCAAATCTCCCCTCCTGCTCTCCTGAGAGTATAACCTTCCAGGCATAAGGCTGGTCCTGCCTAGGGTGGGCCCATTCTAACTGCCCTCTTCTGCTGGTTTCTTCAGCAGAGGCCTGAGTGCAGCCTCCCACCTCTCTCCCCAGGCCCAATACAGTGGATTCCTCTTCTTCCATGAGGGGTGGCCGCTCTGCCTGCATGAACAGGTGGTGGTGCAGCTAGCAGCCCTACCCTGGCAACTGCTGCGCCCAGGAGACTTCTATCTGCAGGTGGTGCCCTCAGCTGCCCAAGCACCACGACTAGCACTCAAGTGTCTGGCCCCTGGGGGTGGGCGGGTGCAGGAGATTCCTGTGCCCAATGAGGCTTGTGCCTACCTATTCACACCTGAGTGGCTACAAGGCATCAATAAGGACCGGCCAACAGGTCGCCTCAGTACCTGCCTACTGTCTGCGCCCTCTGGGATTCAGCGGCTGCCCTGGGCTGAGCTCATCTGTCCACGATTTGTGCATAAAGAGGGCCTCATGGTTGGACATCAGCCAAGTACGCTGCCCCCAGAACTGCCCTCTGGACCTCCAGGGCTTCCCAGCCCTCCACTTCCTGAGGAGGCGCTGGGTACCCGGAGTCCTGGGGATGGGCACAATGCCCCTGTGGAAGGACCTGAGGGCGAGTATGTGGAGCTGTTGGAGGTGACACTGCCCGTGAGGGGGAGCCCAACAGATGCTGAAGGCTCCCCGGGCCTCTCCAGAGTCCGGACGGTACCCACCCGCAAGGGTGCTGGAGGGAAGGGCCGCCACCGGAGACACCGGGCGTGGATGCACCAGAAGGGCCTGGGGCCTCGGGACCAGGATGGAGCACGCCCCCCCGGTGAGGGGAGCAGCACCGGAGCCTCCCCTGAGTCTCCCCCAGGAGCTGAGGCTGTCCCAGAGGCAGCAGTCTTGGAGGTGTCTGAGCCCCCAGCAGAGGCTGTGGGAGAAGCCTCCGAATCTTGCCCCCTGAGGCCAGGGGAGCTTAGAGGAGGAGGAGGAGGCCAGGGGGCTGAAGGACCACCTGGTACCCCTCGGAGAACAGGCAAAGGAAACAGAAGAAAGAAGCGAGCTGCAGGTCGAGGGGCTCTTAGCCAAGGAGGGGACAGTGCCCCACTGAGCCCTGGGGACAAGGAAGATGCCAGCCACCAAGAAGCCCTTGGCAATCTGCCCTCACCAAGTGAGCACAAGCTTCCAGAATGCAGCCTGGTTAAGGAGGAATATGAAGGCTCAGGGAAGCCAGAATCTGAGCCAAAAGAGCTCAAAACAGCAGGCGAAAAAGAGCCTCAGCCCTCTGAAGCCTGTGGGCCTACAGAAGAGGGGGCCAGAGAGAGAGAGCTGGAGGGGCCAGGCCTGGTGTGTATGGCAGGTGAGATGACACTGAGTGAGGCTCATGGGGCAAGGGCCAAAGCAGGTCGGGCCTATGGGAGGGGGCAGGAGGAGGAGCAGGGTTAGGCTGGGAGCAGAACAACCAGAACCGTCTTAACTTCAGTCCCATTTTTCTGTCTGTGTCTGTGCAGGACACACAGGCCCAGAAGGCCTCCTGTCTGACACTCCAACACCTCCACTGGAGACTGTGCAGGAAGGAAAAGGGGACAACATTCCAGAAGAGGCCCTTCCAGTCTCCGTCTCTGATCACCCTGATGTAGCTTGGGACTTGATGGCATCTGGATTCCTCATCCTGACGGGTCAGTGGGCATCAGTGGGTGAAGGGAAAAAGGACTGGGAAAGAGAAGCAATTGGGTGGGCTTGGGGACTGGGGGAGGCAGGGTGGAAAGGAGGTAGGCATGGACTGCTCCCAGCCAGGACAGCCTGGCCATTTTGTGTCTTCAGGAGGGGTGGACCAGAGTGGGCGAGCTCTGCTGACCATTACCCCACCGTGCTCTCCTGAGGAGCCCCCACCCTCCCAAGACACGCTGAACACAACTCTTCATTACCTCCACTCACTGCTCAGGTAACCGAGGCCCAGTCCTGGCACCCTGGACACTAACCTCCTGATTCATGAGGACCCTCACCTACTTCTTCTCAGGACACTGACCTTCTGACCTCTAAGGACACCTACTTCTTCAACCTTCAGATTTCAAGTCATTGACCTTTGGCCTTACTGACCCTGACCTCCAGCTTCACATCTTCACTGATCCTCAAAAGCAACACTGTTGACTTTCACTCTCTTCCAACCCTACCAAGATCATCAGGACATTGGTTCACTTATTCAACAAACATTTATTGAGCACCGGGTACCTATTAGGCACCATACTACAGGCTGACATTGAATGCATGCCATTCCAGAACAGAATTCTTAACTTTCCAGACATTAATCCCTTGACCTAGTAGCCATATGAATATAGACTCCTGACTGCTAGGTCACTTCCTCTTATACACACATCCCAGAATTTGGCCCTTTGCCCATTTCTTCCCAAATGTACCGGCAACTAATTTCTCCTGAGGACTATTAACTAAAAACAGACCCTGTATGTCTGCCTTGCCTTATCTGCTATCCCCCAAAACACACACACAGCAGCCTCCTTGGCTCTTCCTGCTCCCACAGGCCTGATCTACAGATACTGGGGCTGTCCGTCCTGCTGGACCTTCGCCAGGCACCTCCACTGCCTCTGGCACTCATTCCTGTCTTGAGCCAACTTCAGGTAACCACCCCTTGAACAGACAGTTCCCCTGGATCCTCACTCTTCACTAGTGGCCAGTCCAGGACACCCAGTTGCCCAGTTTAGGGTTATTCTTCTCTGTCCTTAGGACTCAGGAGATCCTCCCCTTGTGCAGCGGCTGCTGATTCTGGTTCATGATGACCTTCCAACTGAACTCTGCGGATTTCAGGTTTGAGCCCTTCATTCCCACCTGGTTTCCCATCAGTAGTGGAGAGAGGAGAAGAGGCTGGCTGGAGCCCCAGGCTGGTTTCTGAGTCCTTAGGTGCCCAGGAAGAAACCCCCTGCCTTACCCTCTACAGGGTGCTGAGGTGCTGTCACAGAATGATCTGAAAAGAGTGGCCAAGCCAGAGGAGCTGCAGTGGGAGTTAGGAGGTCACAGGGACCCCTCTCCCAGTCACTGGGTAGAGATACACCAGGTAAGCTTCCCCTCTACCACCTAGCATGCTGGCAGCCAGGAATAACCCAGCTGAAGACATTCTAGGAGAGAGGCCAGGTCCAGGACATACCATAGGGTTGCAAAAAAGTGGTTTCCATTCCATTCAATTCAACAAGTATTTATGGCTCCCAAATCATGAGGAAAACATGTGCACTGCGCCGTGGTCTACTGGGGAGATAAGAGGAGTATGTTAAATTATTATAATTATTATTTTTAGACAGTCTCACTCTGTCACCCAGGCTGGAGTGCAATGCTTCGATCACAGCTTACTGCAGCCTCGACCCTCTGGACTCAAGCAATCCTCCCACGTCAACCTCTTGAGTAGCTGCGGCTACAGGCATGTGCTACCACACCCAGCTAATTTTTGCATTTTTTTTTTTTTTTTAGAGACGGGGTTTTGCCATGTTGCCCAGGCTGGTCTCAAACTCCTGGACTCCAGTGATCCGCCCGTCTCAGCCTCCCGAAGTGCTAAGATTACAGGCATGAGCTACTATGCCCAGCCAAATAAATTCTTAATATGACATTAAGTAGTATATGATTTTTGGTGGGAGATAAATCATGAAACAAGTAGAGAAGAGTGCAAGATAGTGTCATTGGGTTTCTGGAAAGCACTGAGAGTCAGAAGGCTGGTTCTTGTTCCAAATTACTTTACCTCACTTGCAGAAATAGTGCCCTTTCTGTATCCACTCCTTGCACCAACATCCAGGCCTCAGGATCCTCATCCGCGAAGTGTAAAAATCACAACATAATTGCTAAAGGTCCTTCCAGCACTTATCTCATGTAATTCTGTGAATATAAGTGTTGTGAGTATTCAAGAAGAGAGAAATAAACATGATCTGAGCTGAGTATGAAAGAGGGGTCTGTAGATGGTCTCTAAGCTTCGCCTTTAGTGTCAAAGGGGAAATTGACATGAATAGGCAGAGAGAGGGGGTGTGACAGGGTGAAGCCCCACTGAAGACAGAGAGAAAGGAAGGTCACAGTTACCAAGCTGTACAATGTGCCAGGCCCACGTTAGTTGCTAAACTGGCATCATCTCCTTCAAAATCACAGAAGCCTTTCTTCTCCTGACTTTACCGTTGAGGAACTGAAGTTCAGGAAGGTTTCTGAACCTACCCAACATCATACAATTCGTTAGCAACAGAGTCAGGAACTGAATTCAGCATTGCCTCCATAAAAGTCTCTGGGGCTACCTCGCCCCAACCCTAGGGCTTAAGTTCCTTCTTAAACTCTGATCCTCAACTCCATCCCTGTGTGTGGGTTCCAGGAAGTGGTAAGGCTATGTCGCCTGTGCCAAGGTGTGCTGGGCTCGGTAAGGCAAGCCATTGAGGAGCTGGAGGGAGCAGCAGAGCCAGAGGAAGAGGTATGAAATGAGATGGGACAGTGGGGGGATGGGATTCGGATGGGGCTGGGGTGGAGACTCTCTGGTGGAACCCCAACTGGCAACTCCTCCCTGTCCCCAGGAGGCAGTGGGAATGCCCAGGCCACTGCAGAAGGTGCTGGCAGATCCCCGGCTGACGGCACTGCAGAGGGATGGGGGGGCCATCCTGATGAGGCTGCGCTCCACTCACAGCAGCAAGTACGAGGGATGGGTGTGCGGAGGCAGGTGGAAGTGGGAGGTGGAGACACAGCCGAAGGCTGCCAACAAACCTTAGCTGCCAGACCATTCTTACTGTGCATGTATCTGGGCAAGATAATATGCTTTTACACTTACTGTCTCATAACCCTCACAACATCCTTGTGTGCCATTTACTATTACAAATGAGGATTTGGAGGATCAGAAATGTCTTGGCCAACATCGGTCAGTAAAGAGTCAGGATTCAAACCAAAGCAGTCAGGGTTCAGCCCATGCTTTTGATCCATGCTGCTATGCAACCTCTCATGTTTGCATCCCTCAGAGGCACGGAAGGACAGAATTGAGGGGCTCTACAAGGGAAATGATTCATTCTTCTGTGTTCCTTCCCCAGGCTGGAGGGCCAAGGCCCAGCTACACTGTATCAGGAAGTGGACGAGGCCATTCACCAGCTTGTGCGCCTCTCCAACCTGCACGTGCAGCAGCAAGAGCAGCGGCAGTGCCTGCGGCGACTCCAGCAGGTGAGCCAGGATCCCCTTGTCCCTCTTACTCAGCCTGGGAGTGTGGCCTCCAGCAACTTTCCCGTTGGTACTTATAGTTGATGGTGTTCTTCTAGCCTGGCTTGGTTGAACGTCCCTCCCTCCTCCTCACATTTGTTGGTCAGTATGAGATTCAACAAGAGGGTGGGAGCATCATAGCACCAGTAAAGAAAAGCCAGATCCTCCCCCTCCCCACTGTTTAAACTTGATCGAAAATGCTGAGAGATTGTGAGAGATGCTCAGCTGCCCTAGGGGATTCTGAAGAGCTGATCAACTCTGGAGTGCCTACCACCTTAGCTGAAAAATAATAAAAGTCTATTGATACCAGCTCATTAGTTACACTGCCACACACACACCCTTAACTCCTTATGCGATGTCATCCCCCAGACCTGAGGCCAGAAAGGTCCCACCTCCCTCCACCTTGGAAGGGGAGAGCATTGAAAGCACCTAAGAGGAACTACAGGCTTCTTTGTGGGGAAGATTCAGGAATAAGGCTGGCTTCTCTGAACCTTGATTCTTCCCTCCTGGGGTTAAAAGCCCCATAGGGATTTGCTCTCCACCCTATCATGTGGGGTACAGGGGGCTTTGAAATCTGATTGTTCCTCCTTAGCCCCGAGCATGGTGAATGGACACTTCATGGACCTGCATGTGGACATCAGGGGAAAGGTCACCTCAGGGCTGGTGCTAAAGCGGGGGCCAAGACTTTCTGTTTCCTAGGATTTCTTCATATTGGCTTCCTCTAAGCCAATATCCTAGAGATAGGTTGCATCTCCTCCTGTTTGCTTACCTGCTTGTTAGCTGTTTCCCCAACTGTTTAAAAACAAGATTTGGAGTCTAATGTGCTCAGCTTGAGTTCTAGTTCTGCCATGTGTAAGATGTTGGACAAGTCATGAAGCTTCTCTGAGTTCCCAAGTCCTCATCTGTAGAATGCGGATGGTAACAATTAACTCACAACGTGGTTAGAAAGATCAAATGAATTCAGCAAAGGACTATAAAAGTGGTTATTGTTGGCACTGGCTATTAGGAACAGTCTCAGACTTCTCATCCTCAGGCTGTCCCACCCCCAGCTTCCAGCCTTTCTTCAGAAGAAAATATTATCATCCCTTTTTGGTCAAACATCTCAGAACCAGCATGAGAGTTCATATAGCCCCATATTAGGAAATTAAAGCCGGACACACACACACAAACACACACACACACATACCCCTTCTGTGCTGTTTCTCCAGGCTTGGTCCCTGGGACCCTTTCCCACCAGTTGCCAAGGCTTGGTGAAGGCCCTCAGTCATCCCTATGACCCTCATCCTGCCTTTGGTTCACCCCAGTTTGATGTACTTCACCCTCGGGCATAGCCCTGGAACTTTGACCCACCTCCCTCAGTGCTTCCCATCAGCCCAGCTTCCCTCTCATCTGCCTTACCAAAGATTTCTTACTCGGTTTCTCATTTGACCCTTGTGGAAACTATTACCATTCACTGTTGTCATTCCCACATTGCAGATGAGATGCAATGGTTCACTCAAAGTTCTATAGATTGGGGTGGTGGGGCTGATGCTGGATCTCAGCCCTTCCTTGCCTTTCCACTCCATGACCCCCTGCCCTCCCACCCCATCTGCCTCAGGTGTTGCAGTGGCTCTCAGGCCCAGGGGAGGAGCAGCTGGCAAGCTTTGCTATGCCTGGGGACACCTTGTCTGCCCTGCAGGAGACAGAGCTGCGATTCCGGGCTTTCAGCGCTGAGGTCCAGGTGAGAAGGGGCTGGAGGGCAGGTGAGAGGAGGCAGGGGGAGACTACCTAGGAGTGAGGACCAGGTCTGAGCGCAGCCTCCCTTCTCCAGGAGCGCCTGGCCCAGGCACGGGAGGCCCTGGCTCTGGAGGAGAATGCCACCTCCCAGAAGGTGCTGGATATCTTTGAACAGCGGCTGGAGCAGGTTGAAAGTGGCCTCCATCGGGCCCTGCGGCTACAGCGCTTCTTCCAGCAGGTGCACGCAGAGCCTTTTCCTTCTGTGCCCCCGTTTCCATTTATTCACTTCCTTTCTGCCTGGAGAGGCTAATCAAGTTGTTAAAAGTGGAGGCCGAGGAGCCCATCTCCTAGGTTTTTGCTCTTAGCTCTGCCACCTCCTTGCTGAATGACCTGGGACAAGATACTAAACCTGACTGTGCCTCCATAGATCTACCTCACAGGGCTGCTGTGGGGATTACACGAGGCAATACATAAAAGCCCTTAGCACAGAGCCTGCCACTCATAAACGTCGTATGAGTACTGGTTATTCTTTTACATAGGCTCTTCCATCTCCATACCAACTCCGAGTGACATGGTTAGGCAGTGATGCTGGAACAGTGGGAAAATGGGAGAGTGATGGGTATTGGGAGGCCACAGGCAAGAGGACAAGGGCTGTCGTTGGGCATCCTTCGTGAGCAACACAGGCCCTTACCCTTTCTCTCCCATCCCCAACCCCTTTGACTTTGTAGGCACATGAATGGGTGGATGAGGGCTTTGCTCGGCTGGCAGGAGCTGGGCCGGGTCGGGAGGCTGTGCTGGCTGCACTGGCCCTGCGGCGGGCCCCAGAGCCCAGTGCCGGCACCTTCCAGGAGATGCGGGCCCTGGCCCTGGACCTGGGCAGCCCAGCAGCCCTGCGAGAATGGGGCCGCTGCCGGGCCCGCTGCCAAGAACTGGAGAGGAGGATTCAGCAACACCTGGGAGAGGAGGCGAGCCCGCGGGGCTACCGACGACGGCGGGCAGACAGTGCCAGTAGTGGAGGGGCCCAGTGGGGGCCCCACAGCCCCTCGCCCAGCCTCAGCTCCTTGCTGCTCCCCAGCAGCCCTGGGCCACGGCCAGCCCCATCCCATTGCTCCCTGGCCCCATGTGGAGAGGACTGTGAGGAAGAGGGCCCTGAGCTGGCTGCAGAAGCAGAGGGCAGGCCCCCCAGAGCTGTGCTGATCCGAGGCCTGGAGGTTACCAGCACTGAGGTGGTGGACAGGACGTGCTCACCACGGGAACACGTGCTGCTGGGCCGGGCTGGGGGGCCAGATGGACCCTGGGGAGTAGGCACCCCCCGGATGGAGCGCAAGCGAAGCATCAGGTGAGATCCCAGCCCAACTGGCTAAGAGGCGGAGCCAACTGCCCAGTAGGAAAAGACGATGACATTGTTGGGGGTACTGGCTCCCTCCCACACCTCCTCTGCCACTCCTATTGTGCCTGCAGTGCCCAGCAGCGTCTGGTGTCTGAGCTGATTGCCTGTGAACAAGATTATGTGGCCACCTTGAGTGAGCCAGTGCCACCCCCTGGGCCTGAGCTGACTCCTGAACTTCGGGGCACCTGGGCTGCTGCCCTGAGTGCCCGAGAAAGGCTTCGCAGCTTCCACCGGACACACTTTCTGCGGGAGCTTCAGGGCTGCGCCACCCACCCCCTACGCATTGGGGCCTGCTTCCTTCGCCACGTGAGTGATCCCCTCAACTTCTTCCAAGTGCTCTCCCTTCTCTGTTCCAGCCTCATCCATCTGTCCCTCTTTCTCTGTACCCACGGCCCTCTCCTCCTATGTGTGGTCCATGACCTTGGGGCCCAGCCCTGTTCTGTGGGCACTTCTGCCTCTACTCAGCCTCTGCGCCCTGCTCTCAACAGCTGCCTGGACTATGCTCTCTCCACAGGGAGCCCTTCCCTCCCTGGTAGGCTGAGTGCTCCCTGGTGACCCATCCCTCATTTGGGCTACAGAGAGGATAGAGAGGGGGAAGAGAGAGGCTTGTCTGCAGGGGCCTCACCGGGGACACCTTATCTGTTCTTTACTGGCACAGGGGGACCAGTTCAGCCTTTATGCACAGTATGTGAAGCACCGACACAAACTGGAGAATGGTCTGGCTGCGCTCAGTCCCTCAAGCAAGGTAACTTTTTCTCCAACCTTCAGAAGAAAAGTAGAGGGGCCAGGAAGACCTAAAAACCCACCCAACAAATCCCTCAGGGAAAAAAAGCTTTCCTGGATGTGCCCAGGAACATCACCTACCAATCATCTCCTAGAATTGCCGAGGGTGGGACAAGCACCGGACTGGTGAGGCCAGGTTCTTATCCAGTCCACCTGAGGGACTGGGCAGGACTCCTGATTCCTTTGGGCCTCTACTTCCACATCTGGTAAATGGGGGCAACAGTCACTATAGCCAGCTCACAGGGAGGATCTGAGCATCAGAAGAGCTCACATCAAAAGACGTACAAGTGACTAAAAGTTCAAAGCCAATGGCCGGGTGTGGTGGCTCACACGTGTAATCCCAGCACTTCGGGAGGCCAAGGCGGGTGGATCACGAGGTCAGGAGATCAAGACTATCTGGCCGATATAGTGAAACCCCATCTCTACTAGAAATACAAAAAAAAAAATTAGCCAGGCGTGGTGGCGGGCACCTGTAGTCTCAGCTACTCGGGAGGCTGAGGCAGAAGAATGGCGTGAACCTGGGAGGCAGAGCTTGCAGTGAGCCGAGATTGTGCCACTGCACTCCAGCCTGGGCGACAGAGCAAGACTCCATCTCAGGGAAAAAAAAAAAGAAAAGAAAAGAAAAGTTCAAAGCCAGAGAGTACAGGGGATTACTATTTTGATTCTTCTTCCATTTCCCTTCAAGATATAGACAATGATTGCTGGCCTGCAGGCCCCCACCTGCTTTCTTTCCAGGGAGAATGGTTTTGCCTTACTTTAGGGAGTATCTGGGCTTCATCTATACCCAAAAGCCTAGGGTATCACCCACCTACCCCCCAACTCCTGAGCTTGGCCCCCAGAGGCTTCAGCCCTCCCCTCATCCCTGTCTGTGTCCTCCTCAACCTAGGGCTCCACGGAGGCTGGCCCTTACCTGCCCCGAGCCCTGCAGCAGCCTCTGGAACAGCTGGCTCGGTATGGGCGGCTCCTGGAGGAGCTCCTGAGGGAAGCTGGGCCTGAGCTCAGTTCTGAGCGCCAGGCCCTTGGGGCTGCTGTACAGCTGCTCCAGGAACAAGAGGCCCGTGGCAGAGACCTGCTGGCCGTGGAGGCGGTGCGTGGCTGTGAGGTGAGGCCCTAGCTCCAGTCACTGCTGCTCAAACTGCCCAGCCCAGGCTCCAGGTCAGAGGGCTCCAGGCTCTAAGTTCTAACCAGCTGGGTGGCCTTGATTGAGTCACTGAACTTCACTGGACTTCACTTTCCTCATTTGTAAATAAAGAAGTTATGTCCTCCCAACATCCCATGCTCCTACATCTGCCTTGTACACTCCTGTTCCTTTCCTAACTGTTATCTTTCCCCATCTACCCCATACTTCCTCCTGCACCTCAACACCCAACACATACCTTGTCTTGTCTACCTAGTCTTTTTCCAGCCCTGAGGTTCCAGAACATGTTGGAATCCTGTATCCTCCTCTGGAATAGACCTATTTCCCTTTCAGTTCTTTGCTGATTCTCTTCCTGGATCCCCAGCATGCAAAGGCTTCCCCACAGGCGGCTATAAACCCTACTATGCAGTACACCTTGCCATCTTCAGAGGCAGGGCTGTGCTGCTCAGCTGGGTGTGCTGTGCATGGTGACCAATGGATGGACCCTAGGCTGAGGGCTTCCCTGACTTCCTGACTCTACCTAAGAACCAGTGCATTAGGCCCCTTGCCCTATAAATCTATTTTTGCTCCCTGTAAAATACAAACAAAGGGCCTCTGGGCCAACCACTTTTCTTTTTCCTTTCTCCAGATAGATCTGAAGGAGCAGGGACAGCTCTTGCATCGAGACCCCTTCACTGTCATCTGTGGCCGAAAGAAGTGCCTTCGCCATGTCTTTCTCTTTGAGCATCTCCTCCTGTTCAGCAAGCTCAAGGGCCCTGAAGGGGGGTCAGAGATGTTTGTTTACAAGCAGGCCTTTAAGGTACAATTCCTGGAGTGAGTGGTGGAGGTGACAGGAAGTCATTCTCTTCTTGAGAGCTCAGGATGTTCTGGAAATTCAACCCCAACACAGGTTCAGAATCTGCATCATCTAGAATAGGCTTTGGCTTGTAATCGACTATCGAGTTAGGGTGTCAGGGGATGTTAGAAGTCCTGTCATTGGTCTACCTCAGGAGGTTTTCCTTATCATTCATGCAGAACACTTAGGAAGCATTCCAAACCAGACTAGAAGAGGGACTTTCCCACTAAGGACACACATGCCTTTGGAATTAGGGGTCGTTCCTAGGGCATGAGGAGAAAGCACACTATACTTTGACTAAAGAATCCAAGAAGAGGGAGGCTTTGCTTTAGGGAAACAGCCTTGATATCCAGATAAGCATTTATAGCAACCTATGGTCCTGGATCAGGCAGTGTGGAATGGATTCTAAGGGTTTCTAGACTTTGTACCCCCTGCACGAGTATAGCATAGAGGAAAAGGCCTGGGTCCAATTCCGGCTCTAATAAGCTGTGAGAAGCCTTTGTGCAAGTTGCTTATGTTTCTGGCCTCATTTCCTCTTCTGTAAATTATGGTTGTTATGAAGACTAAATGTAGAGCATTTGGCACATGATAGGTGTTGAGCAAACGTTTACTGAACATCTATCAAATGCCAGGCGAAGCCCAGTGCTTGCCATGTGGCGCCACCCAGCCAGGACTCACTCTGTCTTCACCCGCTGCCCTCTGCTCTTCCTCAGACTGCTGACATGGGGCTGACAGAAAACATTGGGGACAGCGGACTCTGCTTTGAGTTGTGGTTTAGGCGGCGGCGTGCACGAGAGGCATACACTCTGCAGGCAACCTCACCAGAGATCAAACTCAAGTGGACAAGTTCTATTGCCCAGCTGCTGTGGAGACAGGCAGCCCACAACAAGGGTACTGGGCAGAGCTGAGGAAGGGGGTGCTTGGAGTCAGGTTATAGCAGGAAGTTTTCTGGAGAGTGTGTGAACTGCTTGGGAAAACAGTTTATAGGATGAAGAAAGAATGGCTTATAATAAGATTCAAGATTTGGCTTGAGAGATTACTGAGGTAGAAATGAGCCTAAGATATACCAAAAAGAAAGAGAAAGCTGGGAAATTTCAGGGAAGCAAGAGCAAGTAGGGGCCAGGTGCAGTGGCTCACGCCTGTAATCCCAGCGCATTTTGGGAGGCCAAAGTAGGAGGATTGTTTGAGGCCAGGTGTTCAAGACCAGCCTGGGCACATAGTGAGACCCTGTTTCTACAAAAAATTTTAAAATTAACTGGGCAGGGTAGTGCGCACCTATAGTCCTAGCTATTTGAGGGGTGAGGTAGGAGGATCCCTTGAGCCCAAATGTTCAAGGTTACAGTGAGCTATGATGGTGCCACTGCACTTGAGCCTGAGTGACAGAGCAAGACTCTGTCTTTAAAGGATTTTTAAAAAAATTTTTTTAATAAAGCAAATGGCTGGGAAAAAAGGTGAGAAACTGCTCACTTGGATTTAAGAACTGCTGCTACTTGCTGTGTGACCTGGACTAGTTTTTTGTTTGTTAGTTTTATTTTTATTTTTGTTTTTTTGCTGGGCTTTACCTTGGTTTGAATTTTCTGAACTTCATTCTGCTCGTCTGAAAAATGAAATAGTAATGTCTTCATCTTAGTGTAATAGGGATGATTAGGTAAGGTCAAATATATGGAAGCACCTTGTAAACTGTAAAGGTATGTAAAAATGTGAGGTTTTTTTTTTTTTTTTTTTTCTCTTAATGCCCAAGATGCAGAGTAGAAATTAGGCAGCTGGGATGCCGAATGGGCAGGATGCAACATATTGGAGAGAAGAGCCAGATATCTGAGGAGGAAGTCACACCATCATTGCCATCCATGTTGTGATAGTCAACAGGAGGAGTAAAAAGAGACACCAGAGGAATGAAAGGGAGGAATGAGGATTGGGAAGGAAAAAAAAAAAAAAAAAAGTCAACCATGACATGCTAGGGCTAGAGAGAAGGGCAGGAAGAAGTTGGTAACAAGTGTCCCTATTCTCCAGAGCTCCGAGTGCAGCAGATGGTGTCCATGGGCATTGGGAATAAACCCTTCCTGGACATCAAAGCCCTTGGGGAGCGGACGCTGAGTGCCCTGCTCACTGGAAGAGGTGAGGGCCAGGGTGCTGGGGGGTGGCCCCCAGGAGTGAAGACCTTGACAATGAGGATACAAAGGGGAGGTGTGGTGGAAAGTCAGGAAAAGCATCTCGTCCCCAAATCAGTGGGACTGGCTGGGAGGCCCTCTGTGAGACTGAGGGTCATTCCAAGGAGCCAAGAGGGCTTTCCCACACCAGCACCCCACCCCCCACTCCCCACTCTCTGCAGCCGCCCGCACCCGGGCCTCCGTGGCCGTGTCATCCTTTGAGCATGCCGGCCCCTCCCTTCCCGGCCTTTCGCCGGGAGCCTGCTCCCTGCCTGCCCGCGTCGAGGAGGAGGCCTGGGATCTGGACGTCAAGCAAATTTCCCTGGGTGAGGCACCTCTCAAGGGGTGGCTCCCAACAGCTCGGTCATGGTGGTGATGTTCAGGCTGCTTGCTGCTGAGCAATTCCTTTTTCTAGCCAAGAAGCCCAGTTGCCATGACAACTATGTACAGCTTCCCCACCGCTAAAAGAGCCTTCCATCTGGTTGCTACGGTGATGCTTACAACAGCCTGTTGCTAAGAAGCACTTCCTCTGTACCTCTCTCTCTAGCTCTTCTTGGGTTTCTATGGAAACTGCCTCAGCTTCCTGTTGTACCCTCCTGGTTCACCACGGCAATCCTTATAGTTTCCTGTCGCTTCTTCCCTGGTTGCTCTAATGATGCTGCTGACAATTTCCTGCCTCTTGGTAGGGGGTTCCCTTGCAACTGGATCGCTATGGTGACTCACAGCTTCCTGTTGCTATGGAGCTTTTTCTTCCCTGATGGAGCAGCTTGGTTGCTTAAGGTAATCTGGAGGGATTCTGTACTCTGCTCTCACCCTAGCTTCCCCTTCAGCCCCAGAAACACTTGACTCTTCTGGAGATGTGTCCCCAGGACCAAGAAACAGCCCCAGCCTGCAAACCCCCCACCCTGGGAGCAGCACTCCCACCCTGGCCAGTCGAGGGATCTTAGGGCTATCCCGACAGGTAAGTTCCTACAATGAGGCTGGGAACAAGGTGATCTCTTTGGCTGCTTTCTGGATGGGCTTTTCTGATCATTCAACCCCAGGGGGTTTGGGGGAAAACTGTGAACTTGTGCTCCCAGCTGAGGTTACAGACTGGATTTATTATCTTGTCTACCTTTCTCCTCTCCCCGGGACCTTGCTAAGAGGCATCAAGGTCATAGGTTAAAAGGAATCTTAAATAAGGAGTATAGTGCTGGGGTGGATGGAAAGGGGAGAATGCCAATGGCCTGGCTTGGACTTGGGTTAAAATGGCAAAACTCAGGCCAGGTAAGGTGGCTCATACCTGTAATCCCAGACTTTCAGAGGCCGAGGTGGGAGGATCACTTGAGCCCAGGAGTTCAAGACCAGCCTGGGCAACATAGTGAGACCCCATCTCTACAAAAAAAAATTTTTTTAATTAGCTGGACTTTTGAGGGGTGCACAACTATAGTCCCAGCTACTCGAGAGGCTGAAGCAGGAGGATCTCTTGAGCCCAGGAGGTTAAGACTTCAGTGAGCCATGTTTGTGCCACTGCACTCCAACCTGGGCGACAGTGAGCACCTGTCTCTAAAAAAATAAAAGTAAATAGCAAAATTCAAGGACTTCGGGTAGGAAAGAGAGGTGAATTGACAGGCTTGTGGGAAGGAATGGAGGAAAAGAAAGAGAGAGAAGGACAAGAAATATGTCCCTAAATTCACTGTAGTTTCTCTCCCCCCAGAGTCATGCTCGAGCCCTGAGTGACCCCACCACGCCTCTGTGACCAGGGTGAGTCAGCATCCCCAATTTCTACCACATCCAACACTCCTTCCATCTTGCATGTACCTTCCTTCCTGTCCCCGGCTTCCTGGGAGTCAGCTTCTTCCCTCTCCCAACTCATCTCCCTCTTCTCTCCTGGCTTCTAGAGAAGACCCAGAACTTGCGTGCAGCTTCTCCTCTCAGCACACTTTGGGCTGGGATGGCAGTGGGGCATAATGGAGCACTGGGCGATCACTGAATTTCTTCCCTCTGCTTCCTGGACACAGAGGAGGTCTAACGACCAGAGTATTGCCCTGCCACCACTATCTCTAGTCTCCCTAGCTTGGTGCCTTCTCCTTCAGGAGCCAGAGCAGCTACACTGCTTGCCTTCATACCCTGGAGGTGGGGACGTTATCCCTCTTCCGGTGCTTTCCCATCCTGGGCCACTGTATCCAGGACATCACTCCCATGCCAGCCCTCCCTGGCAGCCCATGTTCTCCTCTTTTCTCACCCCCTGACTTTCCCTGAGAAGAATCATCTCTGCCAGGTCAACTGGAGTTCCTGGTGACTCCATTCTGAGGTATCACAAGAAATGAAGCTATGCAAACAATAATAGGAGGGTGCAACAGGGGAACTGTAGACTTTATATATGTAATTACTGTTATTATAATACTATTGTTATATTAAACATATTTACTCACACTTTGCCTCCAAGGAGCTAGAGTAGTCCTCTGGATTAAGGTGATAAATAACTTGAGCACTTTCCCTCAACCAGCCCTCAACTAGAACACAGAAAATAAAACCAAGACTGGAAAGTCCCCTCTACCCCTCCCAGGCCCAGAGCTAGCTGACTGTGTATGAGCCTGGGAGAATGTGTCTCCTCCACAGTGGCTCCCAGAGGTTCCACACACTCTCTGAAGCTCCTTCTCCCACACTGCACCTACTCCTTGAGGCTGAACTGGTCACAGACAAACTGGGATCCAGCACAGTCCAGCAGTTCTCAAAATGAGGTCCTCTGGCCACAGTGCGTGAGAACTTGCTTGGCTATTTGTTAAATGCTAATTCTTGGGCCCCATCAGAGCTGCTGCATAGAAACCTGAGGGTAAAACCCAATATTCTGCATTTCTTATCAAACTCTTTGGGTGATAACTAAGTGTCTGAAGAGGTGACTTTCCTGACAGAAGGACCCAAAGAGGGAAGCAGGACATAGGTAGGCAGACAGACACAGGGCCCTGTGCCTCAAGACACCTGTTTATTGGGGACACGACTCTGCAATAGGGATGACAGGAATCGTACCAAAAATAGCGACGTCTACAGGGCCCCTGATGGGGCTAGAAGGGTACAGTGCCCCCCACCCTCACCCCTTATACAAAAATAAACTCTCACGCCTATGGACCAGCAAAGACCGGCAGAGTGGCTCCTCAACAGGGACACAAACCCTCTCTGCCAGCCCAGGGACCCCGTTCTTTGACCCTCACCTCTGCCACTTCTAAGGCACTGTGACTCCCTTGGGCTGGGTGGGTACCGCCAGCCCACCCTCCTACGCCCGCCGCCCCTTCCACCTCTGGTCCGCCTGGGGCTGGGATAGGGGTCCCACGCTGCCCCCTGCTGGCTTCTCTACCCAACTACCTCTAGCGCTCCCCCGCTCCGGCGGGGTAAGCTCACTAAGCTAATCGCCCCTGAGGGCTCACTACCGTTCTTGCCCCCCCAGCCCTGCCTCTCCGGGTCTGGACAGCCCGGAGCCCTCCTCCCCTTCCTGCGAAGGACTGGGAGGGGTCTCTCCTGATGGTACTCGGGCATAGGGCGGGGACGCGTCAGCCTGAGGTGGCCGGCGGCCCCTAGCCCGGCGGCTGTGGTGCACTTGAAGGTGCAAGGCCATGAGCTCTGGGGCTCCAGTGGCGAAAGGGCAGAAGAGGCAGCGGTGGAGGGCACCCCCAGGCCCGGCCTCGCCTCCCGGCCCTGCCCGCAAGGACAGGTCCAGGGGTTCGGCCTCACCGCCTCGCCCGTTGCGCAGGGTCCTCCCAGGGCTGGCGGGCTTCCGACGGGACCCCGGCCCAGCACCGCTAGAAGGAGGCCGGGGACTTGAGGCGCCCTCCACCCACGTCGCAGGCTGCGGAGGCGGCTTGGCTCCAGATTGCGGGGCCGAACCCCGCTGGGAAGGAGGTGGTGGCTCCGGGGGTGGCCCGGGGCCGGCCCCGCTCCTCTGCTCCCGGTGGTGGCGCTGTAGGTGATACTTGAGCGAGCCGGACTGGGTGCCCGCGTAGTCGCAGTGCGGACACTTGTAGGGCCGCTCGCCTGGGGAGAGTGGGTGCGATAGGGTCACGGGGTCACGATCACTTGCACGCAACCACCCGAATTTCGCCCAATTTACAGACCTCATTCTCAGAACCAAGAAAGGGCACTGCGTCTCCCACCCACTTTGATTTAATAAAGGAGCGTTTCCCAAGTGATCTCATCCAGCCAAACTGAAGGCTTCGGAACAAACTTCACCTCCTAGTGTTTCGGTAGCCCTCACCTTTCTGCCCGCCCCCAGTCCCCTCTCCACGCCGGAGGCTGCCTCCCTCACCTGTGTGCACTCGCAGATGCACTTTGAGGTGATGTGCTGAGCGGAAAGATTTTCCGCAGAAGGGACAATCCTTGCCGGTGGCGCCCCGGCCCACTTCAGGCCGGGTCCCTCCAACCAACAGCCCATTCTCTTCTGCAACACATACATTAAGAGGAAGTCAGGGGGGCCTACACCCTGTCCAGGTGCCGCGCACCCACCCCACACCCACCCCATAGTGCTGCTTCCCCTCGGGGTCCAGGAGGAAACAGAAAGTCTGAGGGGTTAGATTTGTTGTGACTAAAGAGTTAGGTGTTCTCAAATGATGGCAAAGCCTCCAGGAAAACAAAACAAAACAAAACAAAAAACTCAGGAGAAATAAAAGGTAAGTTCTTTTAACAAGGAAGCTACGAGGGAGTGGCGGCGTAAGAGTCAGAGGAGGACGCGGCGTACCCGGAGAGCGGAGGGTACCTACATACCCTGCGTGGCGGTCGATCTTGCCTGGGCCCCAGCAGCAGAGGCAGAGTGCCCCGGTCCCTCACCCGGGCGCGGGTGCAGGGAAGCCAGAGGGCC
Organism: Pongo abelii; assembly: GCF_028885655.2. Lineage (NCBI taxonomy): Eukaryota > Metazoa > Chordata > Mammalia > Primates > Hominidae > Pongo > Pongo abelii. The sequence continues at coordinate 24,524,375 of NC_072000.2, forward strand.
CAGCGACCTGCCCCGGGCCCAGGTTTCCTCCTCGGCCTCCACCACCTCCTCTTCTTCCTCAGGCTCCTCCGCACGGTGCCGGCGAGCCCGGGCCGGGAGAGCAGAGGACAGCGGGCGGAAGCCTCCGAAGCTGCGGCCGGGCCCGGGCTCAGCACCCTCGCCGTTGGGCCGGCCCTCGCCAGCTCGCAGGCTCAGGTAGCCCAAGAGGCTCGGGGGCTCACGGCGCTCGGCCGGGGTGGGCGCCGGGGCCAAGAGGAGCGCTGGGCCCAACGGCTCATAGGCCAGCAGGCCGAGGTCAGGAGGCTGGGGGGCCCGGGCAGGCCCGGAGCCAGGCCCCGGGGCACGCAGTGGGCCCAGCTTGCTGGCGTGCACCTTCATGTGGTTCTTAAGGAACCAGGGCTCCTTGAAGCAGCGGCCGCACACCGGACACGCATGATCGAAGGAGGCCTTGTGCTTACGCATGTGGCCCTTGAGAAACCAAGACTGTGTAAAGCTCTGGCCGCACACTTGGCAGCGGAACTCCGGAGGCGCTGGGGGCTCCTCGGGAGCGGCAGGAGCTGGGGTCGGGGTTGCCTCACGTTCGGGCTCCGGCTCCGGCTCCGGCTGGGGGACTGATCTGGGTTCGGGCTGTGGTGGAGGCTGAGGCTGAGGCTGAGGCGCAGCGGAGGTGGCCGCCAGGGGACGCTCGGGAGCCCCGTGGGCCGTCAGGCTGTGGTGCAGCAGCTCCTCCTCCTGGCTGGAGCCGAAACTGCACAGGCCGCACTTCCAGGGCCTATGCAGGATGTGCAGGTGGCGTTCGCGCTCCGCCGAGGTGCGAAACTTGCCTTTGCAGTAGGGGCAACGGAAGGCGGACGATGAAGGAGCCTGGGGCCGCGCCAAGCCCTCAGTGGCAGGGGTGGCCTGCATGCCCCCTGAGCTTCGGGCTCTCCCCAGTCGGGCCTCGCGTAGTAGCGCGCGCTCTTCCAACTCCAGCAACAGGCGTGCAGCAGGACTACGTGGGCGCTCGGGCTGGTGTGTGCGCAGGTGCGAGCGCAGCAGAGCCCGCTGCGCCGCGCGGTGGCCGCAGTGAGGGCACTGGAAGGCCTGGGCGCCTGGGTGCGCCCGCAGGTGCAAAGCAAGGATGGAGTTGAAGCGGAAGCGCTTCCCGCATACAGGGCAGGGGAAGCGCCGTTCGCCTGCACGACTCTCAGACCAGCTCACCGCTCCCATCCCGAGCGACGCTGCGCTCACGGCTGGCCCGTTGGAGTATCGCTGCAGATCCAGCTCGCCGTCGAAAGCCGGCGGCGACGGCGCTAAGTGGCCGCTCGGGGCGCGGGGACGTGAGCCCTGTGGAGAAAGATCTGCGTAGAGCAAAGGGTGAAGGTAGAGCTGTAAAGGAAGCAAGGGCGTCGCCTCGAGGGCCAGAAGGACAACACGAGGGAAGGTGGGCTGGGGCCTGAACTAGGAACACGGGGTGCTACTCACCTCGGGAAGATGGGGTGGAGGGAGGTGTATGGGAATCGAGATGTCAGGGCCAAGGAGTTAACTTCTAATAATGGGAGGTCAAAGAGAGAGGTAGGCAGGAGAGGGAGTATACAGTTGTAGGTACTTGTAGGTTGAAGCCAGAGCTTCACTCACCTCCATGGACCCCCTTCACATTCTTTGGTTCTGGGAAGTGCAGGGAAGAGGAGGAAAAGCTGCTAATGAAGGCAACAGGTGCTGTGGAGCTAAAGCAAGAGACAGATTTGGAGGAAAAAATGAGCCCTAGTTTTCAGCAGTAAAGTCACTCCCTACCCCCAGACTCTCAGCATTCTGCATTCCCAAAACCAATCCATTCTCCCTACTTGCTTCTTGAGGCACGAAGGGGCTGCTATACTCAAAAACTGTACCTCTTGATTTGCCAAGCCTACAAGCCTCCCAGATAATCCAGATTTCTTCCCCAAATTCTATATTTTAAATGCATGGTCCAGAACAACCACAGCTACCACCCCACCCCCTGGCGGTGGGGAAGACCATCACAATATGCCCCTCTCCCATGTAGGTTGGGCTATGCAGTGTGGTGAGCAAATGAGGTGGGCTTGCCAGGCTCCCCAGTTATCCAAGTGGGACCAGTTGCTCTGAGATCCCTAACTGAGCAGCCAGCCAAACATCCTTCCAGGTTCCACAGTGCTTCCTTCTGCCCTTACCCTGTCTTTCTGTCTTTCCCCCCTCATTCTCCCTCCCTCCGCCTGGATTCCTGATCCATTCATTTCCATTCATTACAGAGACTCATTCATGCATGGGAGAGAAACACCTCCCAGCAGCAGAGTCTGAAGACAGACAGAGGGGGAGGGGCATGAAGGGGGAGGGAGCCAGAGGGAGAGGGAATGAAGAGAGAGTTGGGGGAGGAGTGGAAGTTAAGGGGCACAGCTAGCCTGGGGAAGGGGCTAAAAACTGCAAATACCGTATAGGATTCATCCCCTTGTTTCAAACCTTGGAGCCTGCAGTATGATGGGGCATCTGAGCCCCTTTGTCCAGGGCTGTTCCGAGGCAGGCTTTCCTCCTCTCTGCAGGGGAGAGGCTCCCTCACACAAGAGGAGGATTACACTGGCTCTGAGCTCAAGAGGCTGGAGTGAGGGACGGGGGGCGGGGCTGGGCCATCTGCACAGATAGGGACTCAGCACATGCTCTGAGCAAGAAAGGGTTAAAATTCTCCAGGCTAAAATTCCCTAGGCCTGGGACTTGCAGAGCTCCGGTGCTGGGGAAGGAGAAGATCATTGAGAGGAAGAGGATAGGGGTTGGGGGGGGTGCGGTGCTGATCCTAAGCTGCAGAGGAGTTTAGCATGAGGACTTAGAAGAAACCCCAGAATCAAGATTCATGGAAACAGACCTGGGAGGATGACCACAAGTCATCTAGTCTACCTTTCTGCCTCATATAGAATAGTATCTGGTCAAGGCTAAATGAATGTGGGTCTAACCTTTTTTTTTTTTTTTTTTTTTTTTTTTGTCTAAGAAAGGATATTTGAGATATAAAGAACTTCCTTACAATAGGCATCACAAAACTGAAATGGGTTACTGAGAAAGAAAAAGATGCAAAGATGCAAGCATTACTTTGCCTAAGGATCTTTAATAGAAAAAAAACTGGGCCAGGAGTCAACCTGCCTGTTAGCAGAGAGAAAAGGCTCTGGAGGTCCAAGGCTTCTTTAATTTTTGACATTTAGTGGATGTGGTAAAACTCCATGAAGGGGCAGGTACCTGTTACATGTGGAATCTGGGCTACAGGATTATTATTAGCAGGTGATTAATTAACAAAGTGTCCTTGTCCAAGGGTCACTAGACGACCTCCACTACCACTTAATATGTGTATTTCTGTAGCTTCAAATTAGGGCACCCACTCTCATCCTCTGGATCCTTTCGTGGGACTAAGAGCCTAGCCAGGCTTACTGAATAGTGTCACAAAAGGTGAATTAGAATAGGACTGAAGGGTACAAGGCTATTGTAGGCCTAGTCTGAACATTGATAACCCTACAACCTTTACTAAATCACTGAACCTCCCAGTTTACTCATCAGTAGAATAAGGGAATTGGACTAATTTATATTGTTAGTCCCTTCCTGCTTGAAAAAAGTTTGTGATTCTAAGTCACAGGACTCTTTTGGACCCCAGAGAGATGTTAAAACAAATGGTCATCCCTTCAGTACCATGGAGAGTGCAGTGGGCTACCACAGAAGCCACTTGGGCCACCTCAGTACCATAAATAGAGCTATGAGGTGCTAGAGGGGCTGTTTGCCATTTTAGCATCACAGATACAACACAGAAAAGCTAGAGCATTTTTTTTTCGTTCCTATCTGAAAACCATAGAAAAAAATCCAGTGGTACCAGAGGGATTATTTTGGCCTTTTAGATGTCACTGAAAATAGAAAGAGCTAATAGAAAATAGATGTAACTAGAAGAATTTTAATTAGCTATAAGGAGCATCCTGACAGTTACAGTTTGTACATCCTGGAATGAGTTACTGAGGCATCATATTTGGGTCCATCACATTCTGTTGCTCTCCTGGGGATTCCCGGAACATCCTGGTGTACAGCCAATCTGGTATATTCAGAGGAAGCAGATGGTGGAGGCGTGGGGGGGGGTGGCTGGGAATACTGCATGGTCATAGCTGACTAACCTATGGGCACATACTCTCATTCTGAGAAGATTCTAGGGCCCCTAAAACTGTCTGTAGGATAGCAAGCAAAATCTCTTAGGAAGCTGGCCTCATATCTGAGGCAAGAAGAGTCAGAATAGGGCAAAGCTTCCCATCCCAAAACAAAACAACAATAAACCACTTTGCACATAGCAGTTTCCAGAACCGAAATAGAGTGATATACAAGAAGGCCCAAACTGAAGCTGAATTCCCCAGCAGGGAAAGTTTCCCCAGAAGGTGGCCTAAAATCAACAAAACTCACTGAGATGCCTTCTTAGGCCCAATCAAGATCTCCTGAATCATCTCCATATCAAACCAGATTCCAGACACCTGATCCCATGATTTTTTCTCAGTAGGGGAAAGAACTGACAGGGACTGGGGTACTATGAACTGCCTTGGAACCGAGGTCATGCATATATTGCCCCTGGACAATAATCACAGAGTTTTCTATAGTCAGGCCTTAAACACCATCCTCGAGACTTGGCCAGACAGCAGCACTGACCTACTTTCCACCCCCACTGGGAATCAGGGGTTATCTTGCCCTTATTTGGATTCTATAAGGATGCGGGGCCAGGGATAGGTATCAGAAACCTTTTAAAAGCAATAGGCCAATTATCCTTATATGCTGGGGCAGCTGGTAGGGAAGTGGGTGTGGACCACTAAACCTTACTCAGTAGAGAAGAATAGAATGGTTGGTGAAAAGACTTAGAAACGACAAGGACAGTTACATAGAAGTATTTGCTAAATGGACCACAAAGACTGTCCCTCAAGTCTTGTGATTCAAAAGTTTTTAGGGTCAAAGTGTAAGGAGCAAGGGTTCAGGACTTCTGGGGCCCAGTTGTAACTGCCTCTGGTCACCTCTAACATGACAGTTTTCCCTCTTGAGAATCCTACACCTCCCAAATCTGCTAACAATTTGATTACCCCTGCACTAGATGGGGTTAAAAGGAAAGGGAGCTTCTAGGGCGGTCTACAGTGAAGACTAGTTGAAGACTACCTTGATCACACAGACACACCAGTAGTTCACTTTTATGGTCTCCTCTCCATGGCCCTCTGAACCTCACTGCTCAGATAGCTCCTCCTAACCCACTCCACTCTGCAGCTCACCAGCCTTTTTAGACTGAGATCTTGGTGAAGCCTCCTTCCCTCTGTCCTCACTCTCCTGAGTTGGGGACATGGAACCTCAGCCATGGACTTCAAAGGTACAGCAGGAGGCAAGAGGAAGGCACACCTGCTCACCTGCTGCCATCCCACCATGGGGAATCTTATCCCAGAGGCATGTCCTAACGCAACCCCGATTTTGATTTTGAAAGTTCTGGAGGACCTGGGTTTGGGAAAGAGGGGCATAGCCCCTCTTAGCCAGCCCTAAGTCCCTTTAAGTGGAGCTGACCCTAGAAAAGTCAGTCTTAGCACCCACGTGAGCCTCAGTCCTCAGACTGGGAGGTAGGGGCAATCAAGGGAGCCTCTGGGAAAATCCCCCTCCCAGAAATAGATTGCTAAGTAGGGTAGGACCTGCAATCCTGCCCGAGAGGTTTTTCCAGCAGCACCCCAGACCCCTCCCCAGGAAGATAAGCCAGAAGGATGATAGGGGGCAGGGTTGGGAGATAGGGAGACCAAGGCTCAGCTACCCCCGGCCAGGAGAACAAAAGCTGAGTTACAGCCGCCTCCGCTGCTGCCGCGGGCCGAGCTCTTTGTGACACTTTGTTTGGGACGCAAAGAGGGAAGCACCCCCCATCCTCTCCCCTCCCCCGCCACCCCGTGCTCCCAGAGAGTTTGGGCTCCTTCCCCCTCCCACCAGCCCTACCTGGGCCGGGGGTTGGGGGGTGCGCATCCACTCAGGCTCGCGGCTCTGCCGCCCCTCACCCCCAAGTCCCTCGCGCCCTGCCTTCGGGCCCCTACAAAGACACCCGCCACCTCCCCCGCCACATCCCCCCCGTTGGCCCTTCCCTTTGGTGTCTGCTCCCCCAGCTCTTCCACCTGGCCCCCCCCCTCCCTTGGGGCCCCCCAGCTCTCCAGGCTTCCGAGGCCGCCACCCCCACCCCGCCCCCCCAGGAGCTCTGGGCGAAGTTTGCTTGGGGCCGAGCCGGTGCCCCTCCCCCGCCCCCGCCCCCTGCACCTGCTCCGAGCCGGGCGCGCTGAGCGGGCCCCCCCTCCGGGAGGGGGGAGGGGGCCGGGGGCGGGGGCCGGGTGGCGGACGGGGGGGCCCGGGAGTGGGGGGAGCGGCTACTCACGAGCCCCGGGCGGGCGGCGGCGGAGCGGGCGGCGGCGGCGGCGGGCGGCGGGCCGGCGGCGCGGGCGTCAGCGTTACGTGGGGCCGGGGGAGATGCGCCGGGCCCCGGCCCCCCCGCCCCCGGCCCGGCCCCCGCCCCCTCCCCGGTCCCCCGCCCCCGGCCCTGGCCCGCATTGTGTGCGGCGGGAGGCGGCCCGGCCATTAGCATGCGGGGGGCGGCGCGGCGGGGCTGGGAGCCGCGCGGGAGCCGGGCTCTGGCTCCGGGGACAGGGAGCTGGGGACCCCGGGAGCCGCGAGAGGCGGCCGCCAGGGGCGGGGTGCGGGCGGTTTGGAGACGGGGGGCGCTGTCGGAGGGAGGGAGGAAGGGAGGGAGCGGGGGTGGGGCGCACAGAGGATTCCAACAGGAGACTGGAAGAGATTTTGAAAGGTCATCTCGTCCTTCCCCCAGCCTCCAAGCAGCACTGCCCCTCCCTCCCTAAACCCGGACATACCAGGGAAGGAGTTGGCTCTGCCGCTCTTTCTGCCCCAACATGCACAGACTCGGGAAGTTCTTCCTGGGGTTTTATCTCAAAGCCTCTCCCTTACAATTTCTGTCTCTCTTTTGGGGGAGGAGGAGGGGCGATTATAGAGATAGTTAATGTCGGCCGTATAAGAAACATTATTAAAGTTACTCTTCGGTCCTTTCCGTTCTTGATAAACAATTCCTGCTCCTTCCTCTCGAATTCTATTTTCCATTCCTCAAGTCACTTTAATGGCTCTTCAATACAACAAATATTTACTGAGTGCTTACTAAGTGCCAGGCACTGGGCTCAGCGCTGTGAGGGATGAGAAAGAAGTGGTACCTTCCTTCCAGGCGATTGTAGTCTAGACTACAAACTGCTAAGTAGTATACTCAGATTTAGTCAATATTTACTGAATGCCTGTTCACCTATCTAATAGTGTATAATCTTTCCAATAACCCTCTATAATTAAATTAGCCCCCATTTACAAGTAAGAAAAATGAGGCTTCAGGAAGTCTGTTTCCCCAGTGGCCTGCAGGCTCGGGGATCCTCAGTGCAAGCCCAACATTTCACATCGCCACCAAATAAAATCAATGCACGTGGGAATTGAGGAGGAGTAGACACACAACAGTTTTCTGGATCTCTTTAAAACATGACTCCCACTCCCCGGGAAAGAAAAGAGTAGATACAATGACCTGCCGATGTTGGCACAGCACTGATGGGGCAGGAGTGGCTTACAAAAGATCACTTGCCTCCCAGGACCCTGCCTCCCTCCTCGTACTAACTTCTAGAGTCTTCTGGCGCAGTCTCCTCTTATCGTCAACAATAAGAAATAATAATAGTGATGATGATCATAGCCACTAACATTGAGCACTTGTGTGCCAGGTACTGGGCTAAGTTCTCTTCCATGCTGAAAGCAACCCCTTGAGACTGGTATTATTAGCTTCCTTTTATAGATAAGGGAACAGCGAGATTAAGCAACTTGCCAAGGGCACCTAGGTAGATCTCGGATTTGTTTTGATCTATAGAGTATATTTGGGCCCAGCTGGTTGTGCCTCTGACTGTAGAAATGTGTCCCCAGCTTCCTTCTGAATAACACTTTTAGTGTATGGGCATCAGACTTATCAGTGTGACCTCATCAGCACCACTAATAGTTATTAAACACCCACCCTGAATCAACAACTCTTCACAGTCATATTGTTAGCCCCCTTTTATCAGTGAACAAACTGAGGTGCGAATAGGTAGAAAAACATATCTATCAGGACACACAGTGGCCCACACCTGTAATCCCAGCAGTTTGGGAGGCCAAGGAGGGGGGATGCCTTGAGCCCAGGAGTTTGAGACCAGGTTAGGCAACATTGTGAGACGACCCTGTCTCTACAAAAAATTTAAAAATTAGCCAGGCATGGTGGCATGTGCCTGTGATCCCAGCTACTTGGGAGGCTGAGGCAGGACGATTATTTGAGCCCAGAAGGTGTAGGCTACAGTGAGCCATGATCATGCCACTGCACTCCAGCCTAGGTGACAGTGAGCCCCTGTCTCAATAATCTAATAATAATAATAATAATAATAATGTATCCAAGATCACACAGATGGAGAAGCAGCAGAGCTAAGATTCCAGCCCAGGTCTGTCTGGCCATGAGGCACCTTCTCTCTCAAAAATATTAATTGTTGCAATAGCATTCTTCCCAAGACTCACTATTTGAGGACCATGATGTATGATATATATATATCCAGTTGCAGGTTATCATTGAATCAAAAACAATCCCCACCATAAACAGGCCCCCCCCATCCATTGAGTCAGTGTTCAATTCAGAGTAAAACCTTCAAGAAAGAAGGGAAGGGAGACTGTCCAGAAAGTGAGAGGCAAGAAAGCCACTGGAATTCAACCTTACTTGGTCTGGGGGCAAAGCTGCAAGTAGTAATGACAGGGGACCAATCTAGACAGAAAGTAGGATCTCTAGGGAAGGACAAATAATTTGAGGAGGAAGCCAAAGAAAGGAGTAAGATCATATGGAAATGAGGGGGAATTGAGGTCCAGAGTGATCGTGTCCATGGGGATGAGGTAAGTGAAACCAGAAAAGGAACCCAGGATGGGCAGAAATGGGAGTAATGAGAAATGGGAACAGAGTGAGGTCGGGTTAGACATCTTTGGAGTGAACTGAGGCCGGTATCTACCCAGGGCCACTCCCTAGATCCTTAGGCCTTCATAGAAACCTTTGCCCCACCACACCCCATCCCTGACAGCCTTTCTCTGCCAGGACAAGTTTGTCGTCTGCTCTGAGCTATCAAGCCCCTTAGGAGACCTAGGACCCAGCTGGGTCCCATCCCTTTGGAGTAGCTGCTTCAGACTAGGTAGGTGTGAGGACCTGGACCTCAAATCCCTGGATATTGGGAGTGGGCAGAGGTGTAGCTGAAAGATATGTTGTTGCACATCCTGTCTCCTAATAGACAGAACCTATAACGCATTTTTCCCAGCCTAGGAAGCACCTAATTCTTGTGGGCAAAGGAGCCATGGAAGATAGAGCTGGTGAGCAAGAGCAGGAGAGACACAGCCTTCGTCTGGAAAAGCTACAACACTGGGCGAGGCACAGGCAGAGTGGGCACCTCTTGGTGCTAGCGGTGAGGCCAGGCTACCCCATCCCAGGTCTCAGCATGTCCACTTCTACCCAATTCAATTCCATCCATCCATCCATCCATGTTAAGTGAGCACCTACCATGTGCCAGAAACTGGGCTAGGTTCTGAATGGGAGGAGGGTAGAGGAAAACATAGAAATAAACAAGGCAAGACCCTTAATCTCCCAAGTAGCTTCCATCTTGTGGGGGAAAACATACAGGTAAGTAACTAAACTACAATATGAGGCAGAAAAAATTAAATGATACTTAATTTTTAATGATCACTTCCTTGCTCTGGGTTGACTGCTTTCCTCCACCCTGCATTCAATCCCATTCGTGATCTCTAAAGAGGTAGGAGTTATGAGAAGGGAGGGAATCCCTGACAGTTCCTCCCCAATTACCCTGCCCTTACCCCCAGGTGAGCCAGCTATGGCTGGCAGTGGTTGTGGTGCCCCTTGCTGTCTCAGTCGCCTGCCTGAACTCTGATTGTCACATGGCCACAGCGCTGCCTCTTGGGCCTGGAGCCTCAGTAAGACCCACCACAAGGGAGGGTGGAAGGTCCCAGGGCCCCTTCCTAATGGGACCAGAGCTCAACACTTGCCCTTCTCACCATGCAGGGTCTCCTCACTGGGACTGTCACTCTGGAGCTTCGCAGAGCACCCCGCCTCTGGAAGGTGAGAGGGAAGAGAATGCAGCACTGTTCTCCCACTCCCTAAAACAGACACCTACAACCCTCAGCCTAGGAAGTAAGTGGCTAAGTGTTGACTCATTCTCTCAGCTGTCACCACTGACTGGCCTCAATGACTGAGGAGGAAAGCAAAAAAGTTAGAGTGCTTATGGCCTTGTTTGGAGGCTGAGAAGCAGAAGCTGAGTTTTGTCTTCAGCAAGGCTGCAAGTGGGGATTGAGGTTGGAATGACTCCCCTAGGCTGGGCAGGGCTGAGCTGGCTCATTGGCAGGTGCGGGCCATGATGATATTCAACACCTTCAACTTGATCTTGGGTTTCATCGTGGTGGTGGTCGAGGTGATGAAGACAGCCTTGGGGCCTGCCCCAACTGCCTCCTCCCAGGTACTGGTGAATGAAGGAGAAGGTGGGAGGATAAGGAGGCAAGAGGAGGTGGCAAGGGAAAAGGGCAGGGGCAAACAGGTGCGGGGTCCCTGCATTCTCAGCCCTGTCTACCTGCAGCATGCTGGCTTGCTGGTGCTGGAACTCAGTGCTGAGGCCTTCACCCTAGGGGGAGTGCTGGTCTCAGTGCACGCCCTATTCTTGCTGAGCCAGAGGAAACCAGGATGCTGCAGGAGCCAGAGTCTGCACTATCAAGAGCTGCAGGAGGTATGGCGGCAGGGAAGAAAGCACAAATAGCTAGCTGCCAACTAATTTTTCCACTGGCTATCCTGGTCAATGGCACTTAAGGGAAAACAATGGGGCAGGAGAGAAAAGAAGAGGTCCTAGAATGAAACTGATTGGCTTTCTCTGGCTTTGAACATTTCTCCCCTAATGGTGGGTAAGAGGGAATTGGGAATCCAAATGATTGAGGTTAAAAGAGTGGGAAAGCATTAGGAAGCTGCCTAAATATTGGCAGGACTATGGGAAACAGGATAAAAAATTGGGCAGGAGGAAGCAGTTGTTTCTGTCTGGGGTTTCTCCTTTCTCACCGCTGCAATTTGCTCACACCTGTCTCTGGTTTTCAGGGCTTCTCTGAGTTGGAAGAGGTTCCTGGTTTGGAGAATGGTCCCACGGTGGCCAGCACAGGAGCAAATGAGAGGGCGAGACAGCGGGAACAGACACGTGCTGCTCTCCTTCCACCCTGAGAGAATGCTCTCCAGACATTCCTGCATCCCACCCCACCAAACTCAGAAGCTTGCTGGGATCCTTCGAGTCCAATAGGAAGTCCGGGAGTGCCTTCAGTTTTCACTCAGAGCAGGCCCTTTTTTCTTTCCTTCCCTGTTAGGAGAAGATACACCTGGACGAGAATATATCCTCACCTCACCACCCTGAAAAGCTGCTTTCTCCCTTCCATCCATATCCTCTCTTCCTGTCACCTCCCCATACAGCTTCACATCTGCCTCATCGCACTTTTCTTTTCTGTCCACCTTTCATAATCCCATCCACTCCAAATCCCGGACCCTGCACACGCCAACTCCCTGAATCCAATTCAGGAGCGCCCCAGTTCCCCTTTCGATCCGTCTCCTTTCTGCTGTAGCGGAGACTACAAGTCCCAAGATGCCCCACTAGCCCGTGACCGGCTAGGAAATAAAGAGCCTTCTCTCCGCGGTAGGGGCGCTGTTGGATGTGCTGAGTGACGCGAGGCGAGGAAGTCGGGGCCTAGCCTAGCGCGTTCTCGGACGCAACCACTGGCCCCGCGTTCGGGGAGGAGCCGGGCGGGCGGTCCTGCACTGGCGTGCCGCTCCCCCAGCCACTGCAATAGAAAGTTGGATCTGGGTTCCCAACCCTGCGCTGGCAGCTTCATAGACTGGCGAGGGCTCGGAGCTGACGCTTCGCTAGAGCTGGGGCTTCCCAGATGCTGTCGCCGCACCCCCTCGCAGGAGGGCCCAGGTCCGAAGTTCTGAGACTTGGAGCGCGCGCGAGAAAGGGGTTGGAGATGATGAGTCAGAAGCGCGGGGCCTTTCTCGTCCCCCCCCCACCCCCAGGGCCTGGGCGCTGAAGATGGACAGGCTTGCTGGGCAGGCGGGTAGATAGGGCAGGCAGAGGGAGGGACGCTGCGACCCGCGTCTCTCCCTAACGCTTTCCCGCCTCTTGCGAGCACTCCGGTGTAACGAGCCCGCGCTGCCGCCACCCTTTATCTCCAACGCGGGAGCGGGACTGCGCAGGCTCGGCCTCTGGGCTGACCCGCCGACCTTTGATCTCGGCTGCGGTCGGGTTGCTGAAGTTCTGGCTGCGTTCACCCCCACCGTTTACGACCTTTGCAAGTGTGCAAAGATGACAGGCTCGCTTGGGCTTGGGAAAAGCCCGGGAGAACTGGGAGTCCCAATAGCAGCAGCAGCTGGGCAGCTTGCTGGCCGCTAGAAACTAGAAATTGACCACAGCTGGAGTACCAAGAGAACTCACCCCAAATTCACATAGTGCCCGGGATGGCTGTTCGCCTCACACTCATTTTTGTTCCCACTTGAGAAGACTTCTTTCCCTAGAGAATGCTGCTTCTCCCGACCTGGCCAGGGCCAGGCACCAGTGAGGATACAGCGCAGCCTGGCTGCCTTGCCTTGACATTGCAGTGGCGCCCGCTGCAGCGCTTTTCTGTTTGTGACACCTTGGAAGAGTGGTAATCTTCCTATGACAAGGTTAAGTGTGAGTACTGGTGGGTGGAGACAGTTCTGGGATCAGGCTCTGGAATGGAGAAAAGATCTAGGCCTTCTGCATTTCTTCCTCTTCCCCAGTCTAACTGCCAGAATAATGGAGAGCTCATGTGTGCAGGGCCGTGAAAAGAATAATTTTCTTGAAAGTCAGAAGGTGGTGGTAGATGAGGAAGCTGAGGGAAGAAAATTAACAATTTGTTCTGTTTTCCAGGTTTTAGTGAGGTAATCACATTAGATATTGCATTCTAGTTCCAGAGAAGCTTGATGACCATGGAAATTAACCTCTATCAGTCAGATTAGGCTAGGCTCTGCTGCGGTAAATGCCAAAACCACAGTGGCTTAAAACCACAAAGGTTTATTTCTCATACTACGTGTCCAAAGTAGGCTGGCAAGGGGTTCTGTTCATTGCAAATGTTTCCTCCCAAGCTCATGGAGCGCCACCATTTTGAGATGCTACCCTGTCCCTATGAAGGTTAAGGTTACCTGCCCCGCCCCCCGCCTCAGAATGTGAAGTAAGCATGAAGAATTGTTCATGGACTCTTAAATGCTGCCCTGAAGTGATACATTCATGTCACTTCCACCCATTCAATGGCCAAAGCAAGTCATATAGGCACACCCAACTTAAGGCCAGAAGGGCAATGCCTCCAAGGAGAGGGGAAGCAGAAATACCTCATTAAAAGAAACAGTTGGCTGGGCTCGGTGGCTCAGGCCTGTAATCCCAGCACTTTGGGAGACCAAGAAGGGTGGATCACCTGAGGTCAGGAGTTCGAGACCAGCTTGACCAACATGGTGGCCATCTCTATTAAAAATACAAAAATTAGGCCGGCATGGTGGTGGGTGCCCGTAATTCCAGCTACTCGGGAGTTTGAGGCAGGAGAATTGCTTGAACCCAGGAGGCAGAGGTTGCAGTGAGCCAAGATCACACCACTGCACTCCAGCATGGGAGACAAAGCGAGACTCTGTCTCAAAAAGAAAAAAAGAAATGGAATTAATAATTTGTGGTGATTTTTGAACAGCTTAGCAGTTGAAATTTATCTGTTCCAGCAGTTATGCCCATACCTACTTCTTTGGTTTGGTTTCATGAACCCCTAAGTTCTTACTAGAAATTTTTCCTCAAAAAAATAATAGGACTGGGACTCAGGAAACCTAGATTCTAATTCTGTTGCTTGGGCAAGTCAAACCTGTCTGAACTACATTTTGTGCACTTGGAGGTTATGGTAATAATATTTATTCTGTCTGCCTTACTGGAGTATCAAGGCTAAAATAAAATCACACAAGGAAAAGTACTTTAAAACTATAAACCACTTCAGAGGTTGAAAATAAATTGCCTGTAGAGGCAAGAAGTAGTTTAAATGATAATTTTTTAAAACTCAAGAGCCAGTTCAGCTATAGTTCTTCAATCATCAGTCTGCATTAGATAAACATAGTAGGAATTCAGGTTTTGGATATATGTTACAGTTCATGTAGACCTTGCAAAGTCCAAGAGTCTTAGATTAAATATTAAATTCTTAAAACCTTTCTGATAAAACCTTTTTCATCATATCCCTCGAGGGCATTGGTTCTCAGAGAAAGGTCATTTTGTTCCCCAGAGGATATTTTGCAAGGTCTGGAGACATATTTGTTAGTCACAACTGAGGAGTGGGGGAGGTGGGAATATGTAACAATGGAAGGCGCAGTAGATGAGAAGTCAGATTTGGGATTTAGTTCCAGTGCTACTAATGCCGCTTTCCTGTGCATTATCCTCTGCCAGCTGCAAGCAAAGACTATTTGAGACTTGTCCTGTGTTCCTCATTATTCCCCCTCCACACTGCCTATTGCCACAGTCCCGGGCTGCTCCATGACAGCGTTCTGCTTTGCTGCAGTGATTCCCAGAAACCACTGTATCTGCCTCTTTCTTCATCAGTTTGGCAGCCTCTGTGGAGGTCACTCATTTTACTTGAATGGGAACTTCACTGAAAGAAGAAACTGACAAGGTTTCTGCTGACGTCAGTTTTTAAAGGCCGTGACCCCTATCTATTCTTTTAAACATTAAAGAAATCCAGTTCATGATATGTGGCTTCATATGCAGCTGTGGCACACTGGTGGTAGGGAAATTCTCCATGTGAATACATTTTACCCTCATTTCTTTGAAATTCTGTCGTTTATTCTGGCTTTTAATACGTGATTATAGACAACTGACAGTATTTCACAAATGAACTCTTTTCTGTTTCTGAATCTGCCTTTTGGCAAGATGGCTCAGGTTTCGTGTCCAGGGCTGTGTCCTCTGCTGCCATCTCGTGGCCTCTTGGCTGCCCAGGTTGAGGTCTCACAAAGTGCCTTTCCTAAGGTAATGGCGTTTGGCAGTGGCTTAGTTGGAGAAAGACTCTCCTCTCCATGGTGTGGGGCGCTCCCCAGGTTCCTCCTCTGCAATGGGCCCCTGAGGGCAGCAGCACACTCGGCCTGGCTGGAAACCTGGGCCTCATAATGAGGCAGGAGGCGGAGGGCCCCTCCTGGTCTTCTGCAAACCCTCGGGCCTCTGTGTCTGTTATGCAGTCCTGGCCAGGAGCCACCAAATTCAGTGAACCCAACTACCCAGGGGTAATTGAAGCTGACCGCGCCTGCTTGGCCTGAAGAATGCAGTCTCTTGCCCCTTGCCACCTGGGACTGGGATGCTCTTAATTTCAGTAAGAAATGAAGAGTCTCCCATCAGGTTTCTGGATTCTAAGCCCACACAAAATGGGTCTAGACAAGAAAACAGAAGGGTGTGTTGCTCTGCGTCCACACCCTTCATCCTGGCGGGCCCAGCCAGTGCTGCCTCAAATTTGACATTTGATTAATGGACTGGCGGGACAGTGGCAGTGGTGTTGTCGCTGAGTCACTGTGTTTCCTATAAATATGACAGGATCTATGTACTACAGTGATCAGGGGTCCATCTCCAGGGAACTGGGAATGTGAGAGACTGCCCTGACCTGGGCTGCTGCTGCTGGTGACTAAGCAGTGAGCACAGGAGGGAAGGCAGGAAAATGTTTTTAGTTGCTATTTTTTTTCATTGTGAAACATGTATGTGTATATACACACATACACACATATGTATATATACAACTATATATACCTATATAGTTAAAATCTTCCCATTGCTAACAAATTCATACAACTTTCCCCTAGTTGTTAGCCCCCTCTCCTGACTCCACCCGGCTCCCATAACCCCTATTCCCAGCCTTCTCAAAAAAAAAGGAGGAGGAAGAGGAGGAGGGGAAGGAGAAAGGAAAGGAGGAGGAGGTGGAAGAAGAAGAAGACTGCTTTTGGTGTTTGCTTTAACCTGATGTCCCCATTATAATAATTCAGAAGGAAAGGCCTGCTCGTATAATTTCCTAGGGCCTCAGGCCAGAGACAGCCATACTTACAGGTAAACTGCTACTAGGCTGGCTTCTCCTTAAAATTCAGATGCCATTTACTATCATCTTCTGTTTCTTTTATGTTTTTCCTTACCTGTTTTTCTTTTTTCTGACTTATTTCATTTATATTTTGTGTTGCCTATTTTTCTTGGTTCCACTTAGCATCTGAATCTTTGGTTTATTTTTCTTATCAGAAGCTTTTCCTAATTTCTGTCCAGAGTTAATGAATTTTCTTTGTTGATTCTTGACAGTTTTCCCTTGCCATTATAAAGTTTTCTTGTTTTTACCCAAGTCCAAACTACTAAAATATAATTTTATTTGCTTTGCCTCGTTATATGCTCTCTTTATATATAAAGAAAATGCTATGTGCTCGCTCTTATTCCTTTTTTTTTTGGAGACAGGGTCTGGCTCTGTTGCCCCAGGCTGGAGTGCAGTAACGTGACCTTGGCTCACAACCTCCGCATCCTGGGCTCAAGCCATCTTCCCACTTCAGCCTCCCAGGTAGCTGGGACTACAGATGTATGCCACTACATCTGGCTGATTTTTGTATTTTTTGTAGATAAGAGGTTTCACCATGTTGCCCAGGCTGATCTCCAACTCCTGAGCTCAAGCAATCCACCCAACCAAGCCTCCCAAAGTGCTGGAATTAGAGGCATGAACCACCGCGCCCGGCCCACTCTTATTCTTTATGTAAAGCTAAAGTCATAGCACAGGAGAAAGAGAATTTATGCTTTTACAAGCCTCAAAGATAATTATGATGAAAAGAAATTGTTCTTTGCGTAACTAAGAAGTGAAACTGGGTCCAGTGGTTACTTGTTATAGAGAGGCCAATTTTAGACTGAAAAACATAAACTGAACACCTTTCAAAAGATGAAATGCTTTCAAGTTGGGCTCTCAGCCTGTGGATATGTTAGAGCTGTTTTGTGCAATAAACTTTCTCATGCAGTGACAGGTTATTGAAGCAAATATTCAGATATCAGCTGAGTGGTTGAATTAGATAACTTTTAATTTCTCTGCCAACACTCAGATTACATTGGCTTTTCAGTGGTGGTGATGTTTTTTAACTGACCCATCCATACTCTCCAGTGTCTGGCACTGGACAAAATTGTAAAATAAGATGCTGGTATTCCTCTAGTCCCTAGAACTGAATGTATCCATCTTGGCAC
Organism: Pongo abelii; assembly: GCF_028885655.2. Lineage (NCBI taxonomy): Eukaryota > Metazoa > Chordata > Mammalia > Primates > Hominidae > Pongo > Pongo abelii. The sequence continues at coordinate 24,541,720 of NC_072000.2, forward strand.
TTTTGATATTTGGGCCAGGTAATTCTTTTTTATAGAAGACTGGTGCATTGTAGTATGCTGAGAAGCAACCTTGGGCCCTACCTACTTGATGTCGGTAGCACCCCTCCCTCCAGTTGTGACAACCAAAAATATCTCTACACGTTGCCAGATGTCTCCTGGGAAGCAAAATTACTTCTTTCTTTGAAAAACAATGCCTTAGAAGGATATGATAAGAAAGGTTTTAAGAACTTAATGTCTAATTTCTCAAGATCTTTGTATTTAAAAAGACCTACGAAGATCTACCATAACCAAACAGCACATCCAAAATCTGAATTCCTGCCCTAGCTTTTGCCCCCTACCCCATTTTTCTGAATTTTCTGTGTTGTATTATTGTAACCACATCAGGCCAATCTGGTTCAACTTTTATGTAGCAAAGTTGTAAGTTATTTCTCTGTTGCCATGGACCCCAGGTTGAAAGTCATGTAACCTGAGCATGCCCAGATGAACACATGTTCTACCACAGGGGAAACCTGAGTACTCAGACCAAGAAGGGTGGGGAGGACTGAATTGAGAAGCAGACACCGCATAGCAGGATCTCGAATCCAATCAGATGAGCTCTGGCATCACCCCATGGCAGGATCCAGTCATATCATGCCTCCTGGCATCATGTCATTGCAAAATGCAATCAGATCACACCTCATTACCCTATGCTTATAAAATCCAACCCAACCCCCAGCTCAGAGAGACAGGTTTGAGCATTTCCTCCTATCTCCTTGGCAGTTAAATCATGTTGCTTCTCTGCTTAAAAGCTTTTCGGTCCTCCCCATTGCCCACAAGCTTAAGTCGAAGCATTTTAAAATGGTGCATGGACCTCTGTGATTTGGCTCCTGCCTACTCTTCGGCGTCATCTCCCATGTGCCCTCTCTTGCACTTCATGATTTGGTGATAGCAGTTTGAGGGAGGTAGCATTGATATTTTTTTTTTCCTTACCAGAGCTTTCTATTTCATCTGTTATTTCAGCCTCAGAGTACATTCAGCATAGTGCTGCATTAGGACAGCATACAAAGGGATCAGTATCGCTTCCCAACTCTGTTACCTCTTCCAATGAAGACATGCAAGGATAATGGTCTTTTAACATACCAGGCAGGTTTAAAGTTTTATGCTGACATTGAAAACATCTCACTGGTATTTAAAACTTAAGCTCTTTAAATGTATAATTTGTTTAATCAAATTGCACCTTCTTTTTTACACTTTGCAAGTATGGCATAGTAAATACATTATATTTAATTAAGCAACTTGCCCTAGTTTCTGTATTGGGGATTTTAACATCATTGGTTGGATCTTTTGTTTTGTCGTCTTGCTATTTTTCAGAATCTTGAAATAGCACATTTCCATGATGTCGGTTCTCTTCAGTGCCTGTGGAAGCGTACAAAAAAATATGATGTCTATTCCCCATTTCTGGTTTTCCTGACTCTAGATTAACAGTTGTATCTTCAGTGTTGACTTCCTGGACTTGTTCCTTGGTTACACAAGCCTCCTCAATATTTTCTCCAAAATTGACATTTTCTTAACTCTTCATTGGTAGAATATCTACAATTGTGTGTCGCATTTCTTCAATAGGTTGAGCCCCTGCCAGAATGGCCTTCTCATAGATTGTGAGAATACTTTCAATAGGACTTGGGGTTGGTTCAGTATATGCAAGACATATTCAATATTTTACAAGATTTTTGGCATCTGGAATATTTTTAATCAGATTGTTCAGTGTGACCAGTATTTCTTCTTCTAGGCATCCTTCATTAATTAGGTTTAGGCATTCAGAAAATGTGTTGCTTACCTTTTCAGTAAATAATTTTTGTTCATCTTCTACCATGGTAGTCCAAAAGGACCCAACTGGTTTTTCGTTTTGTTCTTAAGGTTCATACTAGGTAACTATTCAGTTAGGAGGCCTTTTCAGCACTCTTTCTTTGCCAGTTTTCCACTCATTAAGATGAGCTTTTCTCTCTTCTGAGTTTTCTTTGGATTGAGTTGATCTACCTTCAGCAGTTGGTTTTGCTATAGTATGTCTTCACTGGTCAATAGGTTTTGATTTTTCTATCAGTTTGGCATTAGAAGATGAAGCACAAGTGGGAGCTGTGGCTCACACCTGTAATCCCAGGACTTTGAGAGGCTTAGGTAGGAGGATCCCTTGAGACAGGAGTTCAAGACCAGCCTTGCCAACATAATGAGACCCTGTCTGTAAAAAAATAGTTGTTGTTTTTTTTTCTTTTTTTTTTTGAGATGGAGTTTCACTCTTGTTGCCCAGTCTGGAGTGCAATGGCGCAATCTCAGCTCACTGCAACTTCCGCCTCCCAGGTTCAAGCAATTCTCCTGCCTCAGCTTCCCAAGTAGCTGGGATTTCAGGCTTCTGACACCATGTCCAGGTAATTTTTGTATTTTTAGTAGAGACGGGGTTTCGTCATGTTGGCCAAGCTGGTCCCGAACTCCTGACCTCAGATGATCCGCCCACCTCGGCCTCCCAAAGTGCTTGGATTATAGGTGTGAGCCACCGTGCCTGGCTTAAAAAATAATTTTTTAAAACAATAAGATGAAGCAGGCCTGGCTACGATTTCACATGCTATGCTCCTTTTTCTTTTTTCCTTTTTAAAACTTACTTTATTTTGGCAACCACTTGTCCAATAGATCAGATGCCATGCTTCTTGATTGTGCCCTTATCTCTTTTCTATGTCCTGAGAGGAACTGGTTTTGACCCTAGATAAAACTGTTTTTGATTGTAATAATTCTTTTCTATGAGACCTTTTCCTGATTGTAAACAAGGCTGAGATTCTACCAATGCCTTCTTTCACAGTGTCCTGGGTATTATTGGATGACTTCTAATAAGAGATCACACAAACTTAGCACTACATTTGGTGTACCCCAAGTTACATTTAGTGTAACCCAGGGTCCTTGCACACACTGTGAACAAGTACACACTGTTGCACCTTGAGTTTTTGTTGTTTCAAAAAGTTCCAGGAAGAAGCAAAACAAAACCCATTCGATCCAGAGATGCCCTCTGAATTGGAGATGAATTTGGCAAACTCCCCACATTACCATACAAAAAGTCCCACCCAAGGAGGAGTTTTTTTTTGCCACTTTCTATACATGTGATATATGAAGAAGCATGATTGATGACTTTACTCCACCTCTACATGTGATGACTCAGCTAAGCAGTCCAATACAAGCCCTGTTTTTAGCTTTGTTCCGAGAGGAACTGCTTTGGGAATTATCCCCAGTATTCTCCTTACTTGTTGCAAGTAATGAAATCCCCTTGTTAAATTTTCCTTGGTTGTGGTCATTGGACTGTCACTGGCCAAGCGACCAACTCACCCATTGTGTGGTAACAGTAGCAGTTATATTTGAGACTCTATTACTTTTCACTGTTGCGCTGCTGGTGTTTATAAGCTGAGGCTCTGTGGCTTTAGGAATAGTAATTGAAAATTTCTTTGTTGCTGCAGAACTCTCATCTTTGACTTGTAGAGGTTTTCTAAATGAATGAAACTTAGACTAAACAATTTGGCCTCAATAAGATTCTATCACAGACTTCTTGGGCGTGTCAGCCTCTTGCTTTTGTTTTTCTGCAATCATTTGTTTCTGTTTACTATTATTGTTAAGGTGAAATGTCTTACATTAATGTCATATGTTGACATTGGGGGTCGTCTTCAGTTGGTAACAACTTCAGAGTTTGATTATTATCCTCAAATTTATGTATGACAATTACTATAGTTGAATTGGTCAGTTCATTAGAAGGTTTTAAAGGAATACAATTTTTACCACCATTGTATTATTTTTGCTTCTCATGAGTCTGTTGACATTTTCTTTACCAGCCATTTCTCACTTAAGTTTCAAAATATTTGTCTGTTCTTGGAACTGGTCCTCAAATGTCACCACTCTCTGGCCTCTATTGAGGTTACATAGCTATGGTAGCCAACTTACAGATTGCAGCCCAGGTCCTTATCATTCTGAGATGCAAAAAGCCTGGACACTATCTGATTTTCCTGTTTGTATCAAAAAATGTTTTTCTTCTTAACAGATGTTTCTTGAGTCTTTGTCTTATTTGCTCTTTGAACATGAATTGGGCCTTGGAGGCCACTGCAGGTCTTGGGACATGGCTTGAGTATTTGTCACAGCCTGAGGTGAGGGGATGCATCTCCAGCTTTGACTGCAGATGTAGGACTCCTTCAGGCCACAACCAGTGAACACCGCCTCATTTTTTTTCTTGTGTAGGGAAAATCACAATTCAATATTGGGTTCCACCCGTTTTGCTTTGACTCACACTGTTTCCTTAGTGCTACTCAGCAATTAGTGAAATGATCTCTGGTACTGCACAAAATATGAAATGCTTCAAGAATTTGCATGTCATCCTTGCTCACAGGCCCTGCTAATCTTCTCTGTATTGTTTCAATCTTAGTATATGTGCTACTGAAGCAAGCACTAAATTATTAATTAATATGTATGACAGACTCCTCCATCTCATCCTTGCACTTCATTCTCTCCCTCTCCCTCCTTTTTTTTTTTTTTTTTTGTTCTTTTTGATTTTTTTGATTATCCCAAGGATGATGATGATGATAGCACTGACTCAGTGATGGGCTGGGTGAGGGTCAGGGCTGTTTGTTGCACACATTAGTGAGATGTCAATAAAAAAACTGTTCCCGGACCAAACTGAGGGTCGGGCTGCTATTTCTCCGGGCCTAATAATGAGATGCAGACAAACTGAGGAGGAAGAGAGTTGTTTGTTTGTTTGTTTGTTTGTTTTTTGAGACAGAGTCTCAGTCTGTCACCCAGGCTGGAGTGCACTGGCATGATCTTGGGTCACTGCAACCTCCGCCTCCCAGGTTCAAGCAATTCTCCTGCCTCAGCCTCCCGAGTAGCTAGGATTACAGGCGCCCACCACCACACCCAGCCAATTTTTTTTTGTATTTTTAATAGAGACAGCGTTTCACCATGTTGGCCAGGCTGGTCTTGAACTCCTGACCTCAGGTGATCCACCCACTTAGGCCTCCCAAAGTGCTGGGATTACAGGCGTGAGCCACCCTGCCCAGCCAGTGGAAGAGAGTTTTATTTCTGTAACCAGTTACAGGGAGAAGGCCTGGAAATTATTGCCAGACCAACTCAAAATTATAGAGTTTTCCAGAGCTTCTATATCTTCTAAGCTATATGTCTATGTGTAAGTGTGCATTTGTCTAAAGACATAAGTGATTTACTTCTTTTAATCTATAACTAAAGTCTGAGTCCTGAAGACTTTCCTCTGAAGCCTCAGTAAATTAGATTACTTAATCTAAATGGGCCAAGGTCTTGCGGTGATTACCCTTGTCTTGTCTCCTGCTAAATCACGGAGGCTTGGGGAGTTCTTTCAGACCTCCAAAAAACTTGTTTGTAGAGGCCTGGGGAGTTTCTTCAGACCCCCAGTGAAACTTTTTTAATCCTAAATGGGTCCTGTTAAGAATTCCTTCATTATTTTGTCATGCTTTAAGGCCCAGGAAAGGCCTAGGCAAAACTCTTGATGGGCTTTTGTTACATTCCAGCCTTTGTATAAGGGCACTGGCTTTTTTTAGTTCATAATATTTAACTAAACCAATCAGTCAGTACTGAAACAGTTGTGATGGAGGCCTGCATTAGTGAGACCTGGCCTGCCACAAACAAAACCACTAGCGGGAAGTCAAAGTCATATGATGTCAAAATAACTGAGTCAAAAATTGTTACTTTAGCATATCTATTTCTTACTTCCATGCCTTATTTAGGCTGTTCTATCCAGTCCTAGCCCCACACCTGTCCTTCAGGACTCCCTCTCAGTACTCACCCACTTTGGGAAGCTTCCCTTGGCCTCTGCGGCTACCGTCATGATTATGGTCTTCAGTGCTCCCTTAGCACTCTATACACAGTCTATGCTTAACAAAACATTTATTTTCCTGTCGCCCAGGCTGGAGTGCAGTGGCATGATCTCAGCTCACTGCGACCTCTGCCTCCCAGGTTCAAGCAATTCTCTTGCCTCAGCCTGCCGAGTAGCTGGGATTATGGGTGCATGCCACCACAATTGGCTAATTTTTGTATTTTTAGTAGAGATAGGGTTTCACCATGTTGGCCAGGCTGGCCTCAAACTCCTGACCTCAGGTGATCCTCGGCCTCCCAAAGTGCTGGTATTACAGGTGGGAGCCACCACACCCAGCAAAAATTTTAAACTTTTTATGCAAAAAAAAAAAAGAAATCACAATAATGGTAAAGTTCAAATGACAAGTTGAGGAAGGAGGGATGACAGAGAATAACATATTGCTAAAAGATTGTTAGTATTAATATTGAAAAGAATAAAACATTGATAAAGACAAAATAGCCAATTTACCAAAAAGAAAGAAATTTAAATAGCCAATAAATCTATGAAGGATTATTTGTACTCATAGTCGTTAAATAAATGCAATTTAAAGCAATTTAAAGCAAAAAGATGCTGACCAGGTGCAGGTGTCATGCACATATAGTCCCAGCTACTCAGGATTCTGAGGAGGGAGAATGGCTTGAGCCCAGGAGTTTGAGGCCAGCCTGGGCAACATGGTGAGACTCTGTCTCTAAAAAATAAAAATAGGCCGGCAAGGAGAGTCATGCCTATAATCCCAGCAATTTGGGAGGCCAAGGTGGGAGCACTGCTCGAGGCCAGGAGTTCTAGACCAACCTAGGCAACACAGTGAGACCCCATCTCTACAGATAAAAAATTAGATGAGATAGTGGCGCACATCTGTAGTCCCAGCTACTCAGGAGGCAGAGGATTCCCTGAGTCCCTGAGCTGCAGTGAGCCATGATCTTGCCACTATACTCCATGGCTTGGGGGATAGAGTGAAACTCCATCTCTAAAAAAATAAAAAGAAAAAGAATTCAATCAATAAGGTGCCATTTTATGCCAATCAGTTAACATTTTCAAATGCATAAAACCCATTGTTGATGATTATGCAAGGAAATAGGCACTTTCTTATATTTCTGGTAGGACTATAAATTGGTATAACTTTAATGGAAAGCAATTTAATGACTTGTATCTACAAATTAAGAATTGCCTACTTTGGCCCAGCCATTCTGCTTCTAAGAATTTTTCTCAGGAATAGAGTGCAGGGAGTACTTAATCCAGGGCCTGACAGGCAGGTTTGTTTCCTCCTTTAGGACCGGAGGCTGCCACCACTGACATGTTCCACCAGATCCTTGTTGGGGTCAAGAAGCATTCAAGCTTCATCCCCCTTTGTATTTATGAAATCCAGAGGTACTGGAGCAGCGCTGTATGTCCAGCATCTGGCATTGTTCAATCAAGATGTTAGCTGAGACAGAAGACATAAGTCAGAACGCTGGAAGAAACTGGGTCCCAATATTATAATAATAAAGACAAAATATATTTATAGTTTATTTATTTTATTTGTATTTTATTTATCAATAAAGACAAAATTATATTGCATTATAATAATCTAGATACATCACTTTGATGTGTTGGGGATGACACTGATTATATCTGAAACTTGAGAGAAAAAAAAACTTTTCCCAGGAATAACCTTGGACATGTGCAAAGAGTTACTTACTGAAATGTACATTACAGGATTAATTTTAAAAGCTTAAAAGGCAAACAGTCTAGATATCCAACAGTAAAGTAACTGACTTTTTGTTTGTTTGTTTTGTTTTGCTTTTTTGAGAAAGGGTCTCACTCTGTCACTCAGGCTGGAGTGCAGTGGCACCATCCTGGCTTACTGACCTCAAGCGATCCACCTGCCTTGGCCTCCCGAAGTGCTGGGATTACAGGCATGAGCCACCACACCCAGCCTGTAGTATATTTTTAAGTGAAAAGCATACTGCATTCAATTTTTAAATTGGCAAATGACTTGAATAGACATTTCTCCAAAGAAGATATACAAATTGCCGACAAGGATATGATAATGATGTTGAGTGGGGAATGCAATTCAAAACTACAATGAGATACCACTTTACCACTTCACACCCACTAGAAGAGCTATTAAAAAATGGAAAATAGGCCAGCATGGTGGCTCACGCATTTAATACCAACACTTTGGGAGGCCAAGGTGAGAGGACTGCTTGAGCCTAGGAGTTCAAAACCAGCCTGGGTAACATGGTGAGACCCCCATCTCTATAAAAATGTATTTAAAATTAGCTGGGTGTGGTGGCATGTGCCTGTAGTCCCAGCTACTCAGGAGGCTGAGGTTGGAGGAGCCCTTGAGCCTGGGAGGTCAAGGCTGCGATGAACCATGATCACACCACTGCACTCCAGCCTGGGCAACAGAGATCCCATCTCAATAAAAAAGGAAAATAACAAGTGTTGACAAGGATGTGGAGAAATCGGCACCCTCATATATTGCTGGTAGAAATGTAGAATGCTGCAATCACTGTGGAAAATAGTTTGGTGGTTCTTTAATAGGTTAAGCACAGAATTACCATATGACCAGCAATTCCATTCATGGGTATATATCAAATGGGTGCTCAATTGCACATGAATGTTCATAGCAGCATTATTCACAATAGCAAGGAGTGGAAACGACTCAAATATCCATCAACTGATGAATGGATAAGCAAAATGTGATATATATCCATATGATGAAATGACATATTTATTATTTAACCATGCTACAGCATATATGAACCTATATAATATTATGCTAAGTGAAAAAAGCAGACACAAAAAGCCACATGTTGTATGATTTCATTTATATGAAATATCCAAAACAGACAAATCCATGGAAATGGAAGAGCATATTAGGGTTAGCAGGAGCTGGGGAAAGGAGACAGTGGGGAATTAATGCTTGTAATGGTTATGGAATTTTAAAATGACAAAAATTTTATTGAACTACTGTAGGTAATGGTGATGTTGCACAACACTGTGAATGTACTAAATGCCACACTGAATAGTGCACTTTAAAATGATAAAATTGTGAATTTTATATTATATGAATTTTATCATAGGAAAAAAAAAGCATCTTACAAAACAGTAGAGGGCCAGGCACGGTGGCTCACGCCTGCAATCCCAGTGCTTTGGGAGGCCAAGGTGGGCAGATCACTTGAGGCCAGGAGTTCGAGACCAGCCTGGCCAACCTGGTGAAACCCCGTCTCTACCCAAAATACAAAAATTAGCCGGGCATGATGGCGCACACCTGTAATCCCAGATACTTGGGAGGCTAAGGCAGGAGACTCGCTTGAACCTGGGAGGCAGAGATTGGAGTGAGCCGAGATTGTGCCACTGCACTCCAGTCTGGGCAATAGAGTGAGACCCTGTCTCAAAACAAAAACAAAACAAAACAAAACAAAAAACCCACAGTAGAAATAGTTGGTCTTGTTTTTCTAGAAGTATATGCGCAGAAAGAAAAGGTGTGGAAAGACAAATATTAAGTTACTCTAGTTGTCCATGGGTGGTCATTTAGGACTAATGTTCTAATTTTTCTACAGCAATCCTAGATTACTCGAGTCCTTTTAAAACATGCTGTAGAATAATATCTAATGAAACAGGGGAAGTGGACATCATATATTTGTATATTATTAAACCAAAACACTATATTTGAGTGATCTCAATTTTATTGCAAAAATACACATTGCATAGAAAAAAAACTACTGAAAGAATATATGCCAATATATTATTAGTGGTTATGTTTCAATGGAGTGATCATAGTGAATTTTATTTACTTTTTAAAAAATATATTTTCAAAATTTCTCTAGTGAATATACGTTACTTTCTTTTTTTGTTTCATTTTAATTTTTATATTTTCTTTTATTTGTGTGTATGTGACAAGGGATCACTCTGTCACCCAGGCTCTGGAGTACAGTGGCGCAATCACAGCTCACTGCAGCCTTGACCTCTGGGCTCAGGTGATTCTCCCACCTCAGTCTCTTGGGTAGCTGGGACAACATGCACAAGCCACCATGCCCAGTAATTTTTTGTATTTTTAGTAGAGACGGGATTTCACCATGTTGCTCAGTCTGGTCTCGAACTCCTGGACTCAAGCAAGCCACCCACCTTGGCCTCCCTAAGTGCTGGGATTATAGGCATGAGCCACTGCACCCGGCCATATATTACTTTCATAATCTGAGTTTTAAATTTTTTAAAAAGATTCTCTTACATATATTGAGCTCAATATTATCAATATATTGAGTCAAAAATTCTCTTTTTTTTTTCCTTTTTTTTTTTTGAGACAGAGTCTCACTCTGTTACCCAGGCTGGAGTGCAATGGCATGATCTTGGCTCACTGCAACCTCCACCTCCCAGGTTCATGCAAACCTCCTGCGTCAGCCTCCCAAGTAACTGGGATTACAGATGTGCACCACTGCACCTGGCTAATTTTTGTATTTTTAGTAGAGACGGGTTTTCAACATGTTGGCCAGGCTGGTATTGAACTCCTGACCTCAAGTGATCCATCTCTCTCTGCCCAAAGTGTTGGGATTATAGGCATGAGCCACGGTGCCTATCCCCCAAAATTCTTCTTACTGGTTAAATGAAACCTTTAGTTGGGGGAAAATTGAAAGAGTTTTAAAGATAAATAACATCAAACAATTTAGAAACTATTAAAATGAAGGAGGAAGAGTGAGGAGGAGGATGTTCAGAGAGACCAGTAAACATGTGCTTAGACATTTTTTAAAAATCTGAGTTGGGAATATGGCTCACACCTGTAATCTCAGCTACTTGGGAGGCTGAGGCAGGAGGATCCCTTGAGGCGAGTAGTTCAAGACCAGCCTGGGCAACATAGTAAGAACTCCTCCCCCTGCCAACATCTCTAAAAAATAAAGAAAACAAATGCTGACCAGGTGCAGTGTCATCCATATATAGTCCCAGCTACTCAGGAGTCTGAGGAGAGAGGATCCCTTGAGCCCAGGAGTTTGAGGCCAGCCTGGGCAACATGGTGAGACCCTGCCTCTAAAAAATAAAAATAGGGCCGGGCACGGTGGCTCACGGCTATAATCCTAGCACTTTGTGAGGCCGAGGCAGGCAGATCACCTGAGTTCGGGAGTTCGAGACCAGCCTGACCAACATGGAGAAACCCCGTCTCTACTAAAAATACAAAATTAGCCGGGCATGGTGGCACATGCCTGTAATCCCAGCTACTCAGGAGGCTGAAGCAGGAGAATTGCTTGAACCTGGGAGGTGGAGGTTGCGGTGAGCCGAGATTGTGCCATTGCACTCCAGCCTGGGCAATAAGAGCAAAACTCCGTCTCAAAAAATTAATTAGTTAATTAAATAAAAATAAAAATAGGCCAGGCATGGTGGTTTAAAGGGCAGGGGAAGAAAGAAATTTTTTAAAAACCTCTTGCATAGTTGTCTAGCAGAGTCAAATATGTTATTATTGTAAGAGAGAAGTTCCTTTTGCTTTAAAGACAGGGTCACCCTTTGTCACCCAGGCTGGAGTCCAGTGGTACAATCATAGTTCACTGCAGCCTTGAACTCCTGGCCTCAAGAGTTCCTCTTGCTTCGATCCTCCCACTTAAGCCTCCCAAGTAGCTGATTCTACAGGTATCAGCCACCATGCCTAGCTGAGGAGCATCTTTCAAAAATGGAAGAGAATGAGGACACCACAAAATTATATTAGAAGATACAGACTAAAAGTTGCTTTTGCAATAAAGTTGCTTTTGCAACACACAGAGCCAGGGAGTTTAAAAATAACTCAGAAAAGGAGTAAGAGAACTGTTGTCCAAATTTGTGGCCTCTGATTCTGGCTGGCCACTGGGTTGCAGGACTAATGGGCTGCAAGTGTGGTTTGTGTTCGCGAAAAGGCCTTCGGAAGGGGCCTGGGGTGATAATAGTTATGCACAATCATGTAGTATCTATAATGATAATAATAAAGATACTCATATTGTTAATAACAATATTTACATAGACCTTTGTCATGCTTAGTATTAACATATATTTGGTGGTGTCCTAAGCATTTTAGTGTTTTAACTCATTTAGTCCTCACAGTACCCCTAAGAAGCAATCACTGTTATCGTCTCTGTTTTACACATAAGAAAAATGAAGCACAGGAAGGCTGAGTAATGTCTCAGATTACTAATGTCACATAACTAGTAAGCGACAGAGCCAATTTGTATCCAGGAGACTTTACTCTGGAATTCATGCTCTTAACCACTATATTTTATACTGCCTCTGCAGCCAAAATATCCCCTCAGGCAGTAGTTCACAAAGTGTAGTATAGTCCTTTCAAGAAGTCTAGGAGGTCAAAACTATTTTCATAATAATGCCAAGATTTTTTTTTCTTTTTTTCTTCTTTTCTTTTTTTTTTTTTTTTTTTTTTTTGACACAATCTCGCTCTGTTGCTCAGGCTGGAGTGCAGTGGTGCAATCTTGGCTCAGTGCCATCTCCACCTCCTGGGTTCAAGCGATTCTCATGCCTCAGCCTCCTGAGCAGCTGGGACTACAGGCATGCACCACCACACCCAGCTAATTTTTGTATTTTTTTGGTAAAGATGAGATTTTGCCATGTTGGCCAGGTTGGTCTTGAGCTCCTGGCCTCAAGTGATCTGCCTGCCTCTGTCTCCCAAAGTGCTGGGATTACAAGTGTGAGCCATGGTGCCCTGCCTAATACCACATTTTTTTGTTTGTTTTGTTTTGTTTTGTTTTGTTTTGCATATTTTACTTTCATTCTGAGTATGCAGAGGAGTTTTCCAGAGGCTACAAGACATGTGATAACATCAACACTCTAATGGCTAACAGAAAATGTGCTTGTATAGTCTTGTATTTTCTAGAAGTTTCTATGGTAAACTCTTTGGGGTCCTGAAACCAAAAAGTTTGAGAACCATTGCCCTAAGGTAAAGGCAACATGGTTTCTCAAGAGATAATCTATACCAATTGCCGGAATTCATCCATTCATTCAGTCAGTCAGTCAATATATAACTATCAAGCACTACATTCTAGGCACTGTGCTAAGTGTGGGGATTACAGTGGTGAGAAAGAGTGGTATGGTCCCTAGACTTATATAGTTTAGTGCAATGGTCCTAAAACATTAGAGTGCAGAGGAATCACTTGGTAAGTTAATTAGAAATGCAAATTCTGGAGCTCCATCCCAGAGATGTTGAGATCTTTAGTTGATCCTGAAGCAAAAGAACCTACACTGAAAAACATTGTCCTAGTGGTTGTTTAGCCTGAAGAGAAAACCTGGTGAAATGAAAATGATCACCATATATAAAGACCTATGTGACTCCAGAGAGCAGAATAGCTACCAATAGGTAGAACCTAACCTGAAGACAGGTTTCTACCCAATATTAGGAATGGTCACTCAGCTGAGGCAGTGGGCTCCCAACCAACTGCAAATTTTGAGTCCACTAGAGAGCCATCCCAAAGACATTGTCATAAGGATTCCCACATTGGAAGTGACATTTTTCCATATGACCTGTAAGCATAAGGGAATTATAACAAGAATCAAGAGGGATTGATGAATACTGTGACTTAAGAAATAAACCCTCAGAATCTCCAAAGTGATAAGTGTCTTTTGTGTTCTAAGGAGATGACTGGTGGCTGGGGGCTGGACAGCCTTAGGATAGGGGCTGGATGCCAGGGAACCAACCACGTAATTACAGGGTTGGAACTTTCAGCCAGTGCTTCTGCCACCACCATGAGGAGAGAAGAGCTGAAGTTTGTGTTGATCACCAATGGCCAATGAATCAATCATGCCTATATAATAAAGCCTTCATAAAATCCCAAAAGAACGGTGTTTGGAGTGCTTCACGGTTGCTGAACACTGAAGGGTGGGGTGCCCCCAGGGGACAGGAGCTTCCATGCCTCTTTCCCCATACCTTGCCCTATGTACTTCTTCATCTGGCTGTTCATCTGTATACTTTGTAATACTCTTGCCAATAAATCAGTAAACATTAAGTAAGTGTTTCCCCGATTCTGGGAGCTGCTCTAACAAATTATCAAACCGGAGATGGGGTCAAGGGAACCTCCAATTTATAGCTAGTTGGTCAGAAATTCCAAAGATCCAGATTTGCCACTGGCATCTGAAGTCTGTGGGACTGAGCCCTTAATTTGTGAGATCTGACCCTAACCCCAGGTAGATAGTGTCAGGACTGAATTAAATTGTAAGACACCTAGTTGATGTCAAAGAATTGGTTGGTATGAGAGAGAAGCTCACATATCTTGTTCCAGAAGTGTTATGTTGAGAGCATAGTAGGAAAAAAGTTTGTCTTTTTCCTATTACACAAAAGATGTAACTGATTTAATGCACTGTTTTAACCATTCATTTTCCCAACAAACTGTGTCAAATCAAATGATAACACGAATTCTAAAGTGAACACACAGGCTAGAACAGGCTATAAGAGCTGGCCAAAGTTCAAGGACTTTGAGGGTGAGAGAATGAGGACTTTGAAAATGAGCAAAAAGAGGAACAGCTTCCCAGACTTTCCCATGTTACTCATGGAATGGCACCTAAAGTTCAGTGACTTCATTAATAAGGGAAGAGAACAGCAGATCTTTCTTCTTTTGGGGACCTTGGGAGAGAGTGTTTATCAGACTTAGTCACTACAACTAACAACACCTGCCTTCTAGGTTCATATATTGTTTCTATGCCATAGAAATACAACGTAGTTATGAAACACATACGAAGCATCTTATATAACTTGGCTAGTTCTGAGTTTTGTTTCTTGCTGAGCTATTTGGCCTAGTCAAGATTTCAGTACAGCAAATTTAGCCATGGCCTACATATTTTAGGGGGTCTACATGCATGAACATTAACCCTTGGAAGCAAACGCTATTATCTCCATTTTAGGAATGACTATAATTAATTTTATAAGTCACTTTATATTTCACTGGGAAAATAGAAGAATCCGACTGAAAACTGATTCATCTTCCCTTACCAAAGCTATCAAACTACTTGGATCTGTAGCCGGCCTACCTACTAACCTATTACAGTAGATAAATTTTTCTCACTACTATCAAAGACCAATCCCCCCAATTATATACTAGACTCCAATCTCTCTTCTTTACTCACAGATTTTGCTCCTCTGATTATACCCTCTCTGTTCTGCATCATCAAATTCTTCCTCTGTAGGATTATTCCTATTATTCTAAAAATATGTTATAGCATCTCCCATCTTTATAAAAAGGTTGTTTTAGCTGAAGGATTTCATCACCACCAGATGTGTCTTTCAACAAATGCTAAAAAGAGTTATTTAAGCTGAAAGAAAAGGATGCAAATTAATACAAAAACATATTAAAGTATAAAACTCACTGATAAAAGTAAGTACAGAGTCAAATTTATAATACTCTAATACTGTAATTTTGGTATATAAGTCACATATCTTTAGTATGAAGGCTAAAAGACAAAACTATTAAAAACAATAATAGCTGATTAATTCATTAAGGGATATTCAATATAAAAAGATGTAAACTGTGGCCAGGCATGGTGGCTCACGCCTGTAATGCCAGCACTTTGGGAGGCCGAGGTGGGTGGATCATGGGGTCAGGAGATCGAGACCATCCTGGCTAACATGGTGAAACCCCGTCTCTACTAAAAATACAAAAAATTAGCCGGGCATGGTGGCAGGCGCCTGTGGTTCCAGCTACCTGGGAAGCTGAGGCAGGAGAATGGCGTGAACCTGGAAGGCGGAGCTTGCAGTGAGCGGAGATTGCTCCACTGCACTCCAGCCTGGGTGACAGAGCGAGACTCCGTCTCAAAAAAAAAAAGAAAGAAAGATGTAAATTGTGTCATCAAAAATTCAAAATGAGAAAGTGGAGTAACAGTGTAGAGTTTTTTGTAATCAAAGTTAAGTTATTATCAGCTTAAAATAGCCTGTTATAACTATTAGATATTTTTATAAGCCTCATGGTAACCACAAAGCAAAAACCTATAGTAGATACACAAAAAATAAAGAGTAAAAAATCAAAACATACCACTACAGAAATCTCTTAAACACAAAGGAAAATAGCAAAAGTGGAAGAAAGGAACAAACGATCTACAAACAACCAGAAAACAATTAGCAAAATGGCAGTTAAGTCCTAATCTATCAATTATTACCCTGAATGTAAATGTAGTAAATTATCCAATCAAAAGACATACAGTAACTGAATGGATTTTTTTTTTTAAAAGACTCAATTATATGCTGCCTACAAGAGACTCACTTCACCTGTAAGAAGACATACAAGCCGAAAGTGAATGGATGGAAAAAGACATTTTATGCAGGTGGAAACAAAAGAGAGCAGGAGTAGCTGTGCTTATATCAGATAAAACAGACTTTAAATCAAAACTATAAAAGGAAGGCCAGGCACAGTGGCAACCCCTGTAATACCAGCATTTTGGGAGACTGAGGCAGGTGGATCACTTGAGGTCAGGTGTTCAAGACCAGCCTGGTCAACATGGTGAAACCCCATCTCTACTAAAAATACAAAAATTAGCTGGGCATAATGATGGGCACCTGTAATCCCAGCTACTCAGGAGGCTGAGGCATAAGAATCACTTGAACTCGGGAGGTGGAGGGTGCAGTGAGCTGAGATCATGCCACTGCACTCCAGCCTGGGTGGCAAGAGGGAAACGCCATCTAAAAAAAAAAAAAAAAACTATAAAAAGAGACAAAGAAGGCCATTATGTAATGAAACAAGTCAATTCAATATTCAGTAAGAGGGTACAACAATTGTAAATGTATATTCACCCAACATCAAAGCTCCTAAACAGGGGTCCTCAACCCCTGGGCCACAGACAAGTACCAGTCGGTGGCCTGTTAGGAACCGGGCCACACAACAGGAGATAAGCAGCAGGTGAGCAAGCATTACTGCCTGAGCTCCACCTCCTGTCAGATCAGCAGTGGCATTAGGTTCTCATAGGAGTGCGACCCCTATTGTGAGCTGTGCACGTGAGGCATCTAGGTTGCGCACTCCTTATGAGAGTCTAATGCCTGATGATGATCTGAGATGGAACAGTTTTATCCCAAAACCATCTGTCCTCCTTCTCCCCACCTATGGAAAAATTGTCCTCCACGAAATCAGTCCCTGGTGCCAAGAAGGTTGGGACTGCTGCTCCTAAATATATAAAGCAAATATGGATAGATCTGAAGGGAAAAATAGACTATGATACAATAGTAATAGAAGACTTCAATATCCCACTTGAAGCAATGGAGAGATCATTCAGACAGAAAATCAATAAGGAAACATTGGACTTAAACTACACTCTGGACCAAATAAACTTAACAGATATATACAGATTTGACATATATTCAACAATAGCAGAATACACATTCTTCTCAAGTGCACATAGAACATTCTTCAGGATAGATCAAATGTTAAACCACAAACACTAAGTCTTAACAAATTTATGAAGATTGAAATTATCTCAAGTGTCTTTTCTGCCTACAATGGTATAAAACTAGAAATCAGTAACAAGAGAAACTTCAGAAAATTCACAAATACATGGAAATTAAATATTATGTTCCTAGAAAACTAATGGGTCAATGAGGAAATTAAAAGGGAATTTAAGAGGCCAGGCACAGTGGCTCACACTGGTAATCCCAACACCTTGGAAAGCCAAGGCAGGAGGATTGCTTGAGCATAGGAGTTTGAGACCAGCTTGGGCAACATAGCAAGACCCCAATCTCTAAAAAGCCAGGGGCGGAGTGGATTAAAAATATCTTGAGACAAATGAAAATGGAAACATAACATATCAAAATTTATGAGATGCATTAGCTGTTTGTGGTGGTGCATACCTGTAGTCTCGGCTACACAGGAGGCTGAGGCAGGAGGATAACTTGAGCCCAGGAGTTGGAGCTATGATCACACCACTGGACTCCATCCTAGGTGAAAGAGTGAGATCCTGTCTCTCTAAAAAACTAAAACAAAAATTTACAAGATGAGCAGCAGAGCTCAATAGCAATAAATGCCTAAAAAGTAGAAAGATCTCAAATAAACAATCTAATATCTCATTGCATTTCAAGAGACTAGAAGAACAAGAACCAACTAAGCTCAAATTTAGTAGAAGAAAGAAAATAATAAAAATAAGAGTGGAAATAAATGAAATAGAGACTATACAAACAAAAAATATTAACAAAACATATTAGTCCATTTTCACACTGCTGATAAGATATCCAAAAATGGGCAATTTACAAAAGAAAGAGGTTTAATGGACTTACAGTTCCACATGGCTGGGGAAGTCTCACAATCATGGTGGAAGGCAAGGAGGAGCAAGTCACGTCTTACATAGATGACAGCAGGCAAAGAGAGAGCTTGTGCAGGGAAACTCTGCCTTATAGAGCCATCAGATCTTGTGAGGCTTATTCACTATTACAAGAACAGCACAGGAAAGACCTGCCCCCATGATTCAATTACTTCCCACCGGGTCCCTCCTACAACATGTAGGAATTCAAGATGAGATTTGGGTGGGGACACAGCCAAACCATATCGCAAAATGAAGAGTTTGTTTTTTAAAAATATTTCAAAATCAATAAACCTTCAGCTAGATTAAGAAAAAAAGAGAAGACTCAAATAAATAAAATCAGGCTTGTCACAGTGGTTCACGTCTGTAATCCCAGCACTTTGGGAAGCTGAGGTGGGAGGATCACTTGAGGCCAGGAGTTCAAGACCAGCCTGGGGAACAAAGCAAGACCCTGTCTCTACAGAAAATAAATAAAATTTAGCTGGGCGTGGTGGCTTGTGCCTGTAGTCCCAGCTACTTGGAAAGCTGAGGCAGGAGAATTCCTTGAGCCCAGGAGTTCAAGGCTGCAGTGAACTATGATCACACCATTGCACTCCAGCCAGGGTGATGGAGTGAGACCCTGTCTCAAATAAATAAAATCAGAAATGAAAAAGGAGATATTACAACTGATACAGTAGAAATAAAAAGGATCATAGGAGACTATTATAAGCAATTATATGTAAACCAATTGGATAACCTAGAAGAAATGGATAATTCATAGACACATATAATCTACCAAGATTGAAGCTTGAAGAAACAGAAAATGTGAAGAGACCAATAACAAGTAAGAATATTAATAATAATAATAATAAATATTCCATCGAAAAGCCCAGGACCTGATGGTTCACTGCTGAATTCTACCAACAATTTAAAGAACTAATACGAATCTTTCTCAAACTCTTTCAAAAAAATTGAAGAGGAAGGAATACTTTCAAACTCATTTTATGAGGCCAGCATTACCCTGATACCAAAGCCAGATAAGGACATTACAGAAAAAGAAAACTACAGGCTGATATTCCTGATAAACATAGATGCAAAAATCCTCAGTAACGGTTCTCACTTATCTGTGGAAGCTAAGAATTAAAACAATCAAACTCATGGACATGGAGATAGAGAGTAGAAGAATGGTAATCCCAGCTTCTTGGGAGGCTGAGACAGGAGAACCACTTGAACCCAGAAGGCGGAGGTTGCAGTGAGCTGAGATCACACCATTGCACTCCAGCCTGGGCAACAAGAGTGAAACTCCATCTCGAAAGAAAGGGAAGGGAAGGGAAGGGGAGGGGAGGGGAGAAAGGGAAGAAAGAAAGAAAGAAAAGAAGAAAGAAAGAAAGAAGAAAGAAAGAAAGAAAGAAAGAAAGAAAGAAAGAAAGAAAGAAAGAAAGAAAGAAAAAGAAAAGAAAGAAATTGAAGAAGACAAATAAATGGGAAGATATTCATGTTCATGGAGTAGAAGAATTAATATTGTCAAAATGTCCATACTACCCAAAGAGAGCTACAGACTCAATGAAATCTCTACCAAATACCAACAACATTCTTCACAGAAACAGAAAAAAAAAATCTTGAAATGTATAGGGAGCCACAAAAAAACCCCTAATAGCCAAAGCAATCTTGAGCCAAAAGAACAAAGCTGGTGGCATCACACTGCCTGACTTCAAAATATACTACAAAGTTATAGTAATCAAAACAGCATGATACTGACATAAAAACAGATATATTGACCAATGGAATAGAATAGACAGCCCAGAAATAAATCCACATATTTACAGCCAACCGATTTTCACAAAAGATGTCAAGAACACACATGGGAGGAGGACACTCTCTTCAATAAACAGTAGTGGGATAACTGGATGTCCACATGGAGAAGAATAAAAGTAGACCCTTACCTCACACTATATACAAAAATCAACTCAAAATAAAGACTTAGGCTGGGCGCGGTGGCTTATGCCTGTAATCCCAGCACTTTGGAAGGCCGAGGCGGGTGGATCACAAGGTCAGGAGATTGAGACAATCCTGGCTAACACAGTGAAACCCTGTCTCTACTGAAAATACAAAAACAAAATTAGCCAGGCGTGGTGGCGGGCGCCTGTAGTCCCAGCTACTCAGGAGGCTGAGGCAGGAGAATGGTGTGAACCCAGCAGGCAGAGCTTGCAGTGAGCCGAGATCGCGCCACTGCACTCCAGCCTGGGTGACAGAGTGAGACTCTGTCAAAAAAAAAAAACCACCTTAAACATAAGACCTAAAACTGTGAAACTACTGGAAGAAAACATACAGGAAAAGCTCTATGACATTGCTCTGGGCAATGATTTTTTTAATACGATCCAAAAAGCACGGGCAACAAAAGCAAAAATAGATAAACGGGATTACATCAAACTAAAAAGCTTCTGCATAGCAAAGAAAACAGTAAACAGAGTGAAGAGACAACCTACAGAATGGGAGAAAGTATTTGCAAATCACGCATCTAATAAGGGATTAATATTTAAAATATTTAGGAAACTCAAATCAATAGCAAGAAAACAAATGACCCAATTTGAAAATAGGGCCAGGTGCAATGGCTCATGCCAGTAATCCCAACACTTTGGGAGGCCGAGGTGGGTGGATCACTTGAGGTCAGGAGTTCAAGACCAGCCTGGCCAACACGACGAAACTCCGTATCTACTAAAAATGCAAAAAATAGCCAGGTGTGATGGCACACGCCCATGGTCCCAGCTACTCAGGAGGCTGAGGCAAGAGAATCGCTTGAACCCAGGAGGCAGAAGTTGCAGTGAGCTGAGATTACACCGTTGCACTCCAGCCTGGGCAACAGGAAAAATATAGGCAGAGGACCTGAATAGACATTTCTCAAAAGAAGACATACAAATGGTCAACATGTATATGAAAAAATGCTCAACATCATTAATCAGTGGGGAAATGCAAATTACAACCACAGAGAGCTATCACCTCACAACTGTTAAAGTGGCTGTTATCAAAAAGACAAAAGATAAGTGTTGGTGAGAATGTGGAGAGAAGAGAACCATTGCACACTGTTGGTAGAAATGTAAATTAGTACAGCCATTATGGAGAACAGTATGGAGGTCTGTATTAGTCCTTTCTCGCGCTGCTATAAAGAACTACCCGAGACTGGGTAATTTATAAAGAAAACAGGTTTAGTTGACTCACAGTTCTGCAGGCTGTACAGGAAGCATGGCTGGGGAGGCCTCAGGAAACTTGCAATCATGGTGTAAGGCAAAAGGGAAGCAGGTAAGCTGGAGAAGAAGGAAGAGTGAAGGAGGAGGTGCTACACACTTTTAAACAACCAGATCTCGTGAAAACTCACCAACTATCACAAGAACTACGAGGGGAAAATCCACCCCCATGATCAATCACTTCCCACCAGGCCCCTCCTCCAACACTGGGGTTTACAATTCCATATGAGATTTAGGTGGGGACACAGACCCAAACCATATCAAGGTCCCTCAAAAAAATAAAAATATAATTACTGTATGATCCAACAATTCCACTTCTGGATATAAATCCAAAAGAATTGAAATCAGGGTATCAAAGAGATATTTGTGTGCACCTGTGTTCATAGTAGTACCGCTCACATGGAAGCAAACCAAGTGCTATCCATGGATTAACAGATAAATGAAATGTGGCACATATATGCAATCGAATACTACTGAGCCATTAAAAAGAACGAAATCCTGTCATTTGAGACAACATGGATGAGGCTGGAGGATATGATGTTAAGTAAAATAAGCCAGGCACAGAAAGACAAATCCCACATGATCTCACTCATGTGTGGAATCTAAAAACGTTAAACTCGTAGAAGTAGAAAGTAGAATGTGGGATACCAAGGGCTAGTGTTGTGGTAGGGAGGGAGTTGGGGAGATGTTGGTCAAAGGATACAAAATTTCAGTTAGATAGGAGGAATAAGTTCAAGATATCCGTTGTACAACATGGTGACTATAGTTAATAACAATACATTGTATTCTTGAAACATTCTAAGGGAGCTGATTTCAAGTGTTCTCACCACAAAATGACAACTGTGAGGAATTCCATCTTAATTAGCTTGATTTAGCCATTCCACTATATATATATATAGGTTTTAAATCATGTTGTGTATATACAATGTTATCTGTCAATTTAAAAAAAAACTTTTTTTTTCTATCATGACACTGCCTCTTTTCTTTGCTCTCCTTCTATGTCAGTGGGAATTAGGTCTAGTCACATACAACAGAAAACCCAAATTAAAGTAGCATATATAAGATAGGGTTTGTTTTCCTCTATATGAAAGAAGTCCAGAAGTAGATATTATAGTTCCATATAGTCACTAGGGACCCAGGCTCCTTCTGTCTTCCTGCTGTGTCATCTTTAGTGCAAAACTTCCATCCTCAAGGTCACCTCATGACCCAATATGGCAATTCTAACTTCAGTCTTCATTTTATCTTAGTTCCAGGCAGGAAAAAGGAGAAAGTTGGGGGCAGGGAGTGACAAAGGAAATAAATCCCTGGCTTTTTTCCACACCACTGTCCTAAAAATATTTTTATTAATTACCTCCATTTCCCTATATTTCGTATTAAATTTTCTGTTCTCATCTGATACAACTCTCAGTGACACGTGATATACTTGACCTCACCATACTTTTTGAAAGAATGCTTTCGTCTGTTATCAGAGACTCCACATTCTTCTGGTTTCTTCGTACTTCATTGGCTGCTGCTTCTTAGTCTTCTTCATTGGATCCTCCTTGTCTTCCCAATTTAAATATCAACTGCCTCTGGCTTCATTTCTTGGTCCTCTTTTTTACATACACTATTTCCCTAATGATCTCATCCAGGCCCATAATGTTAAACACTCCCTTATGCTGCTGATTTTATAAGTTTGCAGGTCCAGACTTCTGTACTGAACCCCAGACACATATGTCATCTCCACTTGGGTGTCTTATAGGGGTCTCCAGAAACATTGCATGACCAAAACAGACCTTTTTTTTTTTTTGAGACGGAGTCTCACTCTGTCGCCCAAGCTGGAATGCAGTGGTGTGATCTCAGCTCACTGCAACCTCTGCCTCCCAGGTTCAAACGATTCTCTGGCCTCAGCTTCCCGAGTAGCTGGGACTACAGGCGTCCAACACTATGCCCAGGTAATTTTTGTATTTTTAGTGGAGATGGGGTTTCACCATGTTGGCCAGGCTGGTCTCGAGCTCCTGACCTCAGGTGATCCACCCGCCTTGGCCTCCCAAAGTGCTAGGATTACAGGCATGAGCCACCACACCCGCCTCCAAAACAGAACTTTACATTCCCATCCTAAAATAAATAAATAAATAAATATAAAAAATAAAAATAAAAATTCTACTTTATTATTTCCCATCTCAATAAATGACACCACCATTCATTACAGTTGCTGCGGCCAAAACCTAGGACTCATGCTTGGTTACTTTATTTTCCTCCCTTTCCTGTCCTCTTTATGTCCAAAATATATCCCTAGCCCAACAACTCTTATACCTCGAATGTTCTTGCCCACATCATCACCGTGTCTTGTCTGGTTTATTTTAATAACCTCCTAATATTTTTCTTTCTTCCAGTTTTGTTTCCACTAAAGGTCAGGGTTAATAGTTACAAAAAACAGACATTAACTGGCTAATTTAAGCAGAAAAAGAAATAAGGCTGGGTGTGGTGGCTCACACCTGTAATACCAACACTTAGGCAGGCCAAGGCAGGAGGATCACTTGAGTCTAGGAGTAGTTCAAGACCAGCCTAAGCAACATAGTGAGAACCCCATCTCTACAAAAAATGTTTAAAAACTTAGGCATGGTGATGTGTGCCTGTAGTCCCAGCTAGTTGGGAGGCTGAGGTGGGGGATCTTCTGAGCCCAGGGGGGTGAAGCTGCAGGTGAGTCATAATCGTACCACTGCACTACAGCCTGGGCAACAGGGCTAGACCCTGTCAAAAAAAAAAAAACAGAAAAGAAAAAGTTTGGAGGAATACTGCCAAGGAATTTGGAGACAAACTGTGTACAGCATTGGTAAAGTATATATAGGATGCAGCAGATAAAATAATTGAGTATTACGCAGTTGTTAGAAGCAACATATTGGAGCTCCTTAACACAGCCTCCATAGATACCATCCACAGCGGTCTAGGATGTTGCCACTAGTTTTACTGTGAAGCCAAAGGCAACAACTGTGCCAAAGCAAACCTGCAGAAAGGGGGAAGCAGAATTTTAAGAAGCCTTTCTTCACTCTCACTGCTACCCTCTGCCCAGACCACAGTCTCCCCTACCTTCCCCTGCTCTTCCCACTCCCATCTTCTCCCACTCCTTCTCACACACTTCAATGCAAGACAGTCTCTAGTTTTCCCTGGGGTTTCTTACAGAGATAGTGGTAATGATAGTTAATTCCTGGAGTCTATGCTTACCTCTTACTTTATATTTTCTGCAGGACTGATTTCAGAAGAAGGAGCCAGCAACCTGAGTTCACCTTAGCAGTCGCAGGTGTGTTCTGATTCTTCACAAGTTCCTGCAGTTATTGGAGGATGCATTGTTACTGAAAGGAGGGGTCGGCCTAGAGATATTTTTAAACCCCAAATTGCACAACTTATAGAAAGCTGATTTACTGCCACCAGTGCAATAATTACAACCCTGGGAAGGAATCTAGAATGCATCATGGATTAAGAGTCATCTTAATTAACTCAACAAATACAGTAACTTGGCTAGTTACTCATGTCGCTAGAAATAAAAATGTGGGAAAAAGCTGTCTCTGCCCTCTAGTGGAGAAGGAGAGGAATTATCTTATACTTATTGGAAATTTAAATAATTCCTTTAATAGAAGTATGCACAAAGTTATTAGGAGTATGGATGCTTAGCAAAAGGATGTCTTCACAGGAAGGTAGCGTTTCAGCAGAAAACTTGAAGAATGTGTAGAAATTTTCAAAGGAAAATGTTACAGGCAAAGAGTACAATATGATGCAAAGAAAAAAGGCTTGAGGAAATACAGTGTGTTTTGGGAAATACAAATAGATCAGTGTTTCTGGAGCATAAACTCTGAGAAAGGTACCAAGAGATGAGATAAGTGAGAAGGCAGCCCTAAGGAATTTAGGCTTTATCTTATAAGTCAATGTTATCAACTTTAGAGAAAATTTTAAGAACAGATTAATTTTAATTTTAAAAATTAATAATAAAGATAAACCACAATTAAAAATAAAAGCTCCCTGTAATCCCAGCACTTTGGGAGGCCGAGGCGGGCGGATCACGAGGTCAGGAGATCGAGACCATCCTGGCTAACAAGGTGAAACCCCGTCTCTACTAAAAATACAAAATTAGCCGGGCGTGGTGGTGGGAGCCTATAGTCCCAGCTACTCAGGAGGCTGAGGCAGGAGAATGGCGTGAACCCGGGAGGCGGAGATTGCAGTGAGCCGAGATCGCGTCACTGCACTCCAGCCTGGGCGACAGAGCGAGACTCCGTCTCAAAAAAAAAAAAAAAAATTAAAAAAAAATAATAAAGTTTACAACCATCAGCAGTTCCAGTGCGATTTCAGGTGCAATTGGGAGTTCAGAAATCTTAGTGGAGCTGTTAGTGTAGAAAACCCTGTAGACAAAGTACACATATGCTTTTTTGATAGCACATTTGAAGGCAGTCTCTCTAAAATTGACCCCATTGGTTTAGTTCTCAGCAGAGTAAGCTGAGCCTCTCAACATGGCTTTTAATTGTTCCTGATATTAGTGCATGTCCTCTTTTATAATAAATTCATCACTATCAAAAGATACCAATTTGACATACAGATGGTCCCCAACTTATGATGGTTCACCTTACAATTTTGTTTTTTTTTTGTTTTTTTTTTTTGAGACGGAGTCTCACTCTGTCGCCCAAGGTGGAGTGCAGTGGCGCGATCTCAGCTCACTGCAAGCTCCGCCTCCCAGGTTCACGCTATTCTCCGGCCTCAGCCTCCCGAGCAGCTGGGACTACAGGTGCCCGCCACCACACCTGGTTAATTTTTTGTATTTTTAGTAGAGACAGGGTTTCACAGTGTTATCCAGGATGGTCTCGATCTCCTGACCTCGTGATCCACCCCCTTCGGCCTCCCAGAGTGCTGGGATTACAGGCGTGAGCCACAGCGCCCGGCCCAACTTACAATTTTTCGACTTTACAATGATGTGAAAGTGATATGTATTCAGTAGAAATCGTACTTTCAGTACCCATACAAGCATTCCGTTTTTCACTTTCAGTATAGTATTTAATAAATTATATGAGATATTCAACACTTTATTATAAAATAGAATTTGTGTTAGATTATTTTGCCCAACTGTGGGCTAGTGTGTTTTTAGCGTGTTTAAGGTAGCCTAGGCTAAGCTATGATGTTCAGTAGGTTAGGTGTATTAAATGCATTTTTTACTTATAATATTTTAGCTTACAATGGGTTTATTGGAACCCCTATAGTTAACTGAAGATTGTCTATATATGGCATCAGGACCTTCACAGCCATCAAAAGTTTTCTCCTCTCTATCCATTGCATTCTTATAAAATTTTACCTTGCCTCCATAGGAACCCTAGTCATTTCTTGTCAGCCCTGCAGCCACTGCTGCTGGGTCCTCTAGCACTGCCAGCCCCTACTCCAAGGCCTCTCCCCCCATCCCATATGTTCTTTTGACAGTTATATTTCTTTCTAACCATTGTGCCTTTAATTTCT
The DNA here is from genome assembly GCF_028885655.2 of Pongo abelii. Classification (NCBI taxonomy): domain Eukaryota; kingdom Metazoa; phylum Chordata; class Mammalia; order Primates; family Hominidae; genus Pongo; species Pongo abelii. Next base: position 24,568,510 of record NC_072000.2, read on the forward strand.
TTTTCTTGCTTACCGCCCTTGCTGGGACTTCCAGTGCAATATTAAATAAAAGGGATTGCCGAGTGCAGTGGCTCACACCTGTAATCCCAGCACTTTGGGAGGCTGAGGCGGGTGGATCACCTGAGGTCAGGGGTTCAAGACCAGCCTGCCCAACATGTTGAAAACCCATCTCTACTAATAATACAAAAATCAGCCGGGCACGGTGGCACGTGCCTGTAACCCCAGCTACTCGAGAGGCTGAGGCAGGAAAATTGCTGGAACCTGGGAGGCGGAGGTTGCAGTGAGTCAAGATCGCACCACTGCACTCCAGCCTGGGTGACAAAGTGAGACTCCTCAAAAAAAAACAAAAAATAAATAAATAAATAAATAAATGTGATTATAGCATGCGTCTCTTGTTCCTGATCGTAAAAGAAAAGGTTTTAGTATTTAATAATTGTGTGTGATGATTCCTTCCAACTTTTATTAGAGGTTCAGGGGATACAAGCGCAGGTTTGTTACATGGGTAAATTACATGTTGCTAGGCTTTGGTGTACAAATTATTTTGTCATATAGGTGGTAAGCATAGTAGCCAATAGGTAGCTTTTCTATCCTCATCCTCCTCCCATCCTCTACCCTCAAGTAGGTCCCAGTGTCTATTGCAATGATTTTTATAGATATGTTTTTTATACATTTTTTTATTAGATTATCTTCTACTTTAACTTTCTTTTTTTTTTTTTTTTTTTTTTTTTTGAGATGGAGTCTTGCTCTGTCACCCAGCCTGGAGTGCAGTGGCGCGATCTTGGCTCACTGCAAACTCCGCCTCCCAGGTTCACGCCATTCTCCTGCCTCAGCCTCCCGAGTAGCTGGGACTGCAGGCGCCCGCCACCATGCCCTTCTAATTTTTTTGTATTTTTAGTAGAGACAGGGTTTCACCGTGTTAGCCAGGATGGTCTCGATCTCCTGACCTCGTGATCCACCCGCCTCAGCCTCTCAAAGTGCTGGGATTATAGGCATGAGCCACCGCATATTTTAACTTTCAAATAATTTATTATCATAAATGGATATTGAATTTTATCACTTTCCTAAGTCTATTGATACGCTCATGTATTTATTTATATACTATTAATGTAACTGATTGCTACCGTTGATTTTCTTATTCTTTTTCTTTTTTAATTTGAGATGGAGTCTCTATGTTGCCCAGGCTGGTCTTGGGCTCCTGGACTCAAGCAGTCCTCCTGTTTCAATCTCCCAAATAGTTGAGACTACAGTCACGCACCACTACATTGCTGATTTTCAAATGTCCAACCAATATGCATTTCTGAAGTGAACTCCACTTGATAATAACTTATTATCCTTTTCTATGTATTGCCGTATTTAATTTGCTATTTTTTTGGTTTACTTTTATTGTGGAAAAAAAAACATAAAATTCACCATTTTAGCCATTTTTAAGCATACAGTTCATTGGTATTAAATACATAAATAATGTTGTACAATCATCACCACTGCTCATCGCCAGAACTCTTTTCATCTTGTAAAACAATAGCTGCCTATTCTCCCCTCCCTCCACCCCTAGAGTGTCTCTATAGCTTTCTGGAATCACACAGCAGTTGTCTTTTTTGTGACTGGCTTATTTCACTCGGCATAATGTCCTCAAGGGTCATCCATGTTGTTGGGCACTCGGGTGGCTTCCACATTTTAGCTATTGTAAAAAATGCTGCTATGGGCCGAGCGTGGTGGCTCACGCCTGTAATCCCAGCACTTTGGGAGGCCGAGGCAGGTGGATCACCTGAGGTCAGGAGTTCGAGACCAGCCTGACCAACATGGAGAAACCCCGTCTCTACTAAAAATACAAAAAAAATTAGCTGGGCTTGGTGGCGCATGCCTGTAATCCCAGCTACTCAGGAGGCTGAGGCAGAAGAATCTCTTGAACCTGGGAGGCGGAGGTTGCGGTGAGCCGAGATCATGCCACTGCACTCTAACCTGGGCACCAAAAGTGAAACTCTGTCTCAAAACAAAACAGAACAAAACAAAAAATGCTGCTATGAACATGCGTGTATAAACATCTCTTTCAAAGCCTGCTCTCAATTCTTTTGGCTATGTATCCAGAAGTGGAATGGAATTGATGGATTATATGGTAATTGTTTTTGCTTTTTTTGAGAGTCTTGCTCTGTCACCAAGGCTGGAGTGCAGTGGCGCAATCACAATTCACTACAGCCTTGACCTCCCAGGATCAAGCGATCCTTTCACCTCAGCCTTCCAAGCAGCTGGGATTACAAGCATGTGACACTAAGCCCAGATAATTTTTTTTCCTATTTTTTGTAAAGACAGGGTCTCACTATGTTGCCCAGGCTGGTCTCAAACTGCTGGGCTCAAGTGATCCTCCTGCCTTGGTCCCCCAAAGTGCTAAAATTATAGGCATGAACCACTGCAGCTGGCCGGTAATGGCATTTTTAATTTTGTGAGGAACTGCCATATTGTTTGCCATAGCAGTTGTACCTGTTGCATTCCCATTAACAGTGCACAAGGGTTTCGATCTCTCCACATCCTTGCCAACACTTTTTATTTTGTTTTCTTGATAGTAGTCATCCTAATGCATGTGAGGTGATATCTCATTGTAGTTTTGATTTTTATTTCCCTAATGATTAGTGATGTTGAACAACTTTTCATGTGCTTATATTCAAATCTTTTGCCTTTTTTTGGGGGGGTGGGGGGCGGACAGGGTCTCACTCTGTCACCAAGGCTGGAGTGCAGTCATGTGATCATAGCTCACTGCAGCCTAGACCTCCCAGCTCAAGGGGTCCTGCCATCTCAGTCTCCTGAGTAGCTGAGATTACAGGTGTGCACAACCTTGCCCGGCTAATTTTTATTTTTATTTTTAGTAGAGATGAGGTCTGACTATGTCACCCTGGCTGGTCGCAAAATCCTGAGCTCAAGTGATCCTCCTGCCTCGGCCTCCCAAAGTGTTGAGACTGCAGGTGTCTGCCACCACACCCAGCCCTTTTGCCCATTTAAAAATAGGTTTTGGGATTTTTTGTTTTGTTTTGTTTTAATTTTTGTGGGTACATAGTAGGTATATATATTTATGGGGTACATGAGCTATTTTGGTACAGGCATGCAATGCATAACAATCACATCATGGAAAAAGTGTGTATCCATCCCCTGAAGCTTTTATCCTTTATGTTACAACCAATCCAATATCCTTCATGTTCAAACAATACTCTTTTAGTTATTTTTAAATGTACAATTAAATTATTATTGACTACAGTCATCCTGCTGTGCTATCAAATGCTAGGCCTTATTTATTTATTAAAACTATTTTTTTGTGCTCATTAACCATCCCCACCTCCCCCACCCACTACCACCCTTCCCAACCTCTAGTAACCATCCTTCTATTCTCTATCTCCATGGGTCAATCGTTTTGCTTTTTAGCTCCCACAAATAAGTGGGAACATATGATGTTTGTCTTTCTGAGCCTGGCTTATTTCACTTAACATACTGACCTCCAGTTCCATCCATGTTGTTGCAAATGACTGAATCTCTTTCTTTTTTATAGCTGAATAGTACTCCATTGTGTATAAGTAGCTATTGTGAACAGTGCTGCAACATACAAGGGAGTGCAGATATCTCTTTGATATACTGAGTTCCTTTCTTTTGGGTATATACCTAGCAGTGGTATTGCTGAATTCTATGGTAGCACTATTTTTAGTTTTTTGAGAAACCTCCAGACTGTTCTCCATAGTGGTTACTAATTTACATTCCCACCATGTTTGGGTTTTGTTGTTGTTGTTTTTGTTGTTTAGCTCTACAAGTTCTCTATATATTCTGGATACTAAGCCCTTATCAGATATAGGATTTGCAATTGTTTTTTTCCCCCATCCTGTGGGTTGCCTTTTATTGTGTTGATATTATCTTTTAAGGCAAAATTTTGTAATTTTCATAAAGACCAGTTTGTCTATTTTTTGTTTTTGTTGTTGCTTATGCCTTTGGTGTCATATGCAAGAAATAATTGCCAAATCCAACGTTGTGAATATTTTTCTTTATATTTTTCTTTATATTTTCTTCTAAGAGTTTCATAATTTTAGGTTTTACATTTAGGTCTTTGTTGATAGCATTAGGCAAGGCTCCAACTTTATTCTTTTGTGGATATACAGTTTCTTCAGCACTATTTAAATAATAAAAAAAAAAACTGTCCTTTCCCTCACTGAATAGTCTTGGTACCCTAGGCAAAAATTATTTTACCAGGCTGGGCGTGGTGGCTCATGCTTGTAATCCCAGCACTTTGGGAGGGTGAGGCAGTGGATTACTTGAGGCCAGGAGTTCAGAACCAGCTTGGTCAACATGGTGAAACCCTGTCTCTACTAAAAATACAAAAATTAGTCTGGCATGGTGATGGGCGCCTGTAGTCCCAGCTACTCAGGAGGCTGAGGCACAAGAATTGCTTAAGCCTGAGAGGCAGAAGTTGCAGTGAGCCGAGATCATGCAGCTGCACTCCAGCCTGGGTGACAAAGTGAGATTCTGTCTCGAAAAAAAAAAATCATTTTACCGTATATGTGAGGATTTATTTATGGGCTGTCTAATCTACACTGTTGGTTTATATGTCTGTCTTTATGCCAATGCCACACTGTATTGATAAAAGTAGCTTTGTAGTAAATCAGAAATCAGAAATTGTGAGTGCTCCAGTACTGTTGAAATCAGGAAGTGTGAGTGCTCCAGTATTGTTCTTTTTTTTTTTTTTTCAAGATTCATTTGACTATTTAGGTTCTCTTGAGGTTCCATATGAACTTTAAAATGGTTTTCTCACTTCAACAAAAACATCATTGGGAGTTTGATAGGGATCACATTGAATCTATAGATTGTGTTGTGTAGTACTGACATCTAAAACTATTAAATCTTCCACTTCATAAACATGGGATATGTTTTCATTTATTGCTGTCTTCTTTAATTTCCTTCAGAAATGTTTTGTAGTTTTGTTTGTCTTTCACCTCCTTGGTTAATTCTTAAGTGTTTTATGCTTTTTGCTGATATTGTAAATGAAATTGTTTTCATAATTTTCTTTTCAGATTGTTCATCATTAGTGTAGAAAAATGCAGTTAATTTTTGTGTATTGACTTTGTATTTGGCTACTCAACTGATTTTGCTTTTTAGTTCTGACAGTTTCTGAGTGCGTGTGTGCAATCTTTAGGGTTTTCTACAAATCAGATTGTATCATCTACAAATAGAGGTAATTTTACTTCTTCCTTTCTAATTTAGATGCATTTTATTTTTTTCTTGCCTAACTGCTTTGTCTAGAACTTCCAGTACTATACCGAGCAGAAGCAGTGAAAGGAGGCAGCCTTACCCTGTTTCTGATCTTTGAAAGTCTTTCACCATCACATATGCTGTTTGCTGTGGGGTTTTTGGATATACATTTTATTATGTTGAAGTAGGCTACTTCTATTTTTTGTTTGTTGAGTGTTTTTATCATGAAATGGTGTTCACCTTTGTCAAATGCTTTTTCTGTATCAACTGAAATGATCATATGGTTTTTTTCCTTCCTTATGTTAATATGGTACATTACATTAACCAATTTTTGTATGGTGAACCATCCTTGCATTCCAGGAATAAATCCCTCCTGGTCATGCTGTATAATCCTAATAATATGCTGCTGAATTCAGTTAGCTAGTATTTGGTTGAGGATTTTTGCATCAATGTTCATAAAGGTTATTGGTCTGTAGTTTTCTTTGTAGTGTCTTTGTTTGGCTTTGGTATCAGGATAATGCTGACCTCATAGAATGAGTTAGACAATGTTTTCTTTCTTTCTTTCTCTTTCTTTCTTTCCTTCTTTTGTTCTTTCTTTGTTTCCTTCTTTCTCTTTCTCTCTCCCTTCCTTTATTTGTTTCTCTTTCTCTTTCCCTCCCTCCCTCCCTTTCTTTCTTTCTTTTTCTTCTTTATTTTTTTAAAAAACAGGGTGTCACTTTGCTATCCAGGCTGGAGTTCAGGGGCATAATTGTAGTTCACTTCATCCCTGAACTGCTAGGCTCAAGGGATCCTCCTGATTCAGCCTCCCAAGTAACTAGTACTACAAGCATGTGCCACCACACCCAGATAATTTTTTAACTTTTGTGGAGATGGAATCTCACTATGTTGCCCATTCTGGTCTCAAACTCCTGGTCTCAAGTGATCCTCCTGCTTCAGCTTCTCAAAGAGCTGGGATTGTAGACATGAACCATTCCCAAGCAACTGGGACTAAGGGCGCGCACCAGCTTGCCCAGATAATTTTTTGTATATTTTAGTAGAGATGAGGCTTCACCATGTTGGCCAGGCTGATCTCGAGCTCCTGGCTTCAAGTGATCCCCACACCTCGGCCTCCCAAAGTGGTGGGATTACAGGCATGAGCCACTGCACCCAGCCTAATAATTATTAAATATTTGGGTCTTTCTCGTCAATTGTGTTTTAATATCTGAAAGTATGAGTTCAGTATATTGAACTGGCAGAAACAATTAGATTAGTAGAGATTATGCAAAACAAAGAATAGAGGGAAAAAAAGAATGGAGAAAAATAAGCAGAGCCTCAAGGAAAAGTGGGACATCATTGTTAAGCTTACCAACATATGTGTAACGGGAATACAAAAAGGAGCAGACTCAGAAAGGAGCAGAAACAATTTTAAAGAAATAATGGCTGAAAATTGCCAAATATCTTGAAAATTGCCAAATATATTGAAAACCAATGAGTTCATGTCCTTTGCAGGGACATGGATGAAGCTGGAAACCATCATTCTCAGCAAACTGACACAGGAACAGAAAACCAAACACCACATGTTCTCACTCATAAGTGGTAGTTGAACAATAACACATGGACACAAGGAGGGGAACATCACACACCAGGGCCTGTCAGCGGGTCGGGGGCTAGTGGAGGGATAGCACTAGGAGAAATACCTAATGTGGATGATGGATTGATGGGTGCAGCAAACCACCATGGCATGTGTAAACCTATGTAACAAAACTGCACGTTCTGCACATGTACCCCAGAACTTGTGGTATAATAAAAAATAATAATAATAAAAATATATTAAGCTTGTTAAAAAAATCTGCAGCCTGGATGACACAGTGAGACCCCATATCTGCAAAAAATAAAATATTAACCAGGCATGGTGGTGCATGCCGGTGGTCACAGCTACACAGCTACTCAGGAGGTTAAGGCAGGAGGATCGCTTGAGCCCAGGAGTTTGAGGCTGCAGTAAGCTATGATCATGCCACTGAACTCCAGCTTGGGCAACAGTGAGACCCCGTCTCTAAAAATAAAATAAAATACATTTTTAAAACATTCGATAAACTATGACTACACAGTGACTTCTTCAACCTGATAAAACCACACAGCTAACATTATATTTAATGGTGAATGGCCAGATACTTTTCCCCTAAGATCAGGAACAAGACAAAAATGTCCACTCTCACCAGTTCCATTTAACATTGTACTGGAGGTTCTAATTAGGGCTATCATCAGGCGAGAAAAAGAAATAACAGTTATCCAGACTGGAAAGGCAAAAATACCCACAAAACTATGTCTATATACAGATTGCATAATCTTACACATGGAAAATCCAATGGAATCCGGTAAAAAAACTATCGGAACTAATAAATCAGTTCAGCAAATTTGTAGCAAATAGCAGCAGGCCAAATTTTTATAGACTTGCAACGAACAATATGAAATGAAACTAAGAAAATTTCGGCCAGGTGCAATGATTCATGCCTGTAGTCCCAGCACTTTGGGAGGTGGAGACGGGCAGATCACTTGAGTCCCGGACTTTGGAACCAGCCTGGGCAACGTGGTGAAACCCCGTCTCTAAAAAAAAAAAAAAAAAAAAAAAACGAAAAATTAGTAAGGCATGCATGGTGGTGCATGCCTACTAATCCCAGCTACTCGGGAGGCTGAGGAGGGAGGATCACCTGAGCTCAAGAGGTCAAAGCTGAAGTGAGCTGTGATTATACCAATGCACTCCAACCTGGGTGACAGAGTGAGACATTGTATCAAAAATAAAATAAAATAAAATTTTATTTATTATAATGCATCAAAAACTATAGTAACACATTTGACAAAAGAAGTGCAAAACTTTAAAGACTATAAAACATTGTTGACAAAACTTAAATATCTAAATAAACAGAAAAAAATCCATGTTCATGGATCGGAAGACTTAATATTGTTAAGATGGCAATATTCCCCAAATTGATCTACAGATTCAACACAGTCCATTTCAAAATAGCAGTTGACTTCACCGTAGACATTGACAAGCTGATTCAAAAATTCACATGGAATTGCAAGTAAGCTAGAATAGCCAAAAATATCTTGAAAAAGAAGGACAAAGTAGGTGGACTCACATTTCCTGATTTCAAAACTTACTAAAAGCAACAGGAATCAAGACAGTGTGGTTCTGGGGTAAGGATACACAGATAGATCAATGGAATAGAATAGAGAATCCAAAAGTAAACCCAAACATTTATGGTCAACTGATTTTTGACAATGGTGCCAAGACCATTCAATGTGGAAAATATTATTTTCTACAAATTGTACCGGGACAACTGGATAGCCACATGCAAAAGAATGAAGTTTTTCCCTTATCTCACACCATATAAAAAAATCAACTCAAAATTGATCAAAGACTTTAATGGAAGAGCCCTGCGTCACCTACCTTTTGCACTAGAAATGTCCCATTTTGCAGGTTTATCACGCTGCCTCCCGACCGTAAAAGTTTGGCAGCCTTGAAGGCTCTTTTAATTTTGAACTCTGTCCTTTTTAGCCCAAGAGATCACCCTCCCACCAATATAATCCTTTCTAAAAACTTTGTGGGGTTCCTAGAATCTGGTTTGGGTTCATTCTATTAGTCAAAAGCCATATTCACCAATCTCTTCTAGACAGGCCATTCCTAGTTTGGACTGTGGGTCAGGAGGCTGCAAGGTGTCCTTAAGATTCTTTAAAGTCTTTTTTTTTTTCTAGTTAAAAGAGTCTGTAAGGAACTGATTAAAGTCTTAATAAAGGGCCTCTCAGCTACACCCTTAAGATTGTCTTGACTTCAAGTTATTTTTGCTTGTTTTTGTTTTTAGTTTGAGAACATTTTGCCATCTGAATAAGATGGGAAAGAGAAACAGTTTTTGGATTTTTTTCAATTAAAAAAAATTTTTGGTAGAAATGGGGTCTCACTATGTTGCTCAGGCTGGTCTTGAAATCCTGGCCTCAAGCAATCCTCCAACCTCGGCCTCCCAAAGTGTTGAGATTACAGGCATGAGCCTTCACACCTGGCCCAGTTTTAGTTTTAATCCTAGCAAGCCCTGGCTACTTTATATTCCCTCTAAATTTTGAATACTGAACAGTTTCTTTTTTATTTCATCTTTTTTTAGCCATATCTCTAGTGTAGCCATATCTCGAGTGTGAATCTAGTGTAGCCGTATCTCTTAGTATATGCAGCCAAATAAACCATTTGGCACCTTAAACATTCTGCTTGAAAATCTCCTTTGTTGGATCTACCAGTTCATTAGATACATTAAGTACATTCTGTTTTCAATGTTACCAAAATCAACAGTTTCACAAAACTTCTTATCACCACATAATGTGTCATATCTTCTCCAGCTCCAATAACATTCTCCTTATTGTCCTTCAAGCTTTCACTATCAGTCTCTTCATGGCCCTTCCAGTTTCTGCCCACTGCCCAATACCAATGTCAGTGCCACATATTTTTGTTACAAAAGCACTCCCGACTTCCAAGTGACTAATTCATTTTTTGTTATCTACTGCTGTGTAATAAACTGCTCCAAAACTTTCCAATGACTTTAAACAACAGGGATTTTATTGTAACACATCTCACAATTTCAGAAGTTAGGAATTCAAACAGGGCTCAATTGGGGTGATATTTTTTTCCATATGACAGTAACAAAGGTTACTCTGTGGTATTCAGCTGGCACCTGGGCTGGTGTAAGCTGGTCACCCACACATCTGGCACTTCGATGGAGAAGGCTGGGCTCAGCTGGGAGCATAACTGGAGTGTCTACACGTGGCCTCTCTAGCATCACAACCTCAAGGTAGCCAGACTTCTTATGTGGCAGCTCAGGGATCCCAGAGAGTGTTCCCAGACAGCTGTGCCAAAGGTGCAAAGCCTCTTATGACCTAAGCTCAGAAGTCCTCATATCTGCTACATTCTAATGGTCAAACCAGACACTAAGGCCAACCCAGACTCAGGGGAAAGAGAATTAAAATCCATCTCTTACTGAAAGCAACAGAAAAGAGTTTGTGGCCCTATTTTGACATCTAGATTGATGTACAATTGCCATAAAATAAACACAAATATTTATAGTGTAAAATTTGGTTAAGTTTTAACACATGTATATCCATGAAACCGTCACCACTATCACGATAATAAACATATATGTCATCTCCTACAGTTTTCTTGTGTCCCTTTGTAATTTTCCCTTCTTCCCCTCATATCTCTTCAGGTTCCATCACCATCGCCTGACCTGTTGGTCTTCTAGAATTTTATACAGATGGAAATATACAATATATACATTTTGTCTGTTTTCTTTTATTTGGCATATTTTGAGATTTTTTTGTGTTGTAACATGTAAATAATAATTAATTCATTTTACTGCTGAGTAGTATTTCCTTGTAGGGACCGTGGGTTTTTCCCCTCATTTACCTGTTAATGGACATTTGGGTTATTTCTAGTTTTAGAGTATTCCAAATAGAGCTACTAAGAACATTTGAACACTAGTCTTTTGTATAGTTTATCATATACAACTATTCCATTTATTATATTCCACCAAGAGAAACAAAAGCACATATCATAAAGCATATATATCGTATGCTTTTATTTCTCTTGGTAGAATATAATGAATGGAATAGTTGTTTTATATGGTAGGTATCTATTGAACATTTTGTGAAACCACCAAACTTTCCACCACATTTTCCAACATGGTTTTACCATTTCACGTTCCCACCAGCAGTGTATTAGAGTTCCAGTTGCTTCTCATCCTCACCAACACTTGCTATCGTCAATCTTGTTCATTTTACCCATTTTTTAGGTGTTTTGTTGTCTCATTGCATTTTAATTTAACTTGCATTTTAATTTGCATCTGCTTATGATGTTAAACATCTTTTCATGTGCTTTTTGCCTTCTGTATATCTTCTTTGGTGAAGTGGCTGTTCAAATCTTTTGCCTCTTTTCTTACTGAGATGTTTTTATAGAGCTTAGGGAGTTTTCTATGTATTCAGGATGCAAGTGCTGTATCACATATACAATTGAAAATATTTTCTTATAATCTGTGGCTTGTCTTTTTAGTGTGTGTGTGTGTGTGTGTGTGTGTGTGTGTGTGTGTGTGTGCATGTACATATATATTTTCAGAGACGGGGTCTCTTTATGTTGCCCAGGCTGAAGCGCAGTGTCTATCCACAGGTGAGATTATCACACTGCAGCCTCCTCTAAATCCTGGGCCCAAGTGATCCTCTTGCCTAAACCTCTCATAGTGAAGACTATAAACACGCACCACTGCACTTGGCCTTTTTACTACTGTAAGTCTCTTTTGATGTATTTTAGTTTGAATGAGGCTCAATTTATTAATTTGTTCTTTTATAGATCATGCTTTTTGCGTCATATCTCAGAAATCTTTGGCTACCTCTAGGTCACAAAGGGTTTCTCCTATGTTTTCTTTCAGAAGTTTTATAGTTTTAGGTCTTATGGTCAGGTCTACGATCCATTCATAATTGTTCTTATTTGGTGTGACTTATGAATAAAAGTTGATTTTTATGCATATAGATAACTAAATATTCCTATGCCATTTGTTGAAAAGACTATTCTTTCCCCATTAAATTGCCTTGGTACCTTTGTTGAAAATCAGCTGTCCACATATTTGTTTGTGGTCTAATTGTGGTCTCTCTATTCGGTTCCATTGATCTATTTTTACAGCAATCACACTGTCTTGATTACTGTAGCCATATAATTCTTGAAATCAGGTAGTCAGACTTTCAACTTTGTTCTTTTTCAAAGTTGCTTTGGTTATTCTAAGTCTTTGCATTTCCATATGAATTTTAGAATCAATTTGTCAGTATCTATAAAAAGCTGGTGGGATTTTGATTGGGATAGAATTGAATCTCAAGATCAATTTGCAGAGTATTTACATCTTAACAATATTAAATTTTGTAACCAATAAAGTTGGTATATATCTTCATTTATTTAGGTGTTCCATATCTTTAAACAGTATTTTGTTGTTTTAAATATACAGGCCTTTTATACTTTTGTCAGATTTTTTTTTCAGATAAGTCAATTGAGCATAATCCAAGGGATTATTTCTTGATTCTCAATTATGTTCCATTAACCTAAATACTCATCCTTATGCCACTACACCCATTATTTTGATAATTATAGCAGTATGGAAAGTTTTAAATTTGGGTCTGTATTCTTCCAACTTAGTCAACTTTTTTAAATTTTTATTTTTAAGACAGGATCTTGCCCTGTTGTCCAAGCTGGAGTCCAGTGGCACAATCACGGCTCACTGAGGCCTCGACTTCCCAGGCTCAAGTGATCCTCCCACCTCAGCCTCCCGAGTAGCTGGGATTAAAGGTGTGCACCACCCTACCCAGCTAATTTTTGTATTTTCAGCAGAGATGGAGTTTTTTCCATCTTGCCCAGGCTGGTCTCGAGTTCCTAGCCTCAAGCAATCCACCTGTCTTGGCCTCCCAAAGTTCTGGGATTACAAGCGTGAGCCACCAAGCCCAACCTGTCCTTCTTTTTAAAATTGTTTAGGTATTCTGGTTTATTTGTATTTGCATATACATCTTAGGACCAACTAGTCAAATTTTTAAGATACAGCCTCTGATATTTTCCTAAGGATTATATTGAATCTATAGAACAGTTTGGGAAGTATTGGCATGTTAATGATATTGATTATTCCAATCCATGAATATTGAAGGTCTCTCTATTTATTTAGATCTTCTCTAACTTTTCTCAGTAATGTTTTATGATTTCCAGTATATGGAAATCACAACATTTTTGTGAAAGAATTGTTTTCTTAATTTCATTTTTGGATTGTTTCTTGCCAATAAAAATATAATTAATGTTGATATATTTTTTATATGCTGTAATTTTACTGAACTTGGTTATTAGTTCCAGTGGAGTTTTTTAATAGATTACTGGAACTTTCTATATTCAAGATCATGTTATCTACAAATAAACACAATTTTTCTTCTCCCTTTCCAATCTAGATGCTTTGTTTGTTTATTTTAATGTACTTGCTACAATCTTCAGAACAATGTTAAATAGAGATGGCAATAGCAGACATCTTGCCTTGCTTCGAATCTTAAGGGGAAAGCATTATCTCACTAGTAAGTATAATGTTGGGTGTAGATTTTTCATAAATGCCCCAGATATTAGGAAATTTTTAAAAATCCACTCATGGATTGAAGAATAAATGATAATAAAAATTAGAGTATACACAGAACTTAATACTAAAAACACCATATTTCAAAACATATGGGATGCAGGCTAAATAGAATTTGAAAAAATTTGTCTTAAATGCCTATAATTAAAAAGAAGACAGCTAGTGTGATGGCTCATGCCTGTAATCCCTGCATTTTGGGAGGCCAAAGCGGGCAGATCACCTGAAGTCAGGAGTTCGAGATCAGCCTGACCAACATGGAGAAACCGCATCTCTACTAAAAATACAAAATTAGCCAGGCATGGTGGTGCATACCTGTAGTCCCAGCTACTCGGGAGGCTGAGGCAGGAGAATCACTTGAACCTGGGAGGCAGAGGTTGTGGTGAGCCGAGATCACACCATTGCACTCCAGCCTGGGCAACAAGAGCAAAACTCTGTCTCAAAAAAAAAAAGAAGAAGAATGACAGGTCAGCATGGTGGATCATGCCTGTAATCCCAGCGCTTTGGGAGGCCAAGGTGGGAGAATCACTTGAGCTCACAAGTGCAAGACCAGCCTGGGCAACATAGGGGGACCCCATCTCTACAAAAATTAAAAACAACCTTCTGAAGATGACTCTTATTTAGGGCATTTGGCTCTGTAGATGAAACTCTGTCATAGAGAGGGTCTTCTCTCCTTGGTTGGCTGGTTGGTTAGCTGACAAGCATTACTTGAGCAGCAATGGAAAATATAACAGCAATATCCACAATTTGGTCTTGGGGATATTAAAAATTCTAAGTAATGAAACAGTCACTCACCAAATATATACTCATAGTTTTCCATTTGCTTAGCTCTGTGTTCTCCCTATCAGGAATTTAGTCAGGTGTGGTGGCATGCACCTGTAGTCCAGCTACTCAGGAGGCTGAGGCAGGAGCATCACTTGAGGCCAGGAGGTTGAGGCTGCATTGAGCAATGTTCATGCCACTGTGCTCCAGCCTCGGGGGAGAGAGAGAGAGAGAGAGACAGAGAAAGGAAAGAAGGAAGAAAGGAAGGAAGGAAGGAAGGAAGGAAAGAAGGAAGGAAGAAAGGAAGGAAGGAAGGAAGGAAGCAAGGAAGGAAGGAAGGACGGAAGGCGGGGAGGAGGGAGGGAAAGGAAAGGAAATACACTAACTGGGAAAAATGAATGAAGCATCTCAACATGGATTACTAAATCTTGCCAACAGGTTGAATTATGCAACAAGCAGACACACCCTTCTCGCTTCCTAGTCTCTAGGACACCATCATTTCTTCTGTGGCAGGTGGATGCAGAAGCACCTGCAGACCAGAGGGCATGCCCAATATTCACAGGGGCGGGCATGGGGATGTGCTCTGGGTGATACCACCTAAGATAAAGTTCCCTTGACTTTCTAAAGATATGCGGTAATGCACTGAGAAATCATTCCATTGTTTTCCTACCCCAAACCTTTATTAAAGCTTTCTTCACGTCCTTGTTTCTCAAAGAGTAGATGAGGGGGTTCAGCATTGGAATCACCACTGTGTAGATCACAGCAACTGTGCGGTCCTGGGTCAGGGAATAGCTGGACCTGGGGCGCAGGTACATAAAAAGTGTTGTGCCAAAGAAGAGGCAGACGGCAGTGAGGTGGGATGCACAGGTGGAAAATGCCTTAAACCTGCCCTGGGCCGAGCTCATTCTCAAGATGGTGTTGAGAATTAAGAAGTAGGAGATCAAGATGGTGAGGGTGCAGCTCAAAAGGTTGAAACCAGCAGAAATGAAGAGCAGGATCTCACACAGTGAAGTGTCTACACAAGACAGGGACAGGACGGGTGGTCCATCACAGAAGAAGTGAGTGACGACACGAGCACCGCAGAATTTCAGACTAAAGATACAGCTAGTGTGGATAAGAGAAGTGAGGAATCCTGCACTGTAGGAGCCCAAATCAGCAAGGCACAGACCTCAGGAGACATGATGGTTGGGTAGAGCAGGGGGTTACAAATAGCGGCATAGCGGTCATAGGCCATGGCAGCGATGAGATAGCACTCACTGGTGGCAAAACCCGCATAGAAGAACATCTGAGTCATGCAGCCAAAATAGGAGATCACTTTCCTATTGGCCAAGAAGTTTACCAGGGTCTGGGGCACAACCGTGGAGGAGTAACAGAAATCCAAGAAGGAGAGGCTCTTCAGGAGGGAGTACATGGGTGTGTGCAGGGTGGCACTCACATGGATCAGGAGGAACATGACCAGGTTCCCCAGCAGAGTGGTGGTGTACATGCCCAGGAACACCACGAAGAGCAGCCTCTGGAGCTGGGGGTCAGTGGTGAGGCCCAAGAGCTCAAACTCCATCCCTTGGCTCAGGTTTGCCCCTTTCATGCTTCTCCAGTGCTCTGCAGTGGAGAAAGAAGGCACCACCATAAATGAGGTTGAACACCTGGGGCTCTGACTGGGTTTGATTCTGCCTAAGGACAGCCTTCTGAAGATGAGTCTTATTGAGGGCATTTGGCTTTGTAGATGAAACTCTGTCATAGAGAGGATCTTCTCTCCTTGGTTCGTTGGTTAGTTGGTAAGCATTACTTAAGCAGCAATGGAAAATATAAGGAAATATCTACGATTGGTCTTGGGGATCTTAAAAATTCTAAGTAATGAAACAGTCACTCACCAAGTATATATTCGAAGTTTTCCATATGCTTAGCTCTGTGTTCTCCCTATCAGGAATTCAAGAGTGCCTGACCTTGGGAAGCTTATATTCTACAGACAGTATATTTTGTGTTTAAGCCACACGTACTGTGGTGTCAGACTGCTAAGGTTCAAAGTTAGGACTTTGCCATTAACTAGCTGTGTAATCTTGGGAATGTTACTTTACCTTTCTGAGTTTCCATTTTTCCATCTGTGAAATAAGGATGATAGCAACTGTCTATAAAGATTATTATAAAAATTCAATGAGTTATTTCATGCAGAGAATTTGAACAAATTCCAGCACGTTGAGGAAGTTCAAAGAAGGTTAGCTATGAGCATTCTGACTAAGAAGATAGACCCAAAACCTAAATAAACATGATAAATGAGATGAACCCACAACAAAGCTTAGCAAGCAACCTACCATCTAACAGTACAGACAGAGACACACGTGCTACACAAGTGTGACTAAACAGGCCTTCAGAGAGGCTGTAGAGGGCTGATGGGCCAGCTATAAAACTGGCCCTGTGAAATCAGCACTACCCAGGCAATAATGTGAATACTTAAGGTAACAAGGGCTGAGAGTGTGGAGAGACGGAGGTAGTGTAAGACTGCATGTGGGAGCCTCCACCAACGGGAGAGTCTCCTCATCATCCATAAAGCTGCCCATCATTTCCAGAGAACAAAATCACCCTGGACTCAGGGGATGTTACAGCCAGTAGGAAAGGAACGAAGTGAGTGAGGCTTTGTGAAAATGCCTTTTTTATTTAGAGAGTGAACAAAGCTTGAATGCATCACCTAAACACCACACTCTCCTCTGTCCCATTGGCTTCTCTACCACATGTCTTCCCAAGTTACCTCTGGGTGCTGAGCCATTTAAGCACCCTGTGCTTTTGGGTGAAGACTCTCAGTTATAAAGACTTTGAAGCCAACAGATGTGGCTGAGTAGGACAAAAAGGGGCAAAAGTGAGCTGCCTTATCCAGCCCTGAGAAGAGTAAGCAAATAACACACCTGTGAAAAGTGTTGGGAGAATTTGGAGAGGAAAGAGCTGGGTTGAGCAAGTAAACATTCTGACTAATTCCAATGACATAATTTCCAGAATCATCAAACTACCTGGGCAGGAGAAGATTCTGGACATATGTATAACTAAATTTAGTTGTCAGGCAGGGAATGAGGCGCCATTTGTGTTGATAGAATACTGTGACTAGTGACAAGAAAAAAGCTTTTAGAAATGCCCAAAGAGGTAATATGCCCTAATAAAATTGAGACACAAAATATAAATGCAAATTTGAACACAGAACATTAGCAACTGCTTCTAGAACACATGGAATGCAATTCTGTGACTTATTTCATGTCACTTAGATGTAACATTCAGCTATCCTTAATCTAAAAGCTGCCATTTTATAATAAATCCCACTATTGTAGAACATGGGCAGTCCTAGATTTGGGTTGCAAATGTCTTTGGCGCCATTGGTGACAAAGGCCAATTCGACTTCAAGGCAAATTAGAGGAATTCAGATAAATGACTGTAAAACTCCCAGAGTGGAAATAACTTGCAGGCACTTTAAGAAAGTGGTCATTAAGAGTGGAGCAGGATTTTGAGACCCAGCTACCCATCTTCTTTCCTTGGTGGGCTGTTTCAGTTTAGGTAACAGATCTGTAAGTATCCCTCTGATTAAAAGAACAAAAGAAGAGAAAAATAGGAATATGTGCAATGCTCAGGACAGTGTGGATGAGGCAGGAAGCATACACTGGGGTGGAGTGATGGAATGGGATGGGGTAGGGTGGTGGGTAATACAGCTGATCAGAGCCTCCAGATTTATCATTTACTTTAAACTCGCACTCTCTCTTCTGCTCCCCTTTCCTCTTTCATCTCTCTTCTCTAATCTGCACTAAATTCAAAATTCTTCAGAATATAGAATGACTCAAGGAAAGGATTATGGAGAAATTGGCATCTCTGACAGTTGTTCAAAGGATTCTGTAATTACCACTATTTCTATTGGCTATAGTTTGTACCTGTGAATGAAATGTAGGAGGAAAACTTAAAGGTGATCTAATCATATGGGAATGGATTATGGAGTGGAGTGCATAAGAGTGAGAGCAAATGCCTGGGGTCTCTGGATGAGGGAGGCGTAGGAAAGAAGCTCTGTTTATACCCGACTCATTGCCCCCATCCCTTGGATAGCACAGTGAGAGCACATGTGGCTATGAAGGGCAGGCAGCCAAGGAAAGCAGCCAGTGAGATTCCTTGAGCAACAGTGATCCCAAACAATGGTTCTTAAACAGTAAGCTGCCTTGCCCAAGGTTCACAGGAGAAGCTTGTTATATGTGCAGATTCCAGGTCCCAATCCACAGAAAATTTGATCCAATAGGTCTATAGCTTGGCCCCAAAGTCTGGTGATTCTGATTGAGACAGGAGGTCTCTGAACCTCACTCTGAGAAACACTAAACCATGGGGTACTTGCAGGAGCAGGCAGATCTTCCTGAGCCACATGTTTATACATATCTCTTCCTAGCTTGCTGGACTTGTCCATGTCCTAGGAAATCAGCCTGTGGGTAGGATGGTCATCCTGGACATGCTCTTCCCTCCAGAAGACCTATCTGTGGTTAACAATTTCCGGAAATCTGGGTTACTACCTGATGATAATCTAACACCAGAGCATTTCCTCCTTCAAAGTTGCTTCAGATGTCCTTCAGCAAACCATGTAATTCCAGCAAAGCGCCTGGCTTGATGTCAGAGCTGTTGCTGTGGGGGTCAGAACACAAGTCTTCCATGGAAACACAGCAAAGACAAAGCCAGACTCATTGTATTCATAGACTGAGTCTGGGGATCAGAGCCTGCCACTGACTTTAGCCTCTCACGTTGTCAGAGGTGTGAGGCAGCCCCACTCCCTGTGAGCTCCTCACAGCTGATCTTGTGCTGGCAGGAGCCACCCCAGAGCCATCTTTTCCCCTGGCAGCCCAGCAGCTCACCACTGGGGAGGAGGATGTGTTCACTGATTAAAGTTTAAAAGGCAGGTGAGGAAGTGTGACTAATTAGCCCCATGAAGGCCCATTAAAGTGTTTGAAAAGTTACTAGCATCTTTGAGAGTCTACCCATGAGGAAACAAGTGGCTGGGAAACAGGGAATGAGGGGACTAGATCCACACAGATCCCTGCAAATATGCTGCTCATTCGCCCCAAAACACTACTCCACCTTCACTCTAAACTTAACTCTTACGTGATTATCTGTATTTCCTCAACACTGGAAAACCAGGTTTTTCTTTCTTCTATGCCAGTTACCCAATGTACATTTGTGCTGTAGATTAAAGCTGAGGACCTTCCTGCCCTTCAAGATTACAGTAAAGTTAGAGGCATGTTATGTGGTTCCCAAATATTTGAGAATTTTCTAGGTTTCTTTCTGTTACTGATTTCTGATTTAAAAGCATATGGTCAGAGAATACATTTTGTATAACTTGATACTTTTGAACTTATTAAGACTTACTTTAAGGCCCAGAATAGGGCCTATCTTGGAGAATGTTCTACGTCCACTTGAAAGGAATATATATTCTGTTTTGTTGAGTGGCGTGTTCTATCTATAACTGCCAATTAGGTCAAGTTGGAGCAGTCCCCTGGCACAGCACAGCAACTCTATGGAGAGATGGCCAGGCTGCTTTTTCATGCAGGTCCTGGATCCCATTTCTCTTCACTGGCTGAACCTCCTGACCGAGGTCTACATCCACCCCCTCAGGTGTTTTCCAGCTGGCAGCAATTCCAAACCTCCATGGGACAGAGCTCCCAGAGGGAAGCGTGGGCCACCGTCTTGGTTGTTTTGCAGCCTTCACTGTTAATACCTTCAGATACTAAAAAAAATATGAGGTGACTAGGGACTGGAATGGACCCCGAGCATATTATAGCAGCCCTACAGAAAAGTGGCTAGACTATTTGTTATGTGGGTCCCAATCCCATAACTCCTTACTGGGTGGGTCCTCCTGGCCTGGGTTTCCAGCCACCCCCCACTGGGGCTATAAAGCCAGTAGCAGCTCTGAAACTCCCTGAGACAGAGCTCCCAGTGGGAAGGGTGGGTTGCTATCTTTGCTCTCTTGCAGCCTTTATCCTTACTGTCTCCAGGCCCGGGAGAGTCTGTGGGGACCAGAGGCTGGTCAAAACCGCCAGCACAGAGCACCCACCTTGCAGAAAAGTGGCTGGGCTGTTCTCCACCCAGGTCCCAGTCCTCACTTCTCCTCACTGAGCAGGGCCACCCAACCTGGGACTCCAGCACAACCAACCTATTCCCGCCTGACCACTTCAATCACAAAGGCAGCCCAGCATCTCTCCAAGGAGGAAATCCCAGAGTCAACCCACAACCCCTCCACTACTGCAGTTGAAGTGGTACAACTCTAACAGCCCTTGGGCTGGGGAAGGAACAAAGGGCCTAGTCACTACACTGGCACCTCCAGCACGCCACAGCCACAATACAGAGAGGAGTCCAGCCCTCTTCCCTGGGAACCCCTGGCCCCCATTCTTCACTAGGCAGGGCCCCCAGCTCATGACTGCAGAACAGTTGCCCCACCCACAGCTGATTATACCCATTGGAAGTGGCCTAGGGTTTTCCCTGGGGAGAGAACCCCAGAGGCATCCAACAGCCCCTCTGCCACGACCACAGCAGCAGTTCTATCCCTGCTGCCTTTGGTCTGGGGAAGAAACAAAGAGCCTGAGGGCTACACCTGAGCTTACAGCACACCACAGTAACCATATGAAGAGGAGACCAGTCTCTCTTCCAAGCGAGCCCTTGACCCCCGATTCCCAAGCAGAGCTCCAAGCTTATGCCAGCAGTTCAGCTGCCCCATCCCACTGGCTGAACACTCCCAGTAACAGTGGCTCCACATCCCTCAGAGGTGAAGCCCTCAGAGGCAAATGAAAGCCCCTCTGCCAGTGCCTCTGCAGTGGAACTGCCCTTGCTATCCTGAGACTAATGAAGGAGCAAAGACCCTAAGTACCTTATCCACACCTCCAACAAGCAGCAGTCTACCCAAGGAGAGGAGGCCAGTCCATCTCCCATGGGTCCCACCTACCCCTCACCTTCCCCTACCCCACACACTTATCACCCATCAGGGAGCCCTCAGCTTGGGCCCACAGCCCCCATTCAGGGCTGATTGCACTAAGTGATTGCTGACCTGTATCTCTCTGGGGTAGGGCCCCCAGGAGATAAGTGAAAGACTTTCAGCCACAACCACTGCTAAAGTTCATTCCTCTGATGCCTCCAAGTTAGGGAGGAAACATAAATGCTAAGAACACCCCAGAGCTGCAGTGGGAAGCCTGGGAGTGTCAAGCCACAGTCTACAGGCAGCACTCAAGTAGGAGAGGAGGGCACACTTTCAGAGCATTGAGAGGGAGCATGGCTGCAACTGTGAGGAAATATAGGGGAGCCACAGGACTGAGCAAGAGCCTACCAACTGACCACTACGCCTAAGTGCCACCTACTGGATCACACCCCAAAGTTTCGACACCAAAAGTACCTCACTAACCTACCTCTCTGTGAAACCAAAGATAAGTCAGCTACAAATAATGACCCTGCACAAAGCCTCAGACCTGTGAAAATACCCAGAAAAGAAGTCAATTTTCTGTACTCAATCTACACCACAGTTAAAGGAATACCCACGTGCAGAGATAAGAAATAACCAATGCAAGAACTCTGGCAACTCGAACGGTCAGAGTGTCTTATGTCCTCCAAATGATCACACTAGTTCTCCAACAAGGGTTCTTAACCAGGCTGAGTTGACTGAAATGACAAGAAATAGAATTCAGAATGTGGACAGGAATGAAGATCATCAAGATTCAGGAGAACAGCAAAACCCAATCCAAGGAAACTAAAAATCACAATAAAACAATACGGGAGCTGACAGACAAAATAGCCAGTATAAAAAAGAACTTAACTGATCTGATAGAGCTAAAAAACACACTAAAAGAATTTCACAATGCAATCACAAGTATTAACAGCAGATCATGCTGAGGAAAGAATCTCAGAACTTGAAGACTGGCTTTCTGAAATAAGACTGTCAGACAAAAATCAAGAAAAAAGAATGAAAAGGAACGAACAAAACGTCCAAGAAATATAGGATTATGCAAACAGGCCAAATGGATGACTCACGGGCACCCCTGAAAGGGGCAGGAAAAAAGCAAACAACTTGGAAAACATATCTCAGGATATTGTCCATGAAAACTTTTCCAACCTTGCTAGAGAGGCCAACAGTCAAATTCAGGAAAAACAGAATCCTTGCAAGATTCTACACAAAAATACTATCCCCAAGACACATAATTGTCAGATTCTCTAAGATCCAAATGAAAGAAAGAATGTTAAAGGCAGCTAGAAAGAAAGGACAGGTCGTCTACAAAGGGAACCCCATCAGGCTAACAGCAGACCTCTACAAGCCAGAAGAGATTGGGGATCTATATACAATATCCTTAAAAAAAAAATCTTAAACCAAGAATTTCATATCCAGTCAAACTAAGCCTCCTCAGTGAAGGAGAAATAAGAACCTTTTCAGATAAGCAAATGCTAAGGGAGTTTATTACCACCAGACCTGCCTTACAAGAGATCTTGAAAGGAGCGCTAAATATGAAAAGGAAAGACCGCTACCAGCCAATACAAAAACACTCCTACATACACAGACCAGTGACACTATAAAGCAACCACACAAACATGCTGACATAATAACCAGCTAACAACACAATGACAGGATCAAATCCACACGTATCAATACTAACCGTAAATGTAAATGAGCTAAATGCCCCATTTTAAAAGGCAAAGTGACAAGCTGGACAAAAAAGCAAGACCCAATGGTAGGCTATCTTCAAGACACCCATCTCACACACAGTGACACCCATAGGCTCAAAATAAAGGAATGAAGAAAAATCTACCAAGCAAATGGAAATCAGAAAAAAGCAGGGGTTGCAATCCTAATTTTAGACAAAACAGACTTTAAACCAACAAGTATCAAAAAAGAGATAAAGAAGGGCATTACATCAGTGTATTAGTCCATTCTCATGCTGCTATGAAGAAATACCTGAGACTGGGTAATTTATAAAGAAAAGAGGTTTAATTGACTCACAGTTCTGCATTGCTGGGGAGGCCTCAGGAAACTTACAATCATGGCAGAAGGCACCTCTTCACAGAGTGGCAGGGGTGAGAATGAGTCCCAGCAGGGGAAATGCCAGACGCTTATAAAACCATCAGATCTAATGAGAACTCACTCACTATCATGAGAACAGCATGGGGGAAACCACCCCCAAGATTCCATTACCTCCCACCGGGTTCCTCCCGTGAAATGTGGGGATTATGGGAACTACAATTCAAGATGAGATTTGGGTGGGGACACAGAACAAAACCATATTAATCAATAAAGGGTTCAATTCAACAAGAAGACCTAGCTATCCTAAATATATATCCACCCAACACAGGAGCACACAGATTCATAAAGCAAGTTCTTAGAGACCTACAAAGAGACTTAGACTCCCACACAATAATAGTGGGAGACTTCAACATGCCACTGACTGTATTAGACTGATTTCTGAGGCAGAAAGTTAACAAAGATATTCAGTACCTGAACACAACATTGGACCAAATGGATCTCATTGACAGCTACAGAACTCTCCACCCAAAAACAACAGAATATACCTTGTTCTCATCACCACATGGCACATACTCTAAAATTGATCACACAATTGAACATAAAACAATTCTCAGCAAATGCAAAAGAACTAAAATCATACTAAACACACTCTCAGACCACAGAGCAATAAAAATAGAAATCAAGACTTTAAAAAATCACCTAAAACCATGCAATTACATGAAATTAAAAGTCCTCAATGGCTTTTGGGTAAGTAATAAAATCACAGCAGAAATCAAGTTATTTGAAACTAATGAGAACAAAGATACAACATACCAGAATCTCTTGGACACAGCTAAGGCAGTGATAAGAGGAAAATGTATAGCACTGAACTCCCCAAGTAAAAGTTAGAAAGATCTCAAATTAACAACCTAACATTACAACAAAAAGAACTAGAGAAGCGAGAGCAAACCAACCCCAAAGCTAGCAGAAGACAAGAAATAACCAAAATCAAAGCTGAACTGAAGGAGACTGAGACATGAAAAAACCCATTCAAAAGATCAATAAACGCAAGAGTTAGGTTTTTAAAAAAATAATAACATAGATAGACCACTAGCTAGACTAATAAAGAAGAAGGAGAGAAGATCCAAATAAACAAAATCAGAAACAACAAGAGATGCTATCACTGATCCCACAGAAATACAAATAACCATCAGAGACTACTGTAAACACCTCTATGCACACAAACTAGAAAACCTAGAAGACATGGATAAATTCCTGGATACATATACCCTTGCAAGACTGAGCCAGGAAGAAACTGATTCCCTGAACAAACCAATAACAATCTCCAAAAGTGAGTCAGTAATAAATAGCCTACCAAACAAAAAAGCACAGGATTAGATGCATTTACAGCCAAATTCTACTAGATATACAAAGAAGAACTAGTATCACCGCTACTGAAACTATCCCAAAAAATTGAGGAGAGACTCCTCTCCAACTCATTTTATAAGGCCAGCATCATCCCA
This sequence comes from Pongo abelii, assembly GCF_028885655.2. Classification (NCBI taxonomy): domain Eukaryota; kingdom Metazoa; phylum Chordata; class Mammalia; order Primates; family Hominidae; genus Pongo; species Pongo abelii. The sequence goes on from NC_072000.2 coordinate 24,593,145, forward strand.
ATACCAAAACCTGAGACACAACAATAAAAGAAAACTTCAGGCCAATGTCCTTGATGAACATTGATGCCAAAATCCTCAACAAAATACTTGCAAATTGAATCCAGCAGCACACCAGAAAGATAATCCAGCACAATGAAGTAGGCTTTATCCCTGGGATGCAAGATCGGGTTGACATACACATTTATTGATATAAATGAATAAACGTGATTCATCACATAAACAGAACTAAAGACAAAAATCACGTGATTATCTCAACAGATGTAGAAAAGGCTTTTGATAAAATTCAACATCCCTTCATGTTAAAAACTCTCAATGTACTAAATATTGAAGGAACGTAACTCAAAATAACAAGAGCCACATATGACAAACCCGCAGCCAGCATCTTGCTGAATGGGCAAAAGCAGGAAGCAATCTCCTTGGAAACCAGCACAAGACAAGGATGCCCTCTCTCACCACTCCTATTCAACACAGTATTGGAAGTCCTGGCCAGAGCAATCAGATAAGAGAAAGAAGTAAAGGGCATTCAAATAAGAAGGGAGGAAGTCAAAGTACCTTTGTTTGCAGATGACATTATTCTATATCTAGAAAACCCCTCAGTCTTGGCCCAAAAGCTCCTTCAGCTGATAAACAACTTCAGCAAAGTCTCAGGATACAAGCTTAATGTGTAAAAATTACTAGCACTCCTATACATCAACAGCAGCAAAACCAAGAGCCAAATCAGGAATGTAATCCCATTCACAATTGCCACGAAAAGAATAAAATACCTAGGAATACAGCTAACCAGGAAGGTGAAAGATATCTACAATGACAATTACAAAACACTGTTCAAGGAAATCAGAGATGACATAAACAATGGAAAAACATTCCATGCCCATGTATAGGAAGAATCAATATCATTAAAATGGCCATACTGCCCAAAGCAATTTATAGATTCAATGCTATTCCTATAAAACTGACAATGACATTTTTCACAGAAGAAGAAAAAATTATTTTAAAATTCATATGGAACCAAAAAAGAGCCCAAGTATCCAAGGCAGTTCTAAGCAAAAAACAAAACAAATGAACCAAAAAAAAAAAAAAAAAAAGCTGGAAGCATCACGTTCCCCAATTTCAAACTATACTTACAGGGCTATGGTAACCAAAACAGCATGGTACTGATACAAAAACAGACACACAGACCAATGGAACAGAATAGAGAGCTCAGAAATAAGGCCACACACCTAGAACCATCTGATCTTCAACAAACCTGACAAAAACAAGCAATAGGGAAAGGATTCCCTATTTAATAAATGGTACTAGGATAACTGACTGACTAGTCATATGCTAAAGACTGAAACTGGACCTCTTCCTTATAGCATATACAAAAATTAACTCAAGATGGATTAAAGACTTAAATGTAAAACCCAAAACTATAAAAACACTAGAAGACAACTAGGCAATACTATTATGGACACAGGAACGGGCAAAGATTTCATGACAAAGACACCAATAGCAATCACAGCAAAAACTGACAAAGGCTGGGCATGGTGGCTCATGCTTGTAGTCCCAGCACTTTGGGAGGCTGAGGTAGGAGGATCACTTGAGGCCAGGAGTTCAAGACCAACCTGGCCAACATAGCGAGACCCTATCTCTTTAAAAAAAAATTGAAAAAACTGACAAACAGGATCTAATTAAAGGTAACAGCAGGCCGGGTGTGGTGGCTCATGCCTGTAATCCCAGCACTTTGGGAGGCCAAGGTGGGTGGATCACCTGAGGTCAGGAGTTTGAGGCCAGCCTGGCCAACATGGTGAAACCCCGTCTCTACTAAAAATACAAAAAAATTAGCCGGGCATGGTGGCAGGAGCCTGTAGTCCCAGCTACTTGGGAGGCTGAGGCAGGAGAATCGCTTGAACCCAGGAGGCGGAGGTTGCAGTGAGCCATGATTGTGCCACTGCACTCTTGCCTGGGTGACAAAGTGTGACTCCGTCTCAAAAAAACAAACAAAAACCCAAAAAGGTAAAAGCTTCTGCACAGTAAAAGACACTATCAATAGAGTAGACAGACAACCTACATAATTGGAGAAAATATTTGCAAACTATGCCTCTGACAAAAGTCTAATATCCAGCATCTATAAAGATCTTAAATTTACAACAAAAAAAAAACAACCCCATGAAAAAGTGGGAAAAGGACATGAACAGACATATTTCAAAAGAAGACATGTAGCCAAAAAGCACATGAAAAAATGCTTAATATCACTGATCATTAGAGAAATGCAGATCAAAACCATAATGAGATACCATCTTACATCAGTCAGAATGGTTATTATTAAAAAGTCAAAAAATAACAGATGCTTTCAAGGTTGTGGAGAAAAGGGAATGGTTATACACTGTTGTTGGGTGTCTAAATTAGTTCAACCATTGTGGAAAGCAGTGTGGCTATTCCTCAAAGAGCTAAAAACAGGACAACCATTTGACCCAGCAATCCCATTACTGGGTATATACCCAAAAGAATATAAATCGTTCTACAATAAAGACACATGCATGCATATGTTGATTGCAGCACTGTTCACAATAGCAAAGACATGGAATCAACCTAAATGCCATCAATGGTAGACTGGATACAAAAAATGTGGTACATATACACCATGGAATACTATGCAGCCATTTAAAAAAATGAGATGATATCCTTTGCTAGAACACAGATGGAGCTGGAGGCCATCATCCTAAGCAAACTAACACAGGAACAGAAAACCAGATACCACATGTTGTCACTTATAAGTAGGAGCTAAATGATGAGAACACATGGACACAAAGAGAAGAACAACAGACACTGGGGCCTACTTGAGGGTGGAGGGTGGGAATACGAAGAGGATCAGAAAAAATAACTATTGGGTACTAGGCTCAGTACCTGGGTGACTAAATAATCTGTACAAAAGAACCCCCAAGACACGAGTTTACCAATATAACAAACCTGCACATGTATCCTTGAACCTAAAATAAAAATTTTAAGAAAAGTAAAAACAGCTTTGAGGTATAATTCATGTATGATACAATTCACACACTTGAAATGTACAAAACAATGGTTTTTAGATTAACTCAGCGTGGATGGAAAGAAAAAATTTTTTAAGAAACGGTTTTTAAAATATATTTACATATATGTGCAACCATCACCACAGCCAGTTTTAGAACGTTTTTATCACATGAAAGAGAAACACCATACCCTTTAGCTGTCACTTTCTTATCCCTCTGCCCCTACTCCCACCTCAGCCTTAAAGAAACACTTATCAACTTTCTGTCTCTGTAGATTTCCCTATTCTGGACATTCATCTGAATGAAATCATAAAGTTTGTGGTCTTTTGTGGCCAGTTTCTTTCACTTTGCATAACGTTTTCAAGGTTCATCCATGTTGTAGCATGGATTAGTATTGCATTCTTTTTATGGCCAGATAGTATTCCATTGTATGGATATACCATATCTTGTTTATCCATTCTTCAGGAGATGGACATTTGGGATGTTTTATCCTTTTAGCTAATATGAATAATGCAGCTATAAACGTTTATGCCCAAGTGTCCATGTGCGCATTTTCATTTCTCTTGGGTATATACCTAGGAGTAGAATTGCTGGGTCATATCCTATCTCTGTTTAATCATTTGAGATACTGCCAGACTGTTTTTCAAAGCAGCTGCATAATTTTACATTCCCACTACCAGTGTAAGAGGGCTCTAATTTCTGGCCGGGCACGGTGGCTCACGCCTGTAATCCCAGCACTTTGGGAGGCCAAGGCGGGCGGATCACGAGGTCAGGAGATCAAGACCATCCTGGCTAACATGGTGAAACCCCATCTCTACTAAAACTACAAAAAATTAGCCGGGCGTGGTGGCGGGCGCCTGTAGTCCCAGCTGCTCGGGAGGCTGAGGCAGGAGAATAGCATGAACCCGGGAGGCGGAGCTTGCAGTGAGCTGAGATTGTGCCACTGCACTCCAGCCTGGGAGACAGAGTGAGACTCCGTCTCAAAAAAAAAAAAAAAAAAAGAGGGTTCTAATTTCTCCACATCCTCACCAACACTTGTTCTTTTCTGACTCTTATTCTAGCCATCCTAGTTGCTATGAAGCAGTGTCCCACTCTTGTTCCTAATGACTAGTGATGTCAAGCATCTTTTCATGTGGTTTTGTTTTGTTTTGTTTTGTTTGCTATTTGTGTGTCTTATTTGAAGGAATATCTATTCAGATCCTTTGCCCATTTAAAACTGGGTTATGTGTTTTTCTATTATTGACTTTTAAGAGTTTCTTATATATTCTAGATACAAGTCACTCATCAGATATAGATGGTTTACAAATATTTCTCCCATTATATGAGTTGTCTTTCACTTTCTTGATGGTGTCTTTTGAAGCACAAAGGTTTTCATTTTGATGAAGTCCAATTTACCTGTATTTTCGTTTGTTGCTCATGCTCTTGGTGTCATATCTGAGAATTCTTTGCCAAATTCAAGGTCATGAATATTTACCTTCTAAATGTTTTCTTCTAGAGTTTTATACTTTTTGTTCTTACATGTAAGTCTTTGGTCTATTTTGAGTTAATTTTTGGTGTGAAGTCAGCGTTCAGCACTGGCTGGAAATGAAGAGGAGAGAGAGGCATGTGTTCTTGGCTGCAGTACTCCGGAATCAAATATTCCTCTCTAGAGCAGTCTTGCTTCAGATACCACAAACTCTTGCCTTTCTTACCAAACTTGTGTACATTTTCTCAAATAGATATTTGTTCATTTCCTGCTTACCCTTAGGACCATTTCCAGAGGCTTCATATGGCTCATTTGTGTGTGTGTGTGTGTGTGTGTGTGTGTGTGTGTGTGTGTGTATGTTTTTAATAATTTTCTTTTTTTAATTTTTGAGACAAAGTCTCACTCTGTCACCCAGGCTGGAGTGCAGTGGCACTATCTTTGCTCACTGCAACCTCTGCCTGCCAGGTTCAAGCGATTCTCCTGCCTCAGCCTCTGGAGTAGCTGGGAGTACAGGCGTGTGCCACCATGCCCTGCTAATTTTTGTATTTTTAGTAGAGATGGGGTTTCACCATGTTAGCCAGGCTGGTCTCGAACTCCTGGCCTCAAGCAATCCGCCCACAGCCTCCCAAAGTGCTGGGATTACAGGCGTGAGCCACTGTGCCCGGCCATTTAAATAATTTTCATCAGTTTCAATGAAAACAAGGTCAACAGAGCGCCTCATGCTGTCATGCCAGATGTCTATCTCTTACTGATTTCTCAGTAATGATTTTCATGATAAGTTATATTTTGTCTTATGTTAATATTGCTACACTAGCTTTATTTTGGTTAGGTTTTATTGTTTGTTTCTTTTTGTTTTTAGAGGGAGTCTTGCTCTGTCTCCAGGCTGGAGTGCAGTGACACGATCTCAGCTCACTGCAACCTCCACCTTCTGGGTTCAAGCAATTCTCTTGTCTCAGCATCCCGAATAGTTGGAATTACAGGCATGTAGCACCACGCCTGACTAATTTTTGTATTTTTAGTAGAGACAGGGTTTTGCCATGTTGGCCAGGCTGGTCTTGAACTCCCGACCTCAGGTGATTCGCCTGCCATGGCCTCCCAAAGTGTTGGGATTACAGATGTGTGCCACCACACCCGGCCTGTTTTGGCGAGTATTTGAATGACACGTCTTTTCCTGTTCCTTCATGTTCAGCTTTCCTATGCCATTATGTTTGCCGAATTTCCCCAAGCAGACCTGAAATCTGCTTCTTCTAGGATGATGAAACATTTATTTCAGATGTAACTTGCCTCACAGTAAACATTCAGAAATACTCTGAGGCTTTATTAAAAGAGCCGGTATGACTAGGCAGAGATAAAACAAACCCTATGAAAGAAAACTTTCTTAAGGATGGAATGGAATTTTCACTTCAATCAGATGTATGACAGGCAGCTGAACACCTTTGTGAAGATTTGAAAGCCAAGAATAATTGCCACATTGATAGAGTACTGCTGCATCTTCTTTATGCAGGTATCTTTATGCAGTTAATTTCTCAGATCCCTTACTTAGCATAAATAAATTTGTGTCTTAAAAGATTTTACCATCACTCTCAGCTTCATCTTTAGACAGTTTTCCTAAAAGTACCCTAAATTTAATATTTCCTACTTGCTGTTTTTTAAAAATTGACTACTAAAAAGTGTATGTATTTATGATGTACAACATAATGTTTTGATATATATATATATTGTGGAATGGCTAAATCAAGCTATTTAACATATTCACTACCTCATATACTTATCATTTTTTGTGGCTAGAATACTTAAAATCTATTGTCTTAACAATATTCAAGTATACAATATATTGTTATTAACTATAGTCACCATGATATACAATAGATGTCTTGAATTTTTTCCTCCTATCCAGATAAAATTTTGTGTCCTTTGACCAATATCTCCCCAGTCCCTCTACCTCACAGGTTCTGGTAACCACCACACTACTCTCTGCTTCTAGTTGTTCACACTTGTAGGTTCTTGAAAAAGGTTTGTTGATTATAACTTTTTTTTAAATCAACTTTTTTTTTTTTTTAAGACAGGGTCTCTCTGTGTCACCCAGACTGGAGTGCAGTGGCACAATCTCAGCTCACTACAACCTCCACCTCCCGGGTTCAAGCTATCCTCCTACCTCAGCCTCTTGAGTAGCTGGGACCATAGGCACATGCCACCACACCTGGATAATTTTTGCATTCTTTTGTAGAGACGGGGTTTCGCAGTGTTGCCCAGGCTTGTCTCAAACTCCTGAGCTCAAGCAGTCCACCCACCTCAGCCTCCCAAGGTGCTGGGATTACAGGCGTGAACCACCTTGCCTGGCCAAAAAAAAAAACCAACTCAATATTGTTGATATTTCTTATTGTTTCTCTAGTCTCTATTTCATTTATTTTGCTCTAATCTTTATTTTTTCCTTCCTTCTACTAAATTTGGGCTTAATTTGTTTTTCTTTTTCTAGTTCCTTGAAGTGCAATGTTAGGTTGTTTATTTGGGATCTTCTTTTTTGATGTAAGCATTTATTGCTATAAATTTCCCTCTTAGAGTTGCTTTTGCTGCATCTTATAAGGGCTGGTATGTTTTGCGTCCATTTTCATTTGTTTCAAGATTTTCAGAGACGGGATTTCAAAAAGGAAGGATATTTCTAAACTTCTCTTTTAATTTCTTCTTTGACCCATTGGTTGCTCAGGAGCATGTTGTTGAATTTCCACGTAGTTGTGAATTTTCTGAAATCCCTTGTTATTGATTTCTAGTTTCTTTTCTTAAAAAAAATTTATTTCGATAGATTTTTGGGGAACAGGTGGTATTTGGTTACATGAGTAAGTTCTTTAGTGGTGATTTGTGAGATTTTGGTGCACCCATCACCCGAGCAGTATACACTGAACTCTATTTGTAGTCTTTTATCCATCACCCCCCTCCCACCCTTTCCCTTGAGTCCCCAAAGTCCATTGTATCATTCTTATGCCTTTGCATCCTCGAAGTTTAGCTCCCACTTATGAGTGAGAACATATGATGTTTGGTTTTCCATCCCTAAGTTACTTTACTTAGAATGATAGTCTCCAGTTCCGTCCAGGATTGCTTTGAATGCCATTAATTTATTCCTTTTTATGGCTGAGTAGTATTCCATCATGTATATATATACCACAATTTCTTTATCCACTTTTTGATTGATGAAAAGTGGTTCCTTATTTTTGCGATTGTGAATTGTGCTGCTATAAATATGTGTGTGCAAGTATCTGTTTTGTATGACTTCTTTTCCTCTGGGTAGATACCTAGAAGTGAGATTGCTGGATCAAATGATAATTCTACTTTTAGTTCTTTAAGGAATCTCCACACTGTTTTCCACAGTGGTTGTACTAGTTTACAATCCTACCAGCAGTGTAAAAGTGTTCCCTTTTCACTGCATCCACATCTACATCTATTATTTTTTGATTTTTTAATTATGGCCATTACTGCAGGAGTAAGGTGGTAGCACATTGGGGTTTTGATTTGCGTTTACCTGATCCTTAGTGATATTGAGCATTTTTTCATAGGTTTGTTGGCCATTTGTATATCTTCTTATGCGAATTGTCTATTCATGTCCTTGGCCCACTTTTTGATGGGATTGTTTGTTTTTTCTTGCTAATTTGAGCTCCTTGTTGACTCTGGATATTAGTCCTTTGTCAGATGTATAGATTGTGAAGATTTTCTCCCACTCTGTGGGTTGTCTGTTTACTCTGCTGACTGTCGCTTTCATATCATTATGGTCAAAAAAGATACTTGATATAATTTCAGTCTTCATAAATCTGTTAAAACTCATTTTGTGGTGTAACATATGATCTATCCTAGAGAATGTTCCATATGTGGTTGAGAAGAATGTGTATTCTGCTGCTGTTGGATGGAATCCCACTTGTCATTTGTTAGTGTTAGCTTTACTTGCCATCTGTAGATGCTAGACATTTTTTGACCCATGAATTATTGCTCCTTTTTGTTTTAAAAAAAGACTGTTTTCTATAAGGTCTTTTCTATAGCTTATCTCTCTTCTCTCATATTTTACTCTAAGAAGCCAGAAGAATCAGGAAATGCTTTTAACATCCATCCTGAAAACCTTCTTAGATCACCCATTTCACTAGGTACATTTTCTGCCTTCCATTTTACTGCAGATTATAGTGGTGCTAAACTTTTTACCACTAGGTGACAAGAATACATGTTTTTCTAGTTTTTCCAGTTTATTTTTATAGTTTAAGGGGTACAAGTGCAATATTGTTACATGGATACATTATATAGCAGTGATGTCTGGGCTTTTGGTGTAGCCATCACTTGAATAGTGTACACTGTACCCATTAGTTAATTCCTCATCCCTCACTCTCTGGTACCCTCCCCACCTTTCTGGTCCTCAATGTCTATTATTTCACTATGTCCATGTGTACACATTACTTAGCTCCCACTTATAAGTGAGAACATGTAGTATTTGACTTTCTGGTAGTGAGTTATTTCGCTTAAGATCATGGCCTCCAGTTCTATTCATGTTGCTGCAAAAACATGCTTATATTCTTTTTTATGGCTGATTAGTATTCTATGGTATGTATGTATACACACACATACACACAAGTTTTATATATATGTATATACTCCATGGTGTGTGTATGTATGTATATATGTGTGTGTATATATATACACACTACATATATATTTATAACAGATACATATATGTTATGTAGGTGCGTGTATGTGTATATATATGTGTGTGTCTTCCATGGTATGTACACTACATATATATATAAAATGTTCTTAGCCACACGCGGTGGCTCACACCTGTAATCCCAGCACTTTGGGAGGCCGAGACAGGCAGATCACAAGGTCAGGAGTTCAAGACCAGTCTGGCCAACATAGTGAAACCCCATTTCTATTAAAAATACAAAAAATTGGCCGGGCGTGGTGGCAGGCACCTATAATCCCAGCTACTCAGGAGAGTAGACCAGCCTGGCCAATGTGGTGAAACTCCATCTCTACTAAAAATACAAAAATTAGCCAGATGTGGTGGCACACACTTGTAATCCCAGCTACCTGGGAGGCTGAGGCACAAGAATCTCTTCAACCCAGGAGACAGAGGTTGCAGCCTAGGCAATAGAGTGAGACTATGTCCTTAAAAAAAAAAAAAAAAAAATCCTAGTACCATTTATTGAAGAGCGTCCTTTTCTCAGTGTATGTTTTTGTCAACTTTGTCAAAAATCAGTTGGCTATGAGTATATGGCTTTATTACTGGGTTCCCTATTCTGTTCCATTGATCTATGTGTCTATTTTTATACCATGTTGTTTTGGTTACTATAATCTTGTGCACTGGCTATATTAGACATGAGTGTTCTTTCAGAGCACAGCTTGGCTGTGATTTTCCACATTTCTGTTTCACTGTAACAGTTTGCACATCTTGTGCTAGAAAAGAATTTTCCACAGCTTATGTCAGCTCAAGTTCTGAATTATTTCTTTGTGCAACTTGTTCTACTCTGGGTGTGGACAATTTATTTGCATCTAGGAATAATTCAATAGATGCATTCTCTAAAACGTCACTGAGATATTACACTGTTTTATTCTATTCTGTCTTCTGGGAGTTGAAAGACTTCTTTTTCTTTTTAGTTTGAGGTGACTTCTTTGCCAAAACCTCTTGTTCAGGATTTGCCTGAACTAAATTTGTAGATACTTTTGATTTCTCCCAATTATTACGATCTTACAATAGAGTAAGAAGACAAGTCTGTTGGTTCAATTCAATGTTTCCAGTAATGCTACATATCTCTGTCAAGATTTAATGTCTCTATGTATGTAAACTCCGACTGTTTCTGAAATTCATCAGCCTGATTCTGATCAAAAAGACATTATTCTCAGAAGTGCTTCTGTAGATAACACCAAAATACTCACTAAAAGAGGCAAGCACATTCCTATGAGCTTTAAACTGGTCTCCAGTTTTCAGTAACACCTTCCTCATGTTTCTTTAAGTGCACACTTGTAGCCTTCTCAAAGGCTATCAGAATTTAACTAACAGTCTCCTCAAGAAATTTTAGGCTTTCAGTGACACTTTCCTCAAAGTTCTTGCAGCTTCCTCCCACTATGAATGTCACTCCAACTTTTTAGATTTTTACTATGGCAGCATCTCACATCCATGTACCAAAATCTGTATTAGTTACTTATTACCATGTAACAAATTGCCCTAGAAGTTAGCAGCTTCTAAAAAACAATAAAACATTGGCCTTATGCCTGTAATCCCAGCACTTCGAGAGGCTGAGGAGGGCAGGTCATCCTGAGTTCAGGAGTTTGAGACCAGCCCAGCCAATATAGCGAAACCCCGTCTCTACGAAAAATACAAAAATTAGCTGGGTGCCTGTAGTCCCAGCTACTCAGGAGGCTGAGGCAGGAGAATCGCTTGAACCCAGGAGGCAGAGGTTGCAGTGAGCTGAGATCGCGCCACTGCACTCCAGCCTGGGCAACAGAGCGAGACTCCATCTCAAAAGAAAAAAAAACCAATAAAACCAATAAACGTTTACTATTTCACACAGTTTTCTATGGATCAGAAATTTGGGAGCATATCGTTAGGATATTGTGCCTTGGCTGTCTCATGGGGTTGCAGTTAAGTTGTCAACTGGGGCTGCAGCCAGTTGAAAACAGGAAGGATATGTTTAAAAGATAACTTACTCATATGGCTGGTGTCAGTGCTGACTGTCAGCAGGAGGCCTCAGCTTTTCTCCACAGGGCTGAGTCTTCTCATGACATGACAACTGCCTCCCCACATAGAAAGTAACAATGTATTTTATGACCTTGGAAGTCTCAGAAGGCACACGTAGTTATTTTTGCAATATCCTATTGGTTCTCAGCTCAACCCTATTTAGGGTTGGTCAGGGTCAAGGGGTGCTCGCTACCATGGTCAGCTGTGGATGATAATAGGAAATGCATTTAATATCTTGAAAACTAGCAAAAGAAGAAAAAGGAAAGGATTAAACATGTATCCTGCATTTCTTTTGTAAACTGCATCTAAAATATAAAGGAAAAGATTGAAAGTAAAAGAATGAAATATATATATATATATATATAAAATGCATACATTAACCAAAAGAATGCTAGTGTAGCTATGCTCATATCAATCATAGTAGACATAAAGGGGAAGAGCAATGCTAGAGACAAAGAAGGACATTTTATAATGATCAAGGGGCCAATGAAACAGAAGGATATAGTTATCATAAAACCATATATATTTAATAACATAACCTCAAACACATATAAAGCAAAACCCGACCAGACATAAAGGAGAAATAGACAAAATTTCAATCATAGTCGAGGAGTTTAACACCTCTCCCTTGGAAAACGATAGGTTGATAGGACAATCTGACAAAAATATTGGTAAGGATATAGAGATATGAACAGCACAATTAATAAACTTGACATAATTGACATACATAGAACACTGCATCTAATATATGTTACAATATATGTTCTTTTCAAGATTTATGGATATTTATCAAAATAGAGCATACATCTATCTGTTGTGGCAAGTCTCCAAAAATTTCAAAGGATTGAAATAATACAGACTATGTTCTCTTCATGAGTACTGTGAAATTGAGCTGTAAATCACCAAGATAACTATAAAATCCCCAACTGCATAGAATTAAGTAATAAACTACTGTATAGCCTGAGTCAAAATTAAATCACAATTCTTCACTGTTAAATAAATCAATCAATCACAATGGCCATAAGATGCTACAAAGATTATAAAGATAAAAACACTATCAACATTATGTCAAGTTTAGAATTTAATTAAAATATTTAAAAATTCTTGAAAAACATAACTTACCAAAACAGACAAATAAACTGATAATTTGAATAATCCTATACCTAATAAAGATTTCAATCCTTTATCTAAAAGTTCCTTACAGGCCAGGCAAAGTTGTTCACACCTGTAATCCCAGCACTTTGGGAGGCCAAGGCAGTAGGATTGCTTGAGCCCAGGAGTTTGAGACCAGGCTGGGCAATGCAGTAAGACCTCATCTCTACAAAAAATCAAAAAATGAGCAAGGCATGGTGGCGTTCACTTGGAGCCCCAGCTACTTAGGAGGCTGAGGTGGAAGGACCACCTGAGCCCAGAAGGTAGAGGCTGCAGTAAGCCAAGATTGCACCACTGCATTCCAGCCTGCACAACAGAGTGAGATCTGTTTAAAAAAAAAAAAATCTTACAAAAAACCTCTAGGTCCTGGTAGGTTTATCACTAAAATTTCCAGGGGAGGGCTGGGCCCAGTGGCTCACACCTGTAATCCTAGCACTTTGGGAGGCCAAGGTGGGTGGATCACCTGAGGTCAGGAGTTCAAGATCAGACTGGCCAATGTGGCAAAACCTCTTCTCTACTAAAAATAGAAAAATTAGCCTGTCATGATGGTGGGCGCCTTTAATCCCAGCTACTCGGGAGGCTGAGGTAGGAGAATCGCTTGAACCCAGCAGGAGGAGGCTGCAATGAGCTGAGATTGCACCACTCCACTCCAGCCTGGGCGAAAGAGTGAAACTCCATCTCAAAAAAAAAAAAAAATCCAGGGGAACATGTTCTTAGGACCCCCTGAAGTCTGTGTCATGAAAGAAAAATTAAAAGAAAAAAAGTAAAAATTCCCAAACATTTAAAGAATAAATAATATTTATATTACACAAAATCTTCCAGGGATTAGAAAAAGAGAAAATACTGCCCAATTCATACTAAGAGGCCAGCATAACCTTGATACCAAAACCTGGAAAAGAACATTAAAAGGAAAGAAACCTATAGGTCAATTGCTCTCATAAACATAGACACAAAAATTCTAAATAAAATATTAGCAAGACAAATCCAGCAATCTATAAAAGGGTAAATGTTATATGATGCTGAGTTTATTCCAAAAATATAAAGTTGATTTAACATTTAAATTAAAGGATAAAAATGCAGTTGTCACAATTGATGGAGAATAAGCATTTGATAGAATGCTATACCCATTCAGGATTTTTAAAAAAAATCTTTGCTATGAATTTGTTCAGCAGCAATAGAAACAAAATAAATAAAAACTTTTTTAGAAACCTTTTTAAGGAGTGATGAAAGAGTATTTCCTTAATTAATCTGAGAAAAGATTACCATAAAAAAGCATAGCAAACAAAATATTTATTGCCAAATATTTAAAGCTTTCCCACTGGCCGGGCGTGGTAGCTCACGCCTGTAATCCCAGCACTTTGGGAGGCCGAGGCAGGAGGATCATGAGGTCAGCAGATCGAGACCATCCTGGCTAACACGGTGAAACTCCGTCTCTACTAAAAATACAAAAAACTAGCCGGGCGCGGTGGCAGGCGCCTGTAGTCCCAGCTGCTCGGGAGGCTGAGGCAGGAGAATGGCGTGAACCCGGGAGGCGGAGCTTGCGGTGAGCCGAGATCCCGCTCCAGCCTGGGCGACAGAGCAAGACTCCGTCTCAAAAAAAAAAAAAAAAAAAAAAAAAAAATACCAGGTGTGGTAGTGGGCGCCTGTAGTCCCAGCTACTCAGGAGGCTGAGGCGGGAGAATCGCTTGAACCCAGGAGGCGGAGGTTGCAGTGAGCCGAGATTGCGCCACTGCACTCCAGCCTGGGCTTCAGAGCAAGACCACGTCTCAAAAAAAAAAAAAAAAAAAAAAAGCTTTCCCCCTGAGATATGGAATAAAATGAGTTTATCCTCTGTCACTATTTTGATTCAACATTAAACTGGACAATTTATATTAAACAATGTACAATGAGGCAATAAGGAATAAGTATGTGAGTACTGGAAAAGAAGAAAAAATTTTCATTATTCACAGACAACATAAAAAACTCAAAATGAGGCCAGGCGCGGTGGCTCATGCCTGTAATCCCAGCACTTTGGGAGGCCGAGGCGGGTGGATCATGAGGTCAGGAGTTCGAGACCAGCCTGGCCAACACAGTGAGACCCCCGTCTCTACTAAAAATACAAAAATTAGCTGGGTGTGATGGTGGGTCCCTGTAGTCTCAGCTACTCAGGAGGCTGAGGCAGGAGATTCGCTTGAACCCAGGAGGCGGAGGTTGCAGTGAGACGAGATAGGGCCACTGCACTCCAGCCTGACAACAGAGGGAGACTTCGTCTCAAAAGAATAAATAAATAAAAATAAAAAAATAAAAAAACCTCAAAATGAATCTACAGAATTAACAAATAAATTTAGCAGGACCTGAATACAAAATCAACACATAAAAATAAATTATTGTTAAAAAATAAATAATTGGAAAATAAGTTATCTTAAATTATAGCATTTACATCAGTATCTGAAATAAATTAATTCTAATGAAAGATGTGCAAGATCTGTATGCTAAAAGTGAGTAAATAATATTAAAACAATTAAAGACCTAAACAAATGGAGGGTTATAACATTTTCATATATTGGAAGAATCAGAATTCTAAAGATTTATTCCATTTTGCTTATACAATCCCACTTAAAATCCCAGCAGCTTGTTTTTTAAAATTGCCAGCTGATTATTATACGGTAGATAAAACTGTCCCCCAAACCCCAATTCTTTCTCCAGCCAAAGAACTGGAAAATGGGTGGCCTAGTAGGACAGAAAATCTTTTGACAACATTTACACTACTCCAGCCAAACTTCATGGCAAAAACTGCAGTCAGAGCTGAATGAGGAGCCTATACTTCCACCTCACCTAGCAATAATGAAACACCATTCTCCCTTCCTACAGTGTCCACAGAAGCTGAGCTGGGTGTCTAGATTTCCACCCCTGCCTGGCAGCAACAGTGCCCTCCTCCCTATACCGGTGGTAGCAATGGAGGCTGAATCGGGTGTCTAAATCTCTACCCCTACCCAGCAAAAATGAGGCACCTTTCCTCATGTCAGCAGAGGCTCAGGGAGGAGCATGGACTTCCACCTCCACCCAGTGGTAACAAGATGGTGTCCAGGCCCCGCATGGTGGCTCATTCCTGTAATCCCAGCGCTTTGGGAGGCTGAGGCGGATGGATCACCTGAGGTCAGGATTTCAAGACCAGTCTGGCCAACATGGTGAAACCCCATCTCTACTAAAACTTCAAAAATTAGCCAGGTGTGGTGGTGGGCATCTGTAATCCCAGCTACTCGCAAGGCTGAGGCAAGAGAATCTCTTGAACCAGGGAGGTGGAGGTTGCAGTGAAGCAAGATCGTGCCACTGCACTCCAGCCTGTGCAACAGAGCAAGACTCTGTCTCAAAAAAAAAAAAAAAGAAAAAAAGAAAAAACCAAGATGGTGTCCCCTTCCTTCCTCCACTAGCAAGGTGTCAGTGGAGGCCTGCTACAATATAAAATTTCAATAAGATCCAGAAAATCATAAAATAATACCAGTATGTTGTCCAAGATATAATAAAAAAAAAATCACTTGTCATACCAAGAACCCAGAAAAACCTCAATTTGAATGAGGCAATGATGGCAGCGGCTGCTCCAGATGGCCTGCCACTACCATCACACCAGCTGCAGCAGGGAGGCACCTGGGGCTACATGCTTAGTGGAGCCGGAGGGAACAAGCGGGAGCCCCGCCCCTTCTGAGTTGGGGCAGGAGGTCCCTGGGTGCCGCTGCGGCTACCCAAACTGTGGCTGCAGACCGGGCCTCCCACTTCGTGGAGGAAACAGGAGCCCCGCCATCTTGGGCGGAGCTGCAGCTGCACAAGTTGTGGCTGAAGATCCGAGCCTCCCTGCGCTCTTTCGGGGCTGGGAGCAGGCAGGATCCCTGTCCTCCACGGCACAGCTGCAGCCACCAAAACTGCAGCTGCAGACCTGGGCCTCCCACTCAGAAGAGCAGGCAGGAGTCCTGTCCCCCCTCCCCCCAGCCCGACACGCAGCTGCCGCCACCCAAACCCTGGCTGGAGACTCAGACATCCCTGAACTCTTGGGGGCCCGGGAATGCCCCCCTGCCTTCGCAGGCTTGGAAGCGCCTGCTCTCACTGCCTGGCTTCTCCCTGCTGTTCCCCCTTCCCATCTCAGGGCAAAGTCTGGGAGGATACCATAAATGACAGCAGGAGGCAGACAGATTCCTGGGTGGAAGGGGGTGGGTCCCTGGTGAGACCCCACCTTCAGGCCAAGGAGGACTGGGGGCTGGGCTGCCAGACCCATGGAGTGGGAACTTATGGTACCTTTTCCCAGTCACCCATGGCTGCCCATGGACCAATAGTGCACACTTCCTCCCCTCTAAGGGCTTTTATGAACCCATAAAAGCCCTGGGTTCAGCCAGAGCTGAGCAGAGGACAGGACAACCAGCTGCAGAGAGGAGCTACCCACTCCAAGTCCTCCTCTCTACTGAGAGCTGGGAAGAGGACTGGAAGACCTGCTTGCAGAGAGGAGAAACCCACTTTAGTGCCTCCTTTCTACTAGGAGCTGAACACTCTTGGGACACCCTGGCTGCAGACCCCGCTGTGGGTCTCCGGTAAGTTGTCTATTGCTCAATAAAGCTCCTCTTCATCTTGTTCACCCTCCACTTGTCTGCATACCCCATTCTTCCTGGTCACAGGACAAGAACTCGGGACCCACCGAATGGTGGAGCTAAAAGAGCTATAACACAAACAGGGCTGAAACATGCCCCTTGCTTGCCACGTTGCAGGTGAAGAGAAGGAGAGAAGAGCTGTGACTCCTCAGGGAGCCCAGACCTGGGAGCTCCCCAAGCCAGGACTGTGACTCCCTCTTTGGGGTCCTGCAGTGCCTGGCGTCTCCAAGCTTCCAGACACCACTGCATTTCCTGGTGCTAGCCAGGGAAGCTGCTTGCAGCGCGCCTGGTCCAGCCACAGTCTCGCAGAGAGCCAGGGCCCTTACCAGCACCTGGAGCTGCCAGCCCCACTGCAGCAGCTAGCATGTCTGACTGCAGCAGTGGCTGGACCCCATGCTTGCTCACACACCCCTCACCACTCCATGCCTGACTCACCCTTGGCAGATGTGGGATCCATGCTGGTAGTGTGAGCTGAGTGCAGCCTGCAAATCCAAGTGGGCAGAATGAGCCCAGCAGGACTGAGCAAAACTCAGGCAAAGGCACCACTGGCCAGAGGTTTCAGGCCAGAAAATTGACACCCCAAGGATCCCGTAACAGCAACAGATGCCAACACCAAGATGACACAAATCTCGTAATTATCTGACAAAGATTTTAATGTAGACATAATAAAAATGCTTCAATGAGCAATTATAAATATGCATACAACAAATGAAAGAATAGAAAATCTATGCAAAGAAATAGAAGACATAAGAACCAAATGGAAATTTTAAAATTTGAAAACACAATAACTGAAATTGAAAACGAATTGGATGGCTAAAAAATAGAATGGAGAGCTGCAGCTGGGAGCGGTGGCTCATGCCTGTAATCCCAGCACTTTGGGAAGCTGAGGCAGGCAGATCACCTGAGGTCAGGAGTTTGAGACCAGCCTAGCCAACATGGTGAAACACCGTCTCTATTAAAAATACAAAAAATTAGCTGGGTGTGGTGGCGCACACCTGTAATCCCAGCTACTCTGGAGGCGGAGGCAGGAGAATCACTTGAACCTGGGAGGCGGAGGTTGCAGTGAGCCAAGATGATGCCACTGTACTCTAGCCTGGGGAACAGAGTGAGACTTGGTCTCAAAAAAAAAAAAAAAAAAATAGAATGGAGATAACAGAAGAAAGGACCTGTAAATATAAAGACAGAACAGTAGAAATTACCCTACATGGACAACAGGAAGAGAAAAAAAAAAAAAAAAAAAGAACTGAGCCTTAGGTACCGTGGGAAAATAACAAAAGAGATCTAGCATTTGTGTGACCAGAGTCTTAGAAAAGAGAAGGAGAGTGGGGATGAACAAATTTCAAAAAAATAATGACTGGATGTTCCCCAAATTTGGCAACAGACGTAAACGTAGATTCAAGAAGCTGAGGAAACTCTTGACAGATGAACCCAAAGAAATCCACAACAAGGACATCATAATCAAACTTTTGAAAACTAAGGAGAAAGAAAGCATCTTGAAATCAGCCAAAGGTGCATTACCTATAAGGGGTCAACAATCCATTTATTTTTCTTTTTATTTAATTTTATTATTTTTTAAATTCAAATACCAACTCGAAGCAGAGGGGAACAACAATTCAAATGTCATGAGAAATCATAGAGGCCAGAAGGAAGTGGCACAGTTTTCAAGTGCCGAGAGAATAGTCAACCCAACATTTTATGTGCATAAAATATCCTTCAGGATGGAAATTCAGTTACACACATTTTCTCTTTCTCTCTTTCTTTTCTTTTTTTTCCTTTTTCTTTCTCCTTTCTTCCTTTTCTTTCTGGCTTTCTTCTTTCCTTTCTTTCTTTCGCCTTCCTTCCTTCTTCTCTTCTTTTTCTTTCTCTTTCTCCTTCCTTCCTTCTTCTCTTCTTCTTCTTTCTTCTCTTTCATTTTCTTTTCTTTTTTTTTTTTTTGCAGGGTCTCAATCTGTTGTCCAGGCTGGAGTGAAGTGGTACAATCACAGCTCACTGCAGCTTTGTCCTCCCAGGCTTAATTGATCCTCCCACTTCAGCCTCATGAGTACCTGGTACTACAGGCGTGTGCCATCATATCCAGCTAATTTTGTACAGGGTCTCACCATGTTGCCCAGGCTGGTCTTGAACTCCTGGGCTCAAGGGATCTGCTCACCTCAGCTTCCCTAAGTGCTGGGATTACAAGTGTGAGCCACTGCATCTGGCCAAGACATTTTCAAATAAAGGAAAATTAAGAACTTTTGCCAGCCAATCTATCCTTTAAAATGGCCAAAGGAAGTTTTCGAAACAGATGGAAAATGATAAAAGAAGGAATCTTTAAATAGCAGTAATGAGAAAAGAACAATGGAAAGGGTAAAAACATGGTTAACAACAACAACAAAATTCTCTTCTTGATTTTTAAAAAGATTACGTTTGACGGTAGTGTTACAGGTAGTCAGGCATGAGTGGCGCAGGAGAGGGCTCTCCCTGCACCCATTAGAAATGTCTGGCGATGGCTTGGCAATTATCACATTGCCTCTCTAAAAATGATACTGTGGCAGGGCCAAGGACAGGCCATTTCCTGATGGTCCACACCTGTTAATTGAATGCAGGTTCCAGAGAGAAGCAATTTCCTGGGCATGGATGTTAAGAGACAAAAATGGTGAAGTATGATTTTCTAGGGACGCTCCACCAGAAAAAGGAAGAAAGCCTCAGATTGGGCATGCATGTAACTCCCTAAACACACTGAACAGGCTCGATTCCAAAGGGTAAGGAAAGCACTGGGCATGCGGAAAGCCCACCCTACGGGAAGAATCATGGGAAAGAGGCAAACTTACAAAAGTCCTAGGATCATGGTTAAACAGGGCATTTGACCTTTTCTATTAAACTTCATGTGCCTGCTTTTTTTTTTTTTTTCCAAGCGCACCTTCCTTTCTTTCCTATTCTAAGGCCTTTTAAAATAAACTTCCATCCCTGCTCTGGAACTTGCCATGGACCCATACAGATAGGCTGCCGGTACCTTGCGGTAACTCAGATCTCTGCCACCGCTAACAGTAGAAGCAAAAATCATAAAATTATTTAATGAGGTTCTCTAATAGGTAGAGGAAATATTTAATACAATTGTATTATGAATGGGGAGGGTAAGGTATGTAAATAAGGTAAATTTTCTACATTTCACTTGACATGGTAAAACGATAGTAGTATACTGTAATCCATTTTGTATGTATAAGGTAACACCTAGAGCAACCACTCAAAACAACTATAAAAAGAGATACCCTCAAAAACACTGTAAAATACTACCCACAGATTGAAAATGCAATCCACAAAATGGGAAAAAATATTTGCAAGTCACATATCTCATAAGAAATTGCTATCCAGACTATATAAATAACTGCTACAATTCAACAACATTAAAACAAACAACCTGATTTTGAAATGGGCAAAGAACTTGAATTAACAAACATTACACCAAAGAAGATATACAAATGGTCAATAAGCACATGAAAAGATGCTCAACATCATAAATAATTAGGTAAATGCAAATCAAAGCCACATTGAGATACCACTTCACACTCATTAGGATGCTATTATAAAACAAACAGGGCCGGGCACGGTGGTTCATGCCTCTAATCCTAGCACTTTGGGAGGCCGAGGTGGGCAGATGACCTGAGGTCAGGCGTTCGAGACCAACCTGGGCAATGTAGGGAGACTCCATCTCTTAGAAAGAAAGAAAAAAAAAAAAAGGCTGGGCACAGTGGCTCATGCCTGTAATCCCAGCACTTTGGGAGGCTGAGGTGGGTGGATCACCTGAGGTCAGGAGTTCGAGACCAGCCTGGCCAACATGGTGAAACCCCATCTCTACTAAAAATACAAAAATTTGCTGGGCATGGTGGTGGATGCCTGTAATCCCAGCTACTTGGGAGGCTGAGGCAGGTGAATTGCTTGAGCCCAGGAGTTGAAGGTTGCAGTGAGCCAAGATCATGCCACTGTACTCCAGTAAAAAGAGTGGTAGAAGAAACAGTAAAACTAGTAAAAGAGTTCAGTAAGGTTGTGGGATACAAGATCAACATATAAAAATGAATTATATTTCTTTTCTTTTCTTTTTTTGAGACAGGTTCTTGCTCTGTTGCCCAGGCTGAAGTGCAGTTGTATGATCTCAGCTCACTACAACTTCTGCATCCCAAACTAAAAGGAGACTTTCACCTCAGCCTCCCAAGTAGATGGAACTACAGGCATGTGCCACCACATCTGGCTAATTTTTGTATTCTTTGTAGAGACGGAGTTTCACCATGTTGCTCAGGCTGGTCTCAATGAATTATATTTCTACAGACCAGTAATAAACATGGAGAAGATGAAATTAAAACACAGTATCATTTGCAATCGTTAAAAAAATACTTAAATACTTAGGTGTAAATCTCACAAAACCTGTACAGGATCTGTATGCTCAAAACTACAAACCAATGATAAAATAAATCAAAGATCAAAATAAATGGAAGGACATACCATGTTCATGGATTGGAGGACTAAGCATGGCAAACATGTTCAATTCTCCCGAATTAATATACAGATCTAACATATTTCCTATTATAATGAAACCATCATTGCAAAATTATAAATGAGACAGTGAAAGAGATCTGACCTATCCTCCATCTTGCTTCTAACCTCTAAGCTGCTCTTGTTCATTCCTGACAGTAGGCCAAACTAACTTTGGGAGGAACTTAATGTACAGTCTATAGTTTGAAACAAAGATAATAACAGCCCTTTCCCAAAACAAACCCCCTTCTTGCCTGAGGACTAGACTGCCTTTGCAGGACCAACAAATTAGCCAAAAGATCAGAAATTATGGTTTAGGATTCACGCAGCTAGAGGCTACAAGATTCTGACTCTTCCCAAGTTGATCCAGTGGATAACAACACTATTATAAAACCTAAGATAAGTACTTGAAATATTTTGCAAATCCTGTACTCAGTGAATCAGCTGATACCACCCAGATCAATAAACTGGCTCATTTGGTTTTGTGGCCCCTACCCAGGAACTGACTCAGCACAAGAGGATGGATAGCTTTGACTCCCTATTATTTCATCTCTGGCCAATCAGAACTCCCTGTCTGAACTCAGACTCACTTTCTCCCTACCCACCAAATTATCCTTAAAAACTTCAATCCCCAAATTCTCAGGGAGACTGATGAGTAATAAAACTCCAGTGTGAATTACTCTTTCTCTATTGCAATTCCCATCTTGATAAATCGGCTCCGTCTAGGCAGCGGGCAAGATGAACCTGTGGGGCTGTTAGTTTACAACCTAATCAATATTTTTAGAAATAGACAAGCTTATTCTAAAATTCATATGGAGGCCAGGCACGGTGGCTCACGCCTGTAATAGCCGCACTTTGGGAGGCCGAGGCAGGTGGATCACGAGGTCAGGAGAGTGAGACCATCCTGGCGAACACAGTGAAACCCCATCTCTACTAAAAATACACACACACACACACACACACACAAAATTAGCCGGGCGTGGTGGCAGGCACCTGTAGTCCCAGCTACTTGGGAGGCTGAGGCAGGAGAATGGTGTGAATCCGGGAGGCGGAGCTTGCAGTGAGCCGAGATCGTGCCACTGCACTCCAGCCTGGGCAACAGAGTGAGACTCCGCCTCAAAAAAAATAAAATAAAATAGGCCGGGCGTGGTGGCTCATGCCTGTAATCCCAGCACTTTGGGAGGCTGAGGTGGGTGGATCACCTGGGGTCAGGAGTTCAAGACCAGCCTGGCCAACATGGTGAAACACAGTCTCTACTTAAAATACAAAAATTAGCTGGGCATGGTGGCAGGCGCCTGTAATCCCAGCTACTTGGGAGGCTGAGGCAGGAGAATTGCTTGAACCCAGGAGGCGGAGGTTGCAGTGAGCCGAGATCGTGCCATTGCACTCCAGCCTGGGGGACAAGAGTGAGACTTCGTCTGAAGAAGGAAGGAAGGGAGGGAGGGAGGGAGGGAGGAAGGGAGGGAGGGAGGAAGGAAGGCAGGCTGGACTTCATAAAAATTAAAAACTTTTGCTCTGCAAAAGGCTCTGTTAAGATGAAAAGATAAGTTATAGACTGGGAGAAAATATTTGCAAATCACATGGCAAAGGACTTTAATCTAGAATATATAAAGAATTCTCAAAACAGTGGTTAAAAACAATCCAATTATAAAATGGGCAAGAGGCATGCAGATACATTTCACCAAAGATGACATATGGATGGCAAATAAGCACACAAAAACATGTTAAACATCATTAGCCATTAGGGAAATGCAAACAAATGAAAACCAGTATCAATACATCTCTGATAGAACAGTGAAAATAAAAACTAGTGCCAATCCTATATCCTGGCAAAAATGCAGAGGAACTGCATCTCTTATTGTTGGTAGGAATGTAAAATGAGATAGCAACTCTGGGAAACAGTTTGGCAGTTTCTTATAAAATTAAACATATACTTACCATATTATCCACCATCACACTCCAGGACAATTATCCCAGAGAAATGAAAATTTATGCACAAAAACTTATACACAAATGTTCACAGCAGCTTTATTTTTAATAGCCCAAAACTAGAAACAACCCAATGTCCTACAATAGATGAGTGAGCAGTTAGACAAACTGGTACATCCACAGCAATTTTTTAAAAAACGAAAAACTGTTGGTACATATAATAAAACTTGGATGGAATTCAAGAGCATCATACTGTGGAGGGGAAACCCATTCTCAAAAAGTTACATATGCTATGTTTGTATCACATATATTATGCCATTCATAACTTCTTGAAATGACAAAATTACAGTGAAGATCAGTGGTTTCCAGGGGTTAGGGAAGGTGATGAAAGGATGGGTGATAAGGTGTGACAATAAGCGGGTAGTACAAGGGTTCCTTTGTGGCAATGGAACAATTCTGTATATTATGGTGGTGGTTAAAGTGCACAACTACACACATACACACACACATACACACACGAACTGGTGAAATCTGAATAAGATCTGGAGTTTAGTTAATAGTAGTGTGCCAGTCAGTGTTGGTTTCGTAGTTTTGACAAAGTTACCATGTTAACATTAAGATTTAACATAAGGGGGAAACTAGATGAAGGGTATATAAGGAACTCTGTACTGTCTTTGTAACTTTTCTGTAAATCTAACATTATTCCAACATAAAAACATTTATTTTATAAAAGCAAAGAAAAATGTTAATATGACACTATTACACATCAACCAGAATGGATGAAATTACAGTGAAAATAGCAGGTAGGTAACATGAGACAATACTCTATTTTCCAGTAATTTCATTTTTAAGCTTTATACCCAGAAATACATATGTTCAACAAGACAATTCTAGAATGTTCATAGCAGCTTTATTCATAATAGCCAAAACTGGAAACAGCCCAAATGCATAGTAACAGAATGAGTAGAGTATATTTATACAATTCAATACTGTATACAACAGTATGAATGAAGGAACTACAACATGCAACAATACAGATGAGTTGTATAGACATATTGTTGAGTCAAAGAAGCCAGACACAAGAGTACATAATATATTATTTCATTTATTTGAAGTTGAAAAACAGGCAAAATAAATCTATGCTGTTGAATTAATAGACCATCCTTGGGATAGTGGTATAGTAACTGGAAGAGAACATGCATGGGGCTTCTGGAGTACTGGTGATGTTCCAACTCTTAATTTCATACTAGTTTTTGCATGTATTCACTGTGTGAAAAATCACACCTGTACACAATTTGTGTGATTTTCTGTATGTAAATTGTACTTCAATAAAAAATTTACCAAAAAGCAAACAAACAGCAAGTGAGATATCACTACACACGCATTAAAAAGCCTAAAATTAAAAGGGAAATCAATCGATACCAAGTGCCAGCAAGGATGTGGAGCAACAGAAATGTTCATTTACAGATAGTGAGAATATAAATTAGTATGATCACTTTAGATAATGGTTGGCAGCCTCTATTAAAGGTGAATATGCACATATTATATGAACCAGCAATTCCACCCCATTACATACCCATCACAAATGTACACATGCATGTTCTCAAAAGACATGTACAGGAATGTTCATAGTAGTATTATCCCAAACTGAAAATAATCCAAATGTCTTTCAGTGCTGTTGGAGCTTATTAAGGTCAATTACAGCTCAGAACTGCAGTGAAGTTAACTTCCTTGGGGGCATCCCTCAATCAATTGGAAACAGGAGCCAGCAGATAAATATTTCAGCCTCCTGTTCGGTCAGACAATTCTGGGAAGCATTATATATCCAACCTCCGTAATACCTTTCTATTGATTTTTCTTCTGTCTCTCTCTACCATCTTTCCCACTCCTGCATCCTGGAGCCAAACCCCAAATAAACTACTGCACTAAGGTTTTTTTTCTCTGAAGATCTGCTCTCAGGGAAGCCCAAACTTCCATGATTCCATTTACAGATGGCTTCAAAACAAGTAAAACCTATCTATGGTGATACAAGTCAGAAGAGTGGCTAGGATAACCAGTGGTGGTAATGATAGCAGAGAGACTTCTGGAGTGCTGGTTATGTTCCACATCCTGATCAGAGTGGTGTTTCAACAGGCATGTTTACTTTGTAAATCTTCATTGAGCTGTATGCTTAAGATGTGTCCATTTTATAGTATATACATGTTTTAACTTTAAAAATTAAGGAATGCAGGTGTTAAGTGGTACAAGAGATTCCCACTAAAAAAAGTGGGCTTTGTAAGGGAAACTGAACTTAAAGGTATTGAAAAACAGATGAACAGCTGGGCACGGTGGCTCACGCCCATAATCCTAGCACTTTGGAAGGCCAAGGCAGGCGGATCACAAGGTCACAAGTTCGAGACCAGCCTGACCAACGTGGTGAAACCCCATCTCTACTAAAAATAACAACAACAAAAAAAGCTGGGCGAGGTGGCAGGCACCTGTAATCCCAGCTACTCAGGAGGCTGAGGCAGAATTGCTTGAACCTGGGAGGCGGAGGTTGCAGTGAGCCAAGACCATGCCACTGGACTCCAGCCTGGGCAACAGAGCGAGACTCAACAAAAAAAAATGGAAACACCCAACTTTTTGGATAATGCCCCTCTCTCATCCTTGGCATGAGATTACTGATTACGAATTACTGAGGGATTTGTTGGAGACTGACACTAGGAGAGGAATGTGAACTATTATAGTGAAAGCTGGACTAGTAAAACTTACCCATAAGGAATGCACCCATTTGAGACAGGCACAAGACATTACAACGCTCCTCTAGGTGTGTGTTGAATAGTTAGTTCTTCAGCTTTGCTTTCATTTCTGCCGTTTGCAAGACTGCCTCACAGAGGGTCAATCCTCCCGTTTTTCCTCTCCCTTTTCTATTTATTCATTCAACATATATTTGTCTAGACACTTTACTAACCACTAGGAATATATTAATTACAAGTAATAGATGTGGTCCCTGCTCTGAGTTTCATTCCAATTTTTTAAAAAACCCACATTAATAATCACACAAATCAATGAGTATGATTGTAGTGCTACGAAGAAGAGATTCCTGGTTTTGACAGCCTATCGGCCTGGTTAAGAAAGGGTAGGCTTTCTGGAGGAAGTGACACAAGTTGAAATCTGAAGGATGAAGAGAAGTTAACTAGGGAACCAAATAGGTGGGGAGCATGACTAGTAAGAGGAACAAAGTCCAATGTTGTTGGAACAGAGAAAGTAAGGGGACATATAGTAGAGGCTGGACAGATCAGCAAGGGTCAGGCTATCTCTGGCCTTGTGGACTGTGTTAAAAGGTTTTGTCATTATCCTAAGGGCAAGTAATGCCAAAAATGGTTTTAAGTTGACAAGTGCCCTGATTATATGTGTGTTTTGAAAAAAACCCAATATGGCTGTTGTATGAACAAGTGATTGGAAAGAGATAAAAGTGGATGAAGGGTAGACAGGAGGATACTGCAGTAAGCCAGGAGCAAGGTGATGGAAGCTCGGATTGGCATGGTAGCTGTCAAGATGGAGAGAAGTAAAACTATTCAAAAGATATTTAGAAGGCACATGGGCACTAACAGTAGCTATAAAATACGATGTTCCATCTTTATTTCTAAACAGAACAAATAGACTAATGCATTTACATCAGATACAGGAGTATGCATGTTCTTAACCTTGGCTATTAGTCTTGAGTAGCACATTTCTTCCTAGGGAAAAAGTTATGTGACCAGATTGTACCTTAATTGTGGGTGGGATATTCAGAAGCTGCTAAGTATGAATGTGCTCAAGAAGAGAACTGAGAATTGCCTTCAGGTTGCAAAAGAAAGGGGGACAAGGCTATGCAACCACCAATGAAGTATTAACACCCAAAAGGCATTTAAAGAAAGAGAAAATAGACAAGTGTACAAACAGAAGGGCAAGCAAGAGGCTGCTATCTGTGTGGGAAAAGTTTAAATAGGACTATTCAGATAAACCAAAGCTAGGACAATGCTTCTCAAGACCTACAGAGATTTCTGGAAAATGAACCATCAAGACATTTGAATGAAGACTGCAGACTCCTCAGGAAGTGAGAAGCTCTTGAGGAAAGATGTCCTTACACATTCAGTTGAGTGTTTAAAACAAGGCAGCATATACTTCACTGAGGAGTACTGCCATATTCCTGATCCCCATGCTGGGGGAGTTGGTGAGGGAACAGTAGGGCCATTATGTTGCAGGGGCAATTGTATTCCCAGGTGAGAGGGGATAAATAAGAGCAAACACTAAGGCTGTCTCCAGAGGTGGTTGGCTAACAGTGAGAAGATAAAGCTGCTTTGATTTCCCCTGGGGAACTAGATTCTACCAAGGGCTACTCCTGCTGCTCAAGGCAAAGAGCTGGGTCACCACTCAAAGGAAAAATACTGAGGGTCAGTCCAGGATGGGGACAAAGGCAGGGCAGAGCACAGCATTTCCAGCACGTATGTAAACAACTGTTTAGGCTGCTTTCATACTGCTGTATAAAACTTCCCCAAGACTGGGTAATTTATAAAGGATCTTGTTTGACAGTTCTGCATGGCTGGGGAGGCCTCAGGAAACTTAAAATCACGGCGGAAAGTGAAGCAGGCGCGTTTTACGTGGCAGCAGGCGAGACAGGGTTTGTGTAGGACGCGAAGGGGGAAGAGCCCCTCATAAAGCCATCAGATCTCATGAGAACTATCACAAGAAAAGCATGGGAGAAACTGCCCCCATGATCCAGTCACCTCCCACCGAGTCCCTCCCTCAACATGGGGATGGGGATTATGAGGATTACAATTACAGATGAGATTTGGGTGGAGAAACAGCCAAACCATACCAACAATTTTGTCAACTAGACCCCAGTGGCACCTGGGACCTTGGGACTGACCAAGCTGGTGCTACAGAAGCTTTTATGGAGAGTGGATATAAAGTTCTGGAGGAAAGCTAAGTTTGGGGGGATGAGGAAACTAAAGTAACGAGAATAGTATCATAGATCTGGGCAAAGTTGGGCTGGCAGCTGGCTCTAGCTGGTTATTTAGCAGACTACCCTGTGGTTTGAGGTAATTTCCCCCAGGAGGGCCAATAGGGACTTTGAAGTGTTTATGCCTCTTTAAAAACTTAAGTATCCTTAAAACAGGGAGGGACAATACATGCAGCAGACACCAAGACATTATGGTCCATAGAAAGGTTAAGCCTGGATGGAAACTAGTAAAGTTGTTAACCAACGACCACACTAGAAATGGAGTCTGAGTCATTGAACTTGACAGGTGGATTCTTGGATCGAGAATTTTGGGGAGGGAAGGCTATGTCCCAAATTCACTGCAACTTCATTATTGTGGTTTGTGAGGGTCTGCAAAAGTGACTGAATCTTTGTCACTGGACCTCTTTCACATTAATGTCCCTGTGGGAAAGACCAAGTCGTTTTTTAGAACTCGTGCAATGTCACTGCCAGGTGCTTGTAATAGTCCATGGCAGGCATCAAGAGTAGAAACTCGGCTAGACGCAGTGGCTCACACCTGTAATACCAGCACTTTGGGAGGCTGAGGTGGGCGGAGATTGAGACCAGC
Organism: Pongo abelii; assembly: GCF_028885655.2. Taxonomy (NCBI): domain Eukaryota; kingdom Metazoa; phylum Chordata; class Mammalia; order Primates; family Hominidae; genus Pongo; species Pongo abelii. Next base: position 24,622,097 of record NC_072000.2, read on the forward strand.
CCGACAAACACGCGAAACCCCATCTCTACAAAAAAACACAAAAAAATTAGCCAGGCGTGGCGTTGAGTGCTACTCAGGAGGCTGAGGCAGAACCACTTGAACCTGAGAGCAGGGGTTGCAGTGAGTTGAGACTGCGCCATTGCACTCCAGCCTGGGTGTTAAAGAGTGAGACTCGTCTCCAAAGAGTAGAAACTCTGTGGTTTTTCCAAGATATTTGGAAAAGTTTGTCTTCTGGGCTAGAAGAAATGGCTTAAAATACACGTTGTGGGTGGGAGAAGCTGTATTTTCTTTATATTCCTGCTTCACTTCTAAAGCCTAACAAAGTTGCATGAAATGACAGACTTTCAGCTGTTAGCCAGGCACTTCTCAATATGCTCCTGAAACTATTCTATGAATGACTCTAGCCCTCATTAACAGAATGAAGAGAAAAATGGTATGGGGATTATTTTTCCCCTTTTGTTAACTTAAAGAGAGAAGTTGCTAGGATCCTAGTCTCTTAACTCTATGTAGGAAATAGTTTATTCAATTTCTAGGACTACAGACTACAGTTCAAAGACACCATTTCCTCTGCCAAGGTCCAAAGCCCATGGAGTTAAGTCAGAACATAGATCAAATTTTTGGCTCTACCATTTGAATAGCCATAGGGCTTTGAACAAGGCAATCTCTCTGAAGCTCCTTGAAGCACAGAAATTACTTGCATATGTACGTAATAGAACTGTTGTTTGAGAAACAAGTCTTTGTCAATTAAACGCTGGCCTAACAGGCTGCACACATACAAAGCCTGTAAAACATACTCTCTTCCCTGGGAATGAAGCAACTGATTGACAAGATGGGTTCCTATTTAACAATAGTTATTCTGTAAGAGGCACTGCTATACGAAGATGTGAGCAACATGGATTAAGCCTGCAATATCATCCCATTGAAGATGCCCTCACTAGGGAAATCTTCGATATTAAAGCCTTAAAGGTCTAGGAAGGAAAACATCGATGAACTCAGGACACACAAAATCTTGGAGTCACATTTGTTCATGTACGTTTGAGTTAGTAACCACTAGCAGTATTTGGCTGGAAACTTCTCAATATTCTACAGCACTTAACTATCCAATAAAGCAGTCTCACGTCACGTGTCTCTAAGTAAAAATTTAAATCTAACTCTTCACACTAGCCACATCTCAAGGCTCAGTAATGTCACTAGTGGTTATACTGGTCAATGCATCATCAAACACTTCCATCACCACAAAGTTTTACTGACAGTACTATAGCTTTAACAGCTTACTTTAACATGCGTTGATAAAGAACAAGGAATTTTTTCCCCTCCCTCTCTAACCATCAGATGACTCTTTGGGTGCCTTCTTTACTCTGGGGCCTAGACGTTAATGAAGGTAGACCTTGGCCCTTTCAGCTGCCTTCAGTTTTTTGATGAAAACATACCAGTCACACTTCCTCTTACTGCACTTAATTCTGACATATACAGTCATCCTTTTACTAAACTTATTAGCCAGCCACCCAGCCACCATTTCCTGAAACCCGTGTCCTTTCCTAATCCTCACCCCTCTTTATCACCGGGGTTTTTTGTTTTGTTTTGCCTTTGGTGCAGTGGTTCACAATTTGGGCCAAAAATTGGGAATTATGGCAACTTAAAAAACATCGATGAGTCCCAACCCCAGAGATTCAGTAGGCCTGGAGTGCACACCTGGACATCAGAATTTAAAAGCCCATCCCCCTGCTCCCAGGAAATTTTAATGCACATTCAAAGTTGAAACCTATTAAACAACTCCACAAATTTGGTAATGTAATAATCCAAAAGCAACAATTTTCCTAGACTTCTGAAAGTCTTTTAAGAGTTATTTTTGCAAATGCAAATTTGTCAGAGCTTCAGGGCCATGTTTCTCCAAACTTTTATTTCTGAGTACCACTTGAAAAAACAATCCAAACATGCTCTCCTCTTCCTAGCTGCATTTATCTTGGGTTCCAACTCCTTCCTACTAATCCCTTTGTCGTTTGCACTCACCCCCTTACACTGTTCTCCGCTTCCTCTTACTATGCTTTGTAGTTCTACTCACAAAGGGTGTTAACTCCAATACTCTTTAAAGAAGCCCTGCTTTTCAAAATTGAGATTTAACTTTAAAAGTTACTAATGCAAACACAAATTCTGCAGTTTTCTACTTTATTTACTTCCTGTCTCCTAACATTTGGAAAGCTTTTGTCTGGTCAGGTATGTCTACGTTCTTTTGCTCTGCAGTTTAACTGGCTACATTTTTACTTTATACCAAGTTCTCTCCAAACACTAGAATTCTCCAACAGAGTGCTCCTTCTTAGTGTGAATGAGGTACTCAGACAATAATCCACATATTATATGTAACTCATTCACTGGCCAATCATTTCTACATCGTTTGTTTACTACTGTCGACTGGTTTTCTGGTCAGGATACTTTTTCTTGGATGCTTCTAAATTCCTATGAAATGCATTTTCTTGGTCAATGTGATGTGAACTAGGGTCCAGAAACTGAAACTCCATTTGACATCAGTGTAGCTGAATTCTCCTAATAAATAAAAAGGTCAACTGTCAGTAGGAGTAAGTATGTTTTCTGGTTTTTCCCTGAAATAAAATTGGTCAGTCAATGCTGACAGGCCAGGCATATGTTCCTGAGCTGATCTCATTAAATATACACGATTTCTCTATCCTGCGACTACTTCCAAAAGCACATTGTTTCATCAAGGTTATCTCAAAACACTAGTACTTGTATATAGTGTATCATCTGTTCTACTTCTGTACTTTCTATATTATACACTGGGTTTTGCGTCCCTTAACGCTTGAATAAAACATATTGCCAAGTTATAGTAGATTCGTATGTTGACACTTCATGGTTATCTTATGACTTAAATGATGGTTATGTCTATTGTACTATTAACATTCTTCCCAATCCTAATTTGACACCTGTTCATTTCCTTCCAATTTACCACCTTTTTGTTCCCATTTACATTATTTTCCTTTTCTATTACACCCGGTTCCCTCTGAAAGAGGCTTTAAACCACGTAAGTTAATAGGTACTAATCACACAATCTTTGCATGTTGGCGTAATATTAACATCAGAAGTGAAATGTAAGAGGAGCCCTCTTTTTGAGAATCCCAAATTTAGCATCCATTCCCACCTGACAGCTTTCAGTTAGCTCATCCCACTGAGACAGCAGCAATTTATTAAGTACCCTAGGCAGAGGGCTCCAAAGTTTCCCAATTATACGTTATGCAGCATCAGAAAAAAATGTTACTAAGGATTTTTTATTTATCTACCTCCTCTCCTGCTTTCTAACCCTGAATGAAAACTGCATTCTTGAATGATTGCAGGACATTTTCTTAGACTTCATGGCATATTGAGAAACTTGTGCTCTGAATTTTATCCCAAATTAAAATGTTTTTACTTTTAAATCTTACTTCCACTAGTGCAGTGTCATCAGACTATCAATCTGAAATCCCTCAATTATTAAATCAGAAATCCCTCAATTATTACCGTCAGATCTAACCCCTTTACCTGCACTGCCATGCCTACTATTCTGAATTTCTATTGAGCCAACTCAATTCTTACTTTGCAGGGCCCAGGGTTAAGTAATGTCACACTGACTATAAGCATATCATCTGATAAATGGCCTTTAAAAAACACTAGCCCCTTTCCCAAAAAGCCTGTACTTATCTGCATTAGATCTGATTTCAAAAAGCCTTTTACCATATGGTATTTCAATCCTGGTCTCTTTGCTACAGTTTTGGCCTAGGAACCTAAATGTCAAAGTATTAAATGAGTACACCTGTGATTATAGAAAACTTAGAGTACTGCTGTCTTAAACACATGAGGAAATTTAAGCACAGTAGCGTAGCCTAAAACCAAGAGCGTGAAATGACTTCCCCATCAACACAAACTAGACATGTCAGTATTCCAACAATAACCCTACCATATGTGTGTATAGATTTTCAATGTGTGATCATGCTCTACAGCTATTTGCAAAAGTAACTGCAGCTAATTAACAGTAATGGCAAAAGCCACAATTACTTTTACACCAACCTAATATTAAAAAGTGCTCTCCACAGCTTCATTCAATACCTGCTTTCCTAGAATTAAATGTATAGTTAGCCCTCCATGTTCATGGGTTCTGCACATGCAGATTCAGCCAACTATAGATCGAAAATACTAGCAAAGAAAAAAACTAAAAAAAAGTTAACAAAAACACAAATAAAAAAGTAGTTACAACTATTTACATACCATTTACATTTTATCAGGTATTTTAATGTAGAGATGATTTAAAATATACAGGAGAATATGCATAGGTTACATATAAATACTATGCCATTTTATGTGAGGGACTTGAGCATCTGCAGATTGTGGTGTTCACAGCTAAACAGACTGCTCTGTGGCAGGGAAAGGGGCCCTACAGTGAAGGGAAAAGTAGACACTTGATTGTGGACTAATTTGTCCAGTATTTCCCAAAAACTTACAGCTAACAACATAATATTAAACAGGTTTTATTAGCATCTTATACATCTGACACTCTCTCCTAAGCATCCAGTTTACTTTCTAGTCATGGGTTACTTATTAAAAGTCTGTGTAACATGAGCTCACATCAGATTAGAAAACATCAAGTGGGTAGTATTTTTGACCGAATTAACATACAAAAGAAATTGCCTATATCATGTATATGGGCTCCAAGGGTAGTTCATAGTTCAGCCTCTTCATTCTTTTCTGCTTTTGTCACCTGTTACAGAAAATGATCTATAAAATCCTCATAAATAAGACATGAGTTTTGCCCGTAGTGAGTAGGATGAAAAAAGGCCAGTGCTGCATGCTATGAAACAATAGCAACTTTACAGGGGAATACAAGGTTTGTGTACACACAAATTATAAACGCCATTTTCTGCTGTGCTGGAAAAACTAAGTATAAAACACAAATGAACTAAGCCTTTCAAGGATGAGGTATCACCAACACTGGTAGCTGTTTAATATATTTATCTTAAGACTGGATGCTAAAAATGCAATCACTGTAATTAATAAAGTTGAGGAAAACACAAAGATTAGCTAATGGGGTAAAAGATCATTTAGAGTAAAATAAATGTGTAACATTCTCTATGTTCTCAATCACCTGGGAAGGCAGTCTATGGAATATCAGGAAGTAAGAGTTTTCTTGTTTTCAGGAACATGGATGTATACACTTCAGAATTCAGAAGGTAACTGGGGTTATAAACAGTAATTAAAAGAACAAAATAGAAGCAGGGGGTTCCATTATCCAGCTGTTGCAATTTTCCTGAAATCTTAATGTTTTTGAGCCTCTCCTATTTAAGGACAAAACCATTTAGCACACAACAAAAACCTCAAAAAGGGTGCCAGCTGGACCACAAAGCACTGATGAAAAGGCAGAGAGGATATACTTCCCAAACTTTCATTAGGATGTAAAAGCCATTTTGAAAAAGTCTCCACTCTATGTTAAGTTGACTCCTCAATGCAACATGCATCTCAATGAAATATAATTTGAGTAGTGTTGTGTTGGTGGTATGCATCATGATTATGACTCCAAGAAAAATATATCTAGTGCATTCTAGAGGTTTTGTGGAGGACGCTGTAAAACAAAGTTTGAAGTAAACAATAATAAAATACAAAAATAAAAAACCAGGGTTTTTTTTTTCTCCAAATTCCTGGTTTAATAAGGACTTGTTTATTTTGAGGAAAAAAGGTCCCAAACATCAGGCTGTTCACAAAAATAACCCACAGTATCAACTTTAGAAAACAAATCTTAAGACTATAACACTAATTATTTTTCTAGAGGATGCATTTGACATGCCAACTCTCATTCACAAAAATACATTGTTACATTTGTGTTGAACTGCCCCACACAGCACACTAATGTGGGGGTGTAACACACATACTTCTAACTCAAAGCTGCTTTCAAGAGCTACTCAACTAAATGAGATTGCCTTTGCAGTTAGGGAAGCAACTACTGAACTTATGTATGAATGAAAAGAACTGTACTCCCTGCATAACAAGAGATTATTTTGGAGACAGTTGATAAAAACCATACATCCTTTTTATTGTTAAGTCATCAAGAGGTATCAAAATTAAAAGCAAAAATTACAGGGTAAGACTTAACAAAACTACTAGGAGCGTCAAAGGAAGTGAAAATGGGACTAGGCGCGGGGCAATATGAATTAATGAACATGGGAAGGACAAGGATGGGGAGAACAGTGAGCATGTGCTGAAGATACTAGGGGAGAGGATCTGGTGAAAAATTTGATCTTAGACAAGCGCCTAGGTAAAGAAATAATGGGATAAGATTTCTAAACCCCACTATGTGCTTAAGAGTCATCCTCGCCATTGGCGCTGTCTCTGTCATCCTCTCCTTCCTCAGCCTCTTTTTCATCATCCTTGATCAACTCCAGCTGTGAGAAACAGACACAAACAGGATGGAGTTAGAGGCACTCCATGTGTCCCTGAGCCCCCCTCCACCACCTTTTTCTTTCCTTTCCCGTGGTTTTCACCTGGTCATCCCCCCGATCTTCATTATCATCATCATCCAGTAGGTCCCCCTCTTCAGCAGAGTCATCTGCACCCCCCTCAGACTCCATCTTCACATTAGTCTCATCTTTCTTCACGGAGCTGCTGCTCTGCTCCTCTTCTGACTTATCATTCTTCATCTCTACTGGGGATGAGAAGGACAAGTCTGTCTAGGGGCAGTAATGTCCACAGGATGTAGACAATCCCCACTAAGGATCACAGAACTGCAGCACGAATCTAAATCCTCCCACACAAATGCCCTTCCCAATTCACACTCCCCAAGTTTCATATCACATTGCTTTATATTCCACTATTCCAACATGTACTTTCAAGTGCCTTATGTAACTAACCCAACTGTATACCCAGGGCAAGCAGAAAACCCATTTACCTGCTTGTTTGCTCTGTTCCTTTTCAATTTTTTCCAGGTTTTCCAGGAGAGAATCCACTTTTTGTTTTATCTGGGTCAGCTCCTTCTTAATGGCCTGAAGGTCATCTCCTTTCACTTTAATATAAACAAAATACTGGATTAAAATCAAATGTACCGAAGATATGAGTTAGCAAATACACTGGCACCAGACTACATCAGGAGCTCACAGGAGATACCCAGGGAGAAACAGAGCCAGTACAGATTTCTTGGTAATAAAGGCCCTTGATTCTATTATAAAGCACTTTCTGTAATGGTTTTTATTGTTTTTAATGTCTTTTAGATCTGGGCTGTCGCTATGTTGACCAGGCCTGAGGGCAGTGACTATTCACATGTATGATCACAGTGAACTTAAACTCCTAGCCTCATGAAATCCTCCCACTACAGCCTAGATCCCCAGGGTCTTAGCCTCCCCCTAAGCATCTGGGGCTACAGGCACACACCACTGCATCAGACCTTCTGTAATGTTTTACTGCCTTCCATATTTCCAGTTAACAGGAGGAGTTCAATACAGAAAAGTTAAAAAATCAACATACTGAACACTATCTGAATTTTAGTTTTTAAATAACACAAAAAAATCTCAAACTTAACAGACACCTCAACTACATAAAGTCAAATGACATTTTTCAAATTACCTAGCTGTTGCAGTCTAGAATTGGCCACTCAATCACAATCTTGTCTCCTCTATTATTTTGGATTTTATTTTTTTTTCTTGAGATGGAGTTTTGCTCTTGTCACCCAGGCTGGAGTACAATGGCACGATCTCGGCTCACTACAACCTCCGCCTCCTGGGTAAAAGTGATTCTCCTGCCTCAGCCTCCCAATTAGCTGGGATTACATGCACGCACCACCATCCCCGGCAAATTTTTTGTATTTTCAGTAAAGATGGGGTTCTTCCATGTTGGGCAGGCTGGTCTTGAACTCCTGACCTCAGGTGATCCACCCGCCGGGCCTCCCAAAGTGCTGGGATTACAGGCATGAGCCACCACACACCCAGCCTCTTCCATTATTTTGAATACACAAAGTCATGTGGCACAAAAATATTATAACTGCATTAGCTTCCCTATTTCAAAACACGAGATATCAAAAATCACAAAATGAAATAGTACATACACTTTCCAGACTTGGAAGATCCCCGCTGTCCACTCTTAGAATTGAAGCCACTTTTGCCCCTTCGTGAGGTGTTTCCTGATACACGCTGACGTTTCGAGGGCACTACAGCCCGAGCAATAGGAGGAGGAGGAGGTACACGTGCTGGGTAACTGTACATCCTATTGGATAAAAAGAAAATGGAATTCATTCAAACCTAACATTAACTCAGCACAATTCAACAGACCTTATGATAAATAATAAGTGAATATTGTCTCTAGTCGTTTCCTTTTATTAAATTTCATTAAGAAGGCCAGCAAAAACCTCCATAGTGGGGTTTATAAATCTTATCCCATTATTTCTTTACCTAGGCACATAAAACAGTTGTAATACTGTAGCAACTTTTCCTCAGGAAAATAATACATATATCCAATCATAAGGTTGGCTGGCCTTTGGCACTGGATATAAATGATTCCTCTGTACTAGTGGCAGTATTAACAGGGCATTTATTATAATGAATAGCCTTTGTTTGGATCTTATTATTTTCATATATACAATAAACAATTCGCATAAGGTCAAATACTCTTTAAAATGTTCCAATTAAAAGGGTATATAAACAGTGGTATATGGTATTAGCGAAATCTCTGATTCTTTTCACCCACAGAAGCACACAAATTATTACAACTAGTGATATAAGGTTGAACCATATAAAATTTCAGATCTATAAAATCAGGGCAATTTCATGTAACTGAGGAAATCATAGCAAAATGTGTTGGCTGGGTATAAATACTACTGATATAAAATATCTCATATAAAAACAGGTAGTATCATTTCTAACTAAATTTACGCTTAATTCCAACAGGGCAGAGACCACTGTCTATCTTGTTCACTACTCACCTGTGTCTAAATTCACTGGCCAGTACACACTTAGCACTCAATAAACACTGGTTGCTCAACCAATTGCTGTTTCTATTAGAAATCTTAATTTCAAATGTCTTAAACTTAGTATCCTAGTGATTGATAAAGATACACCAAAGCAGTGGCTTGGTACACTCACATTTGTAAAGAGAAAATTCAAAACAGAACGAAATACTTCTTACATGGACATCAGTTCTAAACTTTCTACATTCCACATTGTCATTTCCATATAAGAACCTATGGCAACATATGAAAAGGTCTTCAATTCTACAAGCTTTTTAAAAATGCAACTAACTTAACGCAAAGGCCCAGGTACTCTATAAAAATACACCTACCAACTGTTCTAACTCCAAAGATTTCTTAAAAAACAAATGTGATAAGTCAAGAACTTTAAAAATATTATTAATCACCTTTCTCATGATTCTCCCTCTTATATATACAACGGTGGCAAGTTATTCTGAGTTGTAATATCTCCCATCTTCCTGTAGTGAAAACATTTACAAGATCTCACTGCTAATTCTCTCCTCAGTTAACTTAAAGTGTTTCCACACTATTTCAACAAAGTAATGTTTAATCTTGTCCCAGGAGTGGCTATGGACAGGAACATTTTCCTAAATTAATAAAGAGCAAGGAAAGCTGAGGTGGGAAGACAGGTTGAGCCCAGGAGGTGAGAGAACCATGACTGCCATGACTGCACCACTGCACTCGGAAAATGCGGAACGGAGCAACATTGTCTCCAAAAAAAAAAACCAGAAAAAAAGTTTGCATTTCCCCTAAGTATGGTTAATCTCTTAGTTTAATCCATTCATGAGAATTAATGCAAAGAAAAAGATACTGAGTAACTTTTATCACTACTTTCCCATTTTGACATAAAGCTTTTGGTCTTTTTGACCAAAATCTTTCTAAGTATAATGATACAGAAACTATAAAATATCAGTGTTCAGAAACTGATATCCTTTGTGAGAGATGGTAACACTTGCACAAACACAAATTGCGTAACGACAATTTCTGGAGGTAAATCAAAATAACTTATCCATATCCATTGAGCATTAAACTGAGCTTAAGCCCCCAGGCCAATGGAAATAAATATCTAATCTACCTCCTAAGCCACAAACCTTCACCGGCACCCGTATCTAAACCAACGAGCTAGCTAGCTAGCTAGTTCCGTACTATCACTGGAATTTCTTTTTAAAACCTACTGTTTCATCTGACCATAGCCAAAATAAAGCAAGTAATACAGTTTTGTTTTGAATCTATGTAATGAGGTCTCATGAACACAATTAGGAGTCAAATTCTACTTTTCTGAAGAAAAATATTTCAAAATATTTCAGCTGGTTAAGGCTTTTAGTTACACAGAATGCTGCTCAGGCAGAAATGGACTCTCATTCACATCTGAGAAAGTAGTCCTTGTTTCGAAAAATGTTGAGGAGGTTAAGTGTGAAAATAGAAAAAAAACATACATAGTGTGACAACCTTTAAGTTAAAAGGGATATATATTAAGAAGCTCAGTATGACTACTTCAAGCACCAGCTAAAAATTAAGCAGAAATTCTCACTATGAGAAAGCTATACAATAGATGAGGCAACAATAGCTGCTGATTACTTACTGATTGAGGCTAGGCTGTTTAAACTTTTACCAGGGGAACAAGGACTAAACTCTAGGAGAATTGTAACTGCACCCATAATCAAACTTGATGGTGTTGGTATAAAATCTAGTCAGATTAGGAAATTAAAACACTCTAGAGACATTAATTACCTGAACAGATTAAGACAAAATATACCAGCCAGGCGTGGAGGCTCATGCCTGTAATCCCAACATTTTGGGAGGCGGAGGCAGGCGGATCATGAGGTCAGGAGTTCGAGACCAGCCTGACCAACATGGGGAAACCTCGTCTTTGTAAATATACAAAAATTAGCGGGGCATGGTGGCACACGCCTGTAATTCCAGCTACTCAGGAGGGCTGAGGCAGGAGAATTGCTTGAATCTGGAAGGCAGAGGTTGCAGTGAGCTGAGATCATTCCACTGTACTCCAGCCTCAGTGACAGAGCAAGACTCCGTCTTTAAAAAAAAAAGAAAGAAAGAAAAGAAAAAGGAAAAAAAAAAAAAACGACAAAACACAATAGCTGGATGCAGTGGCACACCTGTAATCCCAGCTACGCAGGAGGCTGAGGCAAGAGAGTTGCTTGAACCCAGGAAGGAAGCGGGGGTTGCAGACATCCACTGCACTCCAGCCTGGGCAACAGAGTAAGAACTTTTGTCTCCTCCACCACCAAAAAAAAAAAAAAGACAAAGAATGTCTACCCCAATCTCCAAAGTAAAAGCATTACAAGACATGTACTAAGAAGAGGTTTTCAAAGGGAAGCTGCTTAAATGGAAATTCTGACCATAAGACATTAGCTGCAAACAGTGACATTTCCTGGGTCTCAAAAAACCTGACTAATAATACATGTCAACACTATACCAGAGTAGAATTAATCTATTAATAATGAAGCTATCATTTGGTACATGGATCATATAATGGACCACAGCTGATTCTCATCTTAAAAATGTGAACAGATTGAAATAATGTTTTGCCGGACAGGGTGGCTCACACCTGTAATCCCAGCACTTTGGGAGGCTAAGGCGAGCGGTCATTTGAGGCCAGGAGATGTAGACTGGCCTGACCAACATAGTGAAATCCAGTGTCTACTAAAAATACAAAAAATTAGCCAGGTGTGGTGGCACACTCCTATAATCTCAGGTACCGAGGGACAAGAATCACTTGAACCTAAGTGGCGGAGTTCATAATGAGTCAAGATCCCACCACTGCACTCCAGCATGATCACAAAGTAAGACTTCACCACAAAACAAAAATTAAGAGAACCAAAGGAGCAGTTTTTTCCATTCTATCTCCAGTAAATACTAGTTAAATGAACTACCAATTGATGACAGACATCTGCCTCAAACTTAACTATGTAGATAAAAAACTGATACAAAAAAGTTTAACACAGGTTTACATTAAAATTTAAATAACAGTATGTCAAATTGTGACTGAAAACAATAAAATTTGTTAAACTAGCTAGCTAGCTAGTTCCGTACTATCACTGGAATTTCCTTTTAAAACCTACTATTTCATCTGACCATAGCCAAAATGAAGCAAGTAATACAGTTTTGTTTTGAATCTATGTTAACAGTCCCATGAACACAATTAGGAGTCAAATTCTCTACTTTTCTGAAGAAAAATATTTCAAAATATTTCAGCCGGTAGGGCTTTTAGTTACAAAGAACGCTTCTCAGGCAGAAATGGACTCTCATTCACATCTGAGGAAGTAGTCCTTGCCTTGAAAATGCTCGTAACGTAGTTGGAATTCTTGATTTTGTGCTTACAAATAAATCAACCAGCAAAATTTTTGTAGCTTGTGTTTTATTTCTAAACTGAAATAGATGATTTCTAATGTTATTTGCAAGTACTTCACCACAAACATGCTGTCTTGGTTAGTCTAGCACCAGTTTACCCGGATACTATTAACTGCAAGCACCACTCATTTAAAATATAAAACGATTAAAAATGGTAAACCACTATGCTTATTTGCTCACCAGTGGAGCTATACAAGGTATTCACCACATGGGGAAACTCTAACATAATTTTTAAAGAAAACATAATTCTGGTAATTAAGGAGGAAAAAATGGAAATAGGTTATTACCACGTTGTTGGGTTAGCCTTGTCCAAAGATCACTGATAGGGGTTGGGGAACACCACAAACATCCCTACTACCAAAGAATAGGTAGCAACAGCTCCTATACTGAGCCAATGGCATCAATCAATAATTGGTTCTGTAATATTCTATCAGAAAGAATTACAAATATTAGTATTTAGGGATATTTTTGTAAATTCTAAGCCATTTGATTGAAAATGGCTCCACTGACAACTTGGAAAGAGAGAAGAAAAAATACATTAAATGTACATACTTATTTTAAGAGGAATAAAATTTGACATCTTAATGAAATGTTGCATATTAAGGGAAAAAGTGGTGTGTCTTGATGGTTTCGTTTCATTAGGAAACTATCTTAACACAAAACCAGACATTTCATGGGAAGACAATTTGAAAATGCACCTGAAAACTTTCTGAGTCAAACAGAATCTAGTCTGTAACATGCAGGTTGCTTGAGTCCTAGATCAATCCTCAATTCAGAAACTTGACTGGATTCAAGACTGTTTTAAGAAAGGGAAAAAAAAAACCCTGGCTTTTCTTCTTTATATGCCTCAGTCTCTCAAGTAGCTTGGATTACAGGTACACGATACCAAGCCAACCTAGTTTTTGTAATTTTAGTAGAGACGGGATTTCACCATGTTAGCCAGGCTGGTCGTGAACTCCTGGACCTCAAGTGATCCACCAGCCCCACCCTCCCAAAGTGCTGCAATTACAGGCATGAGCCACCGTGTGCAGCCCCAAAGAACTTTAACATTACTCACTTGTCATGGTATTCAACAATACGCATACTCCCATATGTCAGTGTCGATCCTTACCAAAGATAAAATTTTAAACTGACAACGTGGTGCAATTTTATTTTTTAAAAAACTGAAATTGAGGCTGGGCGTGGTAGCCCATGCCTGTAATCCCAGCACTTCCGGAGGCCGAGGCAGGCAGATTGCCTGAGATTATGAGTTAAGAGACCAGCCTGGCCAACATGGTGAAACCAGTTTCTACTAAAATACAAAAAAATCAGCAGGGTGTGGTGGCATGCACCTATAGTCCCAGCTACTCAGGAGGCTGAGGCACACAAACTGCTTGAACCTGGGAAGCAGAGATTACAGTGAGCCAAGATCGCACCACTGCATTCCAGCCTGGGAGACAAAGCGAAACTCTCTCTCAAAAAAAAAAAAAAAAAAAAACTGAAATTGAGTCACATGCAGTGGCTCTCATGTGTAATCCCAGCACTTTGGAAGGCCAAGGCAGGCAGATCGCTTGAGCCCAAGAGTTCGAGACCAGCCCGTGAGACAAAGAAAAAAATTGCTGGGCGCAGTGGCTCATGCCTGTAATCCCAGCACTTTGGGAGGCAGAGGCGGGCGGATCATGAGGTCAGGAGTTCAAGACCAGCCTGCCTAATATGGTGAAACCCCATCTCTACTAAAAATACAAATATTAGCTGGGCATGGTGGCGTGTGCTTGTAATCCCAGCTACTTGGGAGGCTGAGGCAGGAGAATCGCTTGAACCCAGGAAGCGGAGGCTGCAGTAAGCCAAGACTGCGCCACTGCACTCCAGACTGGGAACAGAGCGAGACTCTTTCTCAAAAAAAAGAAAAGAAAAAGAAAAAGAAATTAATTCTCACTTTATCAACATAGAAGAGTAAAAAGCTCTTTCACTTACAATAAAATTCCTTTTAAGGAACAGATATGATTGCTAGGGAACAGAGTGAAGGTGCATTTCAGAGAATTGGGAACTATTTCTATCTTGGTTATAGTTATGGTTATATGACTATGCATTTTGTAAACCAAATCTGATGTAGGAATTATACACCAAAAGGGTGAATTTTATTGTATGTTTTCTATGCTGACTCCAATTTCTATCTTTCCATTCACTTGAAATCTCTGTGTAAGATTTCTGCCTTTAACAGTACCTACTTTTTTCAAAGGCCACCAATGACACCGCTAATTCAAAAAGACGTTTTCTAAATTCTCATACTACTTCAACTATTAGTGACATGAAAGACCTCGTTTGCCTTTCTACTCTTTTGACATATATTCATACAGCTTCCAAGATACTTCATGCTTCTCCATTTTTTTCATTTTGGCATTTTCAATCTTCTTTGCTCATTTCTTCCTTATCGCCACATTCTTTAAAGGTCACAGTACCCCCAGAATCTCTCTTCTGTTTCCACTCACCCAGTATTGTTGTTTTATAAACTCTAAGCAGATGACTCCCTTAGAACCATATAAACAACTGCTTACTTAGTATCTCTCCAAACGGATCAACTTTAACATGTCCACAACTGATCTATGATATTTGCTCCTCACCTTAGCTCCTCCCAATCACTGTCACGGTAAATTCCATAATTCCAGTTGTCCAGACAAAAACGCTGGCTACATCTCTGATTCCTCTCTCAGGCCTCACAACATAAGCAAATTTCTCAGCAACACCTTTAAAATCCATCTGCTTTTCATCACTCCCATTGCCATTTCTCTGGTCCCACCAAAAATCACTGCTTCTCTGAACAGCCACCCATTATCTTTCTCAGTAAGAGTGATCTTGCTAAAATATGAATAAGACCCTCCCATTCTCTTCGCAAAGCCCTCTAATAGCTTCCCGTCTCATTCAAAGTAAAAGCTGAAGACATTATGCCTTATGCTTCACGTGATGTCTTTAACCCAATCCCTTTTCTCTGAGGCCATCTATTTCTGTTTTTGTTTTGTTTTGTTTTTTTGTTTTTTTTTTGGAGACGGAGTTTTGTTCTTGTTGTCCAAGCTGCAGTGCAATGGGCACAATCTCGGCTCACTGAAACCTCCACCTCCTGCGTTCAAGTGATTCTCCTGCCTCAGCCTGGGACTACAGGCGCCTACCACCAGGCCCAGCTAACTTTTTGTATTTTTGATAGAAATGGGGTTTCACCATGTTAGCCAGGCTGGTCTCGAACTCCTGACCTCAGGTGATCCGCCCGCTTCGGCCTCGCAAAGTGCTGGGATTACAGGCGTCAGCCACCACTCTCGGCCTCTATTTCTTATTATAGTATTCCTGCTATATACAATGCCTCACCAGCAGGATCATAACAACTATTTGTTGAGTAAATAAATGAAGTTCCCAACTGACTTCTAGGAAATAATGATCCATGAATCACACAATCAACAACGTGTAACAAACCGAACCCTATCTATATAACAGCTGAAAAGCCAGGATTGGTGTTTTGATTTTCTAGCTTGATAAAGATCAAAGCAGAGGATTTCCCAATGAAAATCAGATAAAAGTTGAATATCATACTTTACCAAAAAATTCAATCTATTTTCAAGGTATTTATTAAAAAAAAAAAAAAAAATCAGCTATTGGCCAGGCCCAGTGGCTAATACCAGGAGTTCGACACCAGCCTGGGCAACATGGTGAGACCCCGTCTCTACTAAAATACACAAAGTCAGGTATGGTGGCGTCAGGAACTCAGGAGAGGCTAAGGCAGGAGGATTCCTCGAAACCAGGAGGCAAAAGGTGAAGTGAGCTGAGATCGTGCCACTGCACTCCTGCCTCAGCGATAGAGCAAGATCCTGTCTCAAAAAAAACAAAAGACATGCAAAAAACACAGCTATTGTGCCTGTGATGAATGTGAATTTGGAGCTGAAATCATATGCCTGCTGTAAGGACATCACAAACACCAGTTTATTTCTACAGGTGACTTTCTCCTATTTACTCTTTCAACATTCGCTCTACAACTGCAGTCTGGGTTATTTCCTTCCTGAAGAGTAGGCTTTAGTCATTACATTTCTTATAACTTACACAACTCTAGACTTATTCTACCCAGTAAAACTGACTTTTGCAGCATTCTAGACCTGCACTATCCAATCCTGTAGTCACCAGTCACATGTGGCCACTGAACTTAAATGTTCTATTGAACAGCAACCAATGTTCTAGTTGGTTGCCTCCACAAACTTCCATCTACCGCTTATATGTAATTACCAGAGTCCAGTAATCTATAATTTACTCAGTCTATTAAAAAACCCATAATTCTTAAAAACTCTGTAAAACGACTTAGCACAAATGGATAGTTACATATCTCCTATAAATACAGAGCAGGATGGTGGAATTATAAGAAATAGTTAAAATTTTCAAACAGTATCAGATGTTGTACTGAGTCTTGTTTCCAGAATATATAACGAATCCTACAACCTAATACAAAAATGGGTAAGAATCTGAATACATTTGTGGAAGAGTAAACAAATGGCTGGGCCGGGGACAGTGGCTCATGCCTGTAATCTCAGCACTTTGAGGCCGAGGCAGGCAGATTACAAGGTCAGGAGATCAAGACCATCCTGGCAAACATGGTGAAACCATGTCTCTACTAAAAAATACAAAAAAATTAGCCGGGTGTGGTGGCGGGTGCCTGTAGTCTCAGCTACTCGGGAGGCTGAGGCAGGAGAATGGTGTGAACTCAGGAGACGGGGCTCTTGAGATCACATCACTGCACTCCAGATTGGGTGACAGAGTGAGACTCCATCTCAAAAAAAAAAAAAAAAAAAAAAAAAGGCTGGAAAGCACATGAAAAGACATTCAATATTTTTAAACGAAATGCAATTAAATCCTGACTGAGATACCACTACACTCTCACTAGACTAGAATGGATAAAAGCAAAAGACAGACATGAATGTAAGTGGAGGAACTGGAACCTTCCACATGACTGATGGGAATATAAAAGGGTACAGCCACTTTTGGCTGTTGGTCACGTTTACCATATAATCACCATACAACCCAGCACTTCTCCTAGGTATATATACTCAAAAGATATGTACCAAAAAAACTCAAATGTGCATCAACTGACTAAAGAATAAACAAAATGTAGTAACCATAAAATGAAAGAAGTACTGATACATGGTACAACATGGATGAACCATGAAAATATTCTAAGCAGACAAAGCCAGTCACAAGACACATATTGTACGATTCCATTTATATGAATGCCCAAAATAGGCAAATTCGTACAGAAATAATTTATTTGTAGTGTGATAGAATATTCTAAAATCAGATCATGTTCCTAACTGCACAACTCTGAATTTACTGAAGTCAACTGTATACATTAAATGGATGAATTTTATGGTATATGAATTAAATCTCAATAAAGCTAAATTAAGGAAAGAAAAAGCAACACCAGGCCGGGTGCGGTGGCTCACGCCTCTAATCCCAGCACTTTGGGAGGCCAAGGCAGGCGGATCATGAGGTCAGGAGATCAAGACCATCCTGGCTAACACGGTGAAACCCTGTCTCTACTAAAAATACAAAAATATTACCTGGGTGTGGTGGCGGGCGCCTGTAGTCCCAGCTACTCGGGAGGCTGAGGCAGGAGAATGGCGTGAACCTGGGAGGCTTACAGTGAGCTGAGATTGAGCCACTGCACTCCAGCCTGGGCGACAGAGTGAGACTCCGTCTCAAAACGAAAACAAAAACAAAAACAAAACAGAAACACCAGCTGGGCATGATGGCTCATGCCTGTAATCCTAGCACTTTGGGAGGCTGAGGCGGCCAGATCTCAAGGTCAGGTGTTCGAGACTAGCCTGCCCAACATGGTAAAACCCCATTTCTACTAAAGATACAAAAAAAAAAAAAAGAGCCGGGTGTGGTGGTGCATGCCTGTAATCCCAGCTACTCCGGAAGCTGAGGCAGGAGAATCACTTGAAACCAGCAGGCAGAGGTTGCACTGAGCCAAGATCTCGCCCTTGCAATCCAGGCTGGGAAACAGGGTGAGACTCCATCTCAAAAAGAAAAGCAACACCAAGGAGGCTAACAAAATCTACCTGAGGAATGCCCTCAAGAAGATTCGTAAAACACCAGGACACCTTAGTGTTGCGTAAAAATGGAATAAGACCACTCATACAGTCATACAGCAGATTGATTCAGACCCAAATGCCTCTCCTACAAAGAAATATCTCCCACCTACTAAACGAGTCTAGGACACAATAAGAAACTAATCTAAAAGGAATGCTAAGAAATAAATATTTAGCAAAATTTAAGCCCAGCCAGATGGTGTAGCTCAGCCCATAATCCCAGCACTTTTGGAGGCCAAGGTGGACACATCGCTTGAGCTCAGGAGTTCGAGATCGCCTGGGCAACATGACAAAACCTAATCTCCACTAAAAATACAAAAATAGCCAGACATGGTGGCACGTGCTTGTAGTCCCAGCTACTCGGGAGGCTGAGGCAGGAGAATTGCTTGAACCCAGGAGGCAGAGGTTGCAGTGAGCCATGAAGTGCCACTGCACTCGAGCCTGGGCAAGAGAGCCACATCAGGTCTCAAAAAACAAAAACAAAAAAGACTAATAACTGATTTATTCCGGAAGTGTACACTAATCTATGTCACCATCTAAAATCCTTCTGGCACCTGTATGTATGATACACCGGTTCCCAAAAGAAAGATATAACTAACAGTGGAGCTGTGAGCAAATCCAAAACTTCCAAGCCCAGTGTGCCCTCTCCACCTAAAATGACACCTCTCAGAGTCATCTGTTAGCTTTTCAAAGTAGCCTAGAAGTCTCCTGCTCTCTGAAACACATGCCTTTCAATGCAGAATGTCCCCAGTTTTCAAACTTCAAATAACCTAAGTATTTTGGCACTCTCTCCCTTCATACATATATATAAACAAACCCATCTCTCAGGTACAGTGTTACTCAAAAACATCTGAAAAATAGAAAAGGAGGTCAAAGTGTCTGCTAATCTAAACTCAGTAAGATGAAGGTTCTCCTTCAACCCATATTGTTAATCCAAAGCCTCAGGCTTTGTGTGCCCAGAACAAAATTAGGGCTATTAACTATTAATAGTTGAAGAAATGATGGTTTGACGGTTCTGTCTTGAATTTCAATGGTTTCATTTCAACTAATTTTCTCTCTCCACCAAGATACATTCCTAGAAAAGTCAGGTAGAATAAAACCAGCAGCAAAACTGCTTGTCTCCTCGAAATTCTGACAGCACAAAATCTGTGAAACCTCCCTTCATGTAACCACTAATGGCATAATCTATCATCTAGTAACAAAGATAAAATCTCAGCTTTTGACTATTATTTTCCTACAAGCACCTACTTTCATACCTTTAGTCCAACCAATCACATCAAGACCAATCTACTTCAGAAATTCTCCCAACCTCCTCTCCATTCCAACATTTACAATGTTAACTTAACCATTTAACACATCTTTTTTCCTCCAGCCACAGGGCTGTTTCTAAAATATCATCTATAGGACACAATCCCAGAACATGTAATACAAAGCCCTTTACAACTAACATTCTTTACAATTTTCTTTTACAGCTGGCTGCTCGCCAAACACATCAAGTCCCCTCACAACTCAATCTTTGTTACATGTGTCATCTTTGACCTGTGAGTTCTTGAAGATCTGTCTATTTCTAATGCACCGACATATTAATATATTTAGCCATGGAGTAACAACAGCACTCTGAAAACCTCTAAGAATTTCATACTCCAGTTACTTATATACTGAATTACTAGTCATGCACCATATACAAAATGTGCTAAGTTTAAAAAGTCCTCAGAAAGACCACTGAACTAAACCAGTCTTTTTGAACCAGGTTTCTTGCTCACCAAGTGTTCACCATGTCTCCGCTGTCATAATAAAGCCTGTTATCAAACCTGCCATTTATTGGCAGTTTCTATTTCGTGTTGCCCAAAGTTCTCCAAATAAGAATTAAAGAGGCGAGGAGCGATGGCTCACATCTGTAATCCCAGCACTTTGGGAGGCCAAGGTGGGCAGATCACCTGAGGTCAGGAGTTTGAGACCAGTCTGGCCAACATGGTGAAACCCCGTCTCTACTAACAATACAAAAAAAAAAAAAAAAAATTAGCCACGCATGGTGGCAGGCACCTGTAACCCCAGCTAATTGGGAGGCTGATGATGCAGAAGAATTACTTGAACCTGGGAGGTGGAGGTTGCAGTGAGCTGAGATTGTGCCACTGCACTCCAGCCTGGGCAATAGAGCAAGACTCTGTCTCAAAAAAAGGAAAAGAAAAAAAAAAAAAAAAAAAAGAGATGAGAAGACTCAAGAAAAGAGCTGACAGTAAATTAGTCTCTGTGAAGGCTAGCAAGATGTCCCACAATGACTGAGAGTTCTTTTAATTCTAAAAGGTATCCATCCTCAGGCGTAAGAGTTACCTTTTGAGGCTGGTAGCACCAGAGGTGTTTCATCTATGTCTCTAACTGGCAAGTATCCTGATGTAGGGTCCACGAGATATGACAAAAAAGAATGACTGTCCATAAGTCAGTGATGTATCCTTTTTCAATTGTAATGTCGCATCCGTTTTCAATCAAAATGTCATTCACATACCATAAAATTCACCATTTAAAAGGGTGCCACTCCGTGGTTTTTATTAGTTCTGCAATATCACCACTATCTAATTTGAGAACAATTTCATGGGTGATCAATTATAAGGGAAAGTGGGGTTCCAATTTATTACAATCTGAAGAAAATATATCTAGTTTATCTATATCTAGACATAGTTTTAGTATGAAAACACTGTAGTATTTGTGGCACAAATCGGAAAACACATATAGATCAAGCCTTTTATGAGAATTTTTTAAAGAATTATAAGAATAGTGCCAGGTTGGGTCAGGCGCAGTGGCTCACACCTGTAATCCCAGCACTCTGGGAGGCCAAGGTGGGTGGACCATGAAGTCAGGTCAGGAGTTTGAGACCCGTCTGGCCAACATACTGAAACCCCATGTCTACTAAAAATAGAAAAAATCAGCTGGGTGTGGTGGTGTGCACCTGTAATCCCCAGCTACTCGGGAGGCTGAGGCAGGAGAAACGCGAGAACCTAGAAGGCGGAGGTTGCAGTGAACCGAGATATGCACCATCGCACTCCAGCCCGGGAGACAGCACGAGACTTTTCAAAAAAAAAAAAAAAAAAAGAATAGTACCAGGGTAGCCGTTGACGAACATCAATTTCATGTATATGCCAGCCGACCTAAGGACTTACAGATCTATTTTTAGAGTACTTCCCAATCTAGCTTAAAAGACTCTTCAACAACTATGGCTTTGAATACTTGTGCATTCCCAACATTGTGATAAAAATTCACTTTTATTACAACACCTATTGCAAAACAAAACCAGCGCCTTCAAATGAATATTAAAAGAGGGCCAGGCGCAGTGGTTCACACATGTCATCTCAGCACTTTGCGTGGCCAAGGCAGGAAGATCCCTTGAGCTCAGGAGGGTGGACCACCTGAGGTCAAGAGGTCAAAACCGGACTGGCCGACGTGGACAAACACTGTCTCTACTGAAAATACAAAAATTAGTTGTCTGTGGTGGTGCACACCTGTAATCCCAGCTACCTGGGAGACTGAAGCAGGAGAGTCGCTTGAACCCAGGAGGAAGCAGAGGCTGCAGTAAGCCAAGACCAACCCACTGCACTCCAGCCTGAGTGCCAAAAAAGACTCCGTCTCAAAAAAAAAAAGGGGGGGGGGGGACAGTGATTTTGACTCCGATTTACGTATGAAGACCCAGAGCTTTCACTCAGAGCCAATTTCCCATCTACTTTTATTAAACAATTTCACATAGTCAATGCAGTATCGCTATGTTACCATTTAGAATAAAAATCTGAACCTTATGATAATGAATCTTCAGAATGACTTCTTAGAAGATATTAATACCATTTTTCTAAGTTATTATTCCACCAGGTCATACCCAACCTACTTCCCAGGTCCAAATTGACCTAACATTTTCCAAACCAGCAAAAAACTCCTGTATCTGCCCCTCTCCCCACTAACCAAACACTCCTCCTCCTTTCATCTTCATTAACATCTATCATATAAGACACAGACTCAATTCCTCAATTCTCCAACCCAATTTGAGTAAGTTCCCATCATGCGGACACCTAAAATTCATTTTCCCAAAGATCTCAGTACTCTAAAAGTCAGCTCTTTGCCAGCTATTAACCTAGCTGCTCCGCTAGTTATCAGTAATCATTATCTACTGGCTGACGTTAGAACAACAGAAGACATTACTTTTCACTGACAATAATATGCAGCAATATATCAGACAATAACTACTAGTATCAGCTGGTACAAAAATGATTGCAGTTTTGCTTTTTACCGTTCAAAGAAATGTCAAAAACGGAATTACTTTTGCTCAAACCTAATATATTGTTGTCTATTGAAAAACTGAAAGGCCACCAATTTAAGACCCGATTGCATTGGTAAGAAGTGTGAAGATATTTCTGCAAACATGTGATTTCTTTAGATTCTCTGCAGTATATCTCTCATTGTCTCAACTAATGTTTTCCAAATTCCCTGCTCAAATTTTCAAATTTCCCCATTCACAACGTGCCTTGCCAAGAAAAGACTTTTTAATGAGAACTATTTTCAGGAAGACTGTCACTGTATACTGCTAAAACTTGATACACTCATAAAAAACATCAACCAAGAGTCCATGACATCCCTGAAATTATACCAACAAAAGTGTGAGTTACTAAACTGGTCTGAATTGAGCCATGACAAAGAAATAGGATAATAATACACAGAAACACAACTACGTCCTTAATCTTTTATTAATGATTCTCAACTCTGACTGGACAAAAGAACGCATAGAAAGCACTGAAAAATATACTAGTACTTAAGAAAGTCTGCATAAGACCAGTTGTGTAAGAATCCCTATAGGAGAAGTTGGCATGAGTGTATTTTAAATGTGGTCAAGCAATTACCATGTACGGGAAGGGTAAAAGGGCAGATGCTTTAGACAAACTCACTGGGTTTCAGTGCCTTCAAGACATCTGACCAATAATTAACCCATCTATGCCTAATGTTCCATTACTGGAATGCTAGGCTTGTCGGAGTTATTTATATCCTACTGCGTTAGGTCATTACCAAGGTCTGATTGCAAAAATTCAAAAAATTGCAATCTCAGGAATAAATGAGTGAAGTTCACTAGTAAAGAAATGTCCTGATTTATTTTCAACTGGAAGTTCTGCATTGATTTTTATTTTATTTTTTGAGAAGGAGTCTCACTCTGTCACCCAGGATGAAGTGCAGTGGCGCGATCTCAACTCACTGAAACCTCCACCTCCCGGGATCAAGTGATTCTCCTACATCATCCTCCTGAGTAGCTAGGACTACAGGCGTGCGCCACCACGCCCAGCTATTTTTGTATTTTTTAGTAGTGACGGGGTTCCACCATATTGCCCAGGCTGGTCTTGAACTCCTGACCTTGTGATCCACCTGCCTTGGCCTCACAAAGTGCTGAGATTACAGGTGTGAGCCACCGTGCCTGGCCGATTTTTATTTTTTAAGAATTTCAAAAATTTCAACAAAAATAAAAATAAAGAATTACAAAACTCCTTAGTTTTCAAAATGTTCACACATAACTGTAAAAATCTGAGGAGACGGCCGGGCATGGTGGCTCACACCTGTAATCCCAGCACTCTGAGAGGCCAAGACGAGTAGATCACCTCAGTTCAGGAGTTCGAGACCAGCCTGGCCAACATGGTGAAACCCAGCCTCTACTAAAAATACAAAAATTGGCCGGGAGTGGTGGTGCATGCCTGTAACCCCAGCTACTTGGGAGGCTGAGGCAGGAGAATTGCTTCAACCAAGGAGGCAGACGTTGCGGTGAGCCAAAATCACGCCACTTCACTCCAGGTCTGGTGATGAGAGCAAGATTCCATCTTTAAAAAAAAAAAAAAAAAAAAAATCAGGCCAGGCGCGGTGGCTCACGCCTGTAATCCCAGCACTTTGGGAGGCCAAGACGGGCGGATCACAAGGTCAGGAGATAGAGACCATCCTGGCTAACACGGTGAAACCCCATCTCTACTAAAAAATACAAAAAAATTAGCCGGGCATGGTGGCGGGCGCCTGTATTCCCAGCTACTCGGGAGGCTGAGGCAGGAGAATGGCGTGAACCCGGGAGGCGCAGCTTGCAGTGAGCCGAGATCGCGCCACTGCACTCCAGCCTGGGTGACAGAGCAAGACTCTGTCTCAAAAAAAAAAAATAATAATAATCTGAGGAAACTGCTAATGTCAAATCAAAAAAACATTTTGATGATGCATTAAGGATGCTCAACCACATCATCTTATTATGGCATTCAAGGCCCTTTACAATCTGGATTTGAATTCTTTTTCGGGCCTTACTCTTCTGGCCTTTTAATGACTACGTACCATATGCTATGAGGTTATTTTTCAAACAGAAAGTCTATATATACTTTCATGTCTGACACTTTCAGTGCATACTTTATGGTATTTAACGGCTGACTTGATTCCTTTACAACTCCCATGCATGACTGATTAACTCAGTTCAAATATTAAGCATTCCCCAATCAGTAATTTTTATTCCAAAATCAGACCAAATTGTTATATACAGTAATAACATTAAAATACTAATGATGGGAATGCTGGCATTCTAAGACAAATAGTATATAAAGTAATATGCTTTATATATTGCATGTTTAAAGTGTATTGCATACAATAGTTTGCTCCATATACTTACATACACTGCATGAGTTTGAACGCGAAAAGCCAAATACGTCTAACATTTCCTTCATGTTAACTGAGACTGATGTTATCAGAATGTCAATGTGATAACACTCTTAAGCACATCATCCTATTTCCTGTTAAGTATTGCTATCAATAGATTTTCTAAATCTATTACCCAAAGCCACCCATAACCCAGTCCCTAGTCACCACACTCAGCGAATTTTTTTGTATTTTTAGTAGAAACGGGTTTCACCACGTTAGCCAGGCATTACGAAATAATGCATTAAAATCAGTATCACCCTACCTAATGATCTACTTGATGATTTAGAAAAAGGTGTTTTTTGTTTTGGAGGGAAGAGAATATGTTTGAAAACATCTTTGATGTTCATCACCACAAACTAGAAAAAGAAAATGGTTCTCACTAAATAGCTGTTTAGTAGAAATACAAAACATTTTAACATACCTATCATAATAGTCCCGTTGAAAGTCATAGTCCAAGTCAAAAGAGGAGCTGAAAAATAAATACCGAAAAGGGTTAATTTGGAAATGTTGCTACTAATTCACGACATCAGGTGAGGGGAGAACCATGCCATATAAACCACAACAAATAGATCAACAAGATTAGCACTGAATGATCCCCAATCATTCATACAATAAATCACTCAATTCCAATCACCTTAGACCGCTGGAAATGTAGTGGTCAAATTGGTAATTCAGGTTAAAATTCGCTAAGATTTCCATATATGACATAGCTAAACTAAACACTGAAAAACAGAATGGTAAACTAAACATTCTTATACCACACTTCTTCCCTCTCTTACTCTCTAGTGTCTTAGAAGCTCAACGATCCTGTAGAAGTATTTCAGGTTATCCTATAAATATCAAACTACTCTTTAATATCAATAGCAAAAACCTCAGGGATTTTTAATTCTCTAGAAATTTTCTCTAGGGCAAAAAAGAGACATATTAACACAAAAATAATAAAACCTTATTTATACACAGATAAAACACAGTACACTTAACCCTCCCCACATCCAGAAAACAGAAAGAAGATGCCCACTGATGGACACAATGCAGTTATAAATAATAAAGTTCCGGACCTGAGTAGAGGGGACGGAGAAGGGTGTTCTGTTACTGACCCGTACATCTCCGCTGCAGATCGTTTCACACCTGCTTTTCCTCGGTTCACTTTTGGCTCTGCAGCCAGGTTAATATCTGAAAAACAAAAGCAAAAATGTTAATGACAACTTTGTATCTGGGTAAAACAAACTACAAAGTTTATTTTTTTTATTTTTGAGACATAGTTTCGCTTTGTCGCCCAGGCTGGAGTGCAGTGGTGCCATCTCGGCTCACTGAAACCTCTACCTCCCGGTTCAAGCGATTCTCCTGCCTCAGCCTCGAGAGTAACTGTGACTACAGGCGGGCACCACCATGCCCAGCTAATACAAACTACAAAGTTTAGTAAATCACACAGACACATAAATTAGAAAATTTGGAACAAAACAACTCATCTTTCCTTAAGACATGGTCTCACTGTCATACAAGCTGGAGTGCAGTGATGCAATAATGGCTCAATACAGCCTAGACCTCCGAAGCTCAGGTGATCCTCCCACCCAAGTAGCAGCGACCACCACGCCTGGTTAATTTTTCTATTTTTTGCAGGGACGAACTCTTGGGGTCAAGTGATCTGCCTTGACCTCCCAAAGTGCTGGAATCACAGATGTGAGCTATCATGCTCAGCTTCATCTCTCCTTTTAATATTAAAAAGGCCCACAAATTTTTACAAGGCTAAGACTTCATCTTCCGTTTCTTTGTAGTCTGTTCTGTACCATTCAAGTGTTCCTGAGACGTAACATTAAGTCTGTCTGTGGTACTCTCCACCCTCAGATACCACTTTAACTCAACTCTCCCCATTCAAGCTACTGACTGTTCACTCAGTTACTATTACAAGAGAAAACTATCGCTGGTTGCCTTTCCAAGAATGGTTCAGTTCATTCCGAATTATTACAAATATATTAGAACGAAATATATTAAAATATATGCCAATTCACAAATTAACATAGTGAAGTGTGACAACCTCAAATCATCCTCAAAGGCAACTTCAGATTTTCCTTATAAAGTAAGAATTAGCTGTACTGCACGTAAAATATCCTGTGTTAATGACTCTTTCTGAATAATTCATCAATTGCTTAAACAACCTTTACATACACCAAAAAAATAAAAGAGCAAAGGGAAACAACCCTAGTTTTCAAATACAGTTTGTAACACGTATGCCCAGCTACCTACCCTGCCACCCACTGCCTACCAAGCAAGAATTTATCTTCTCCTTGTTCTAAAAAGCCCATGTCAGAAAGCCAAAAACTCTCCAAAATTCAGTTTACCTTCCCAGTCGTGCTAAAGCACTCAGTCAACAGTAACTCCATTTTCATATATACTGCTTTTATTAAAATGAGCTTCATTTTAATATACAAATGCCCCAAAATATACAAATTCCAAATTCCACCTCAAACCATTAACTAGATGAGTGTGGGTATTTTTTTAGACAGAGTCTTGCCCCGTTACCCAGGCTGGAGTGCAATCACAGCTCACTGTAACCTCTGCCTCCTGGGTTCAAAGCAATTCTCCTGCCTCAGCCTCCTGAGCGGCTGGGATTACCGGTACCCAGAACCATGGCCTGCTAATTTTTTGTATTTTTAATAGAGATGGCTTTTCACGGTGTTAGCCAGGATGGTCTCCATCTCCTGACCTCGTGATCTGCCCAACTCAGGCCTCCCAAAGTGCTGGAATTACAGGCATGAGCCACCGAACCTGGCCAAATGTGGATATCTTAAACTTAATCTTTTTTTATCTTCCCTTTTTATACAAAAGGAGCTCATCAAATGACCAACTGAAAACTGACTGAGGCCAGGTCCAGGGGCTCACGCCTGTAATCCCAGCACTTTGGGAGGCCGAAGCGGGAGGATCACCTGAGGTCAAGAGTTGAAGACCAGCCTGGCCAACATGGTGAAACCTCATCTCTACTAAAAAATACAAAAATTAGCCAGGTGTGGTGGCACATGCCTGTAGTACCAGCTACTCGGGAGGCTGAAACAGGACAATCGCTTGAACCCGGGAGGCTGAGGTTACAATTAGCCAAGACTGCACCACTGCACACAAGCCTGGGCGACAGAGCTGGACTCTGTCTCAAAAAAAAAGGATTGAATATATTGTCTATTTGCTGAACACCATTACATGAATAACCTTCAGGTTTTGGTACATTAACCTCATTTACAATTCTGACTTTGAAACCATATGAAGTGTTTCAAAACTAAAGATAGAATTAAATTTCTGAAAAAGCAATCCAGTAAGATGTAAAAACAATGAAATAGACCCAAATTATGTATCTGGTTGGTTACATAATATTATCAAAGAATTGTTTCATGTAACTCTAACCTACCATGCTTTGAGTCAATATACATAGTAGAATGTATACAAAGAATAAACCAAATCACAAATATAAAATTAAAAATAATCATCTTAACTTTGTAAAAACAAAGGTAAGATTATTTTGAAACTGAGGCATAAAGTACACATAAAATGAGAAGTTAAAACGGACATCTAGTACAACTAATCAAATAAACATGTGGACACTGATTCTGGCTTGAATAAACCAAATCACAGGTAATAAGTACTCTGAGGTGTCATTACATTTTAAAAGACAAGAAAATCTAAGACTGAGCCAAACTGCAGTCGGCCCAACGGATGGAGTGAAACCCCAATGAGGAGACAAGCAGTCAACAACACTAGAGGGCTCCTCCACTCTGCTGTGGGCAGGACACAACCATTTAGGAAACGTTTTACATTGTGAAGTGTCATTCCCAGCTCCCTCTACTCACGATTTCCAAATGAGAGTTGTCCTAGCTCTACTACACAAAATGGTACAATGAAGAATATCCTTTACTGAGCCAATTATAACTATAAGCCTAATGTATTTTTATTAGGCTGAACAGTCCCAATATCCAGAATATCTCAGGCTGTCAGTTTTACAGACATAAAAAAAAACAAACAACAACAAAAAAAACATGAATTGAAAAACTCAGGCCTGAATTAGATCATCAATGAAAAAATTCACTTAACGAAGACCTTACCTAAAACCTGGCCAGCAATCATTCTGCCATCCTCTCCTGCTACAGCAGCCCGGGCATTTCTCTCATTAACATATTGAACGAAGGCAAAGCCCTTATGAACAGAGCAGCCCACAATTTTGCCATACTTCGAAAAGATTGCCTCCACATCAGATTTCTTGACCACAAGAGTGTTGAGATTCCCAATGAATACACGGGAGTTCATGGAGCGAGGATCTGTCTTGTTGGTAACGTTGCTGGCCATTGTGTTTGATGGTAAGGTTTCTCACAAAGCCGAAAACTGTAAAGCAAAAAAAAGTATACAGGTGAACAGATGCTAAAAACAATATTCCTTGATAAAACATTCTCCACTCTCACTCTGAATCACTGTTACCTGCCCAGAGTATCAGGCAACTTAAAGGGACTCACAGCATTAAGTATGTATTTGCTAATAATTTCAGAGACTCCAGCCTCTGAATATACTCTAGAAACTCAACTTCTTCCTCTTCATTCTATTTCAGCAGCACTAAACTCTAAATTCTCAGGAAAAAAAAAATTCTCCCTGGCAGATCATTGGCAACATAATTTCCTTGGACATAATTCCAAGTGGCCCTCCTCTAAGTACTCAAGCAAATTAGAATTGCCTAAATTCTCTGACACCAGTTTCTGCTGTTTTTCACATTACAGGTCATGCTAACTATTCCCTGCCATCAATAATCTTGATTCACGCTGCTTTTATTGAGTTTCACCGGTTCTGTATATATACACACAGCATAGCAAACGTCAAATTCTGTCCCAAGCCGTTCATTAGCTAGATTAATATGGATAGTTTACACTTACCCATTAAGTATAATTTTCTTCAAAAGGCAATAAATAGAATCAATTCATTTACACTGGAAACACCTATTTCCAGATACTTTTATCTGAAGTATGCTTTAGATACATAAGTATCAATACCATCTTTTTACAGACTGCAATGACTCCAAGGCTACTTTTTATATAACCTAAAATATAGGACATTTAATAATATCGGATGGTGATGATGATAAAACTAGCCAGTGGAACATGGCATGAATCAAATTAAGGATTGGGGAATTAAAGAAAAATACACAACTTTTCACGCATTATTTAAAACCAAAAATTATCTGTCTTTATGTATGTGATGGAGGCTCAATTCTATCATAACAATACGGAGATTCACAATACCATCTCAGGTCCTATATAAGCAAAAATGTTTTATTTCATTCTTTTAGCATTTTGTTTCCTGCCTCTTCCCACTCCAACCCCCAATCCTGAACAAGATTTAAAAACATTCAGATTTCCCCTTCATCCCTTTGAAAGGTACTGATGAATCTCAAAAGATTCCAGTATTTGTTATCCTTCCAATCCTCAAGTGAATCATGACAAACTAGTTCTCACGGATGATGTAAAAAAGTCTAATGTATACATATATGTACATAAAAACAGGCAGTATAACACCATTTCATATATACATGACTCCTATCATTCTGATGCTTAATACAGTCATTTAACAGGCAGTACTGATTTAAAAGCTCAAACAAAACTTCACTTCCTTCCAAATCTTTCTGAAATTCAAAAGTCTGTCTTTGTTACTTTCTAAAGTATATCTTTACAAAAAGTTCTTAATATTTTAACACTAAGCAATAAAAATTAACAAACAGTAGCCATTGAAATCCACCAACAGCCTTTCAGCTATTAAGTATGCCAGAAAGTCCGATACTAAAAAGAGGAATTAAAACAATAATCTGCATTGAGGCCTAACTGGTTTCAGATACTACTGCTGGTTATTAAGATTTCCTATTATTACAAGTGGAAGTATAATCTGGTTTTAAGCAACTATTTTTCAAAAATAGGTTTATCAACAGAAAATATAATCTCCATAGGTTTAATGAGAAGAAATTACCAGGGGTGAGGGGCTCTGTAAGCCAATGCAGAATACTGAACATAAGGGAAAAAACCCATCAAATCACAGTCCAATGTTCCAAATGGACATTTGCAAAAAAAAAAAGAAGATGTGATTGAAAGGGGTACCCTTTGGAATCACAGACAGAAATGGATTTAAATGACCATTTTCTCAATTTTCACAAGTCTCAGTACATAGCTAGTACTAATCAAGATGCACGGAATTCATACTCCACAGCATTTTTCATGTGTATCAGGGCTTAATTCTCTCAAAGATCCACACAGGAAAAACTCTGTAGAAAAGCATCCAGGCATACAAGTAAAAGGATGCTAGCAATGGTTGTTATCTCTGAGTTTAAGGATATGATTTCTCATTTTCTTTATGGTCTGGTTATTAAATTTGCTACAAAAATCATGAACTACTTATTTTAAAAATACAATCCCAACTTCCAAAGGTTGCCTAAAATTAATAAAATATCATACTTACTATAAGGATTTAAATTCAAGATGGGGGCAACAGTAAAGACAGATGTACTCACAAATACTGATTAATTCCACTCTTAGCAACGTGTCCTCCTAAGGAATGAACAGTCACTACAAATTCATTCATTCATTTTGGGAGTCAAATATTTACTAACCATGTGCTGAGTACCACGTTCCGGGGAAAATCCAGGGAACAAATAGTAACAAAGACCGTCCTGAGAGCTTCCTTAAATTCTAGCGGTATTGCTATTTCAAATTTTATGGAAGAGGTACATTTCCTGAAGTTTTAGAAATAACCAAATGATGTCAAGTCACGCTTCATCCTACTTCAAAATTTTAAGGTATCATACAGGCGAAATTTCCATAAAGGGAGGACGGTACTGTAACACAAACTACTGGAAAAGAACTGGGATTCTTGGAAGCAGGCAGCAAGAGCAGAGTAGTTTTTGAATCTCTGACTCCCAAAAGAAGACTCAAGATGGCAAAATCACTATCCTACAGACAGCATTTAAATCAAAATTCCAAAGTGCAAGGCAGTAAAGGCAAGCCAGCATATATGGTTTCACTGACTGTGGGAGAAATAAAATATAAGCAACTTGGAGAATAAAAGACTTAGAAATACAAGAATACCAAAATAACCAGCAGTTTTTTATCGAAAAGCAAGAGGAACGAAATTTTAGAAAAGCAGTTAAAACTTGGAAGGTTTACCTGCTCCAATAGTGGGTGAGCACAAGGGACTTCAATAAAAATGTGTGAAGGTGCAAGAACAGCTGCGTCCCTTAAGTCTCGTAAGTAAACAAACCCTATGTGGTTGATTCCACTGCCAATCCCCCTTCCTCTCACCAAAAGGTAACAACCATTCTGACTTTACTAGCACTTTCTTACTTTTAAAATAATTCTAATGCCTAAATGTATAACTGTAGACATTCCAGTCTTCCCAGAAAAATAAACATGATGCATTTAAGGCATTTTTGTAGATAAGTTCCGCTTCTATTGCATTAGGTTAAAATTTATCTGTTTTAAGAATCCAGGGTATTATTGACTTGTGGTTTCCCAGTCTGTATTTTCCAGAATTGATACTCTCATTACAATTCCACATATTCTTCTGTAACTCCTGAAAGCAGCAGCTGGGACCAAAGGCTTACTCAGCCTCATCTGCAATATTTTGTCAAGACTACCTTGTCCTACAAGTGGCAATACCTTTTTGTGGTGTTATTGATGCTTAAACAATACCATTTCTCTCTAGGTAGTATGGTGTGGTTTCTCAAGCACCACTTTTAACATGTTACGCAGACTGTTGTTAGAAATCCTAAGAACAGTCCCTCAGTTCTTCCACGTAACGGGTTGCCAGCATCCTTTTATAGTAGTACAATAGTTTTGATAAGTAAAACAAACTCCTTGATCACATTTTTTTTTTCTATTTTTTTGAGTTGGAGTTTCACTCTTGTTGCCAAGGATGGAGTGCCATGGTGCAATCTTGGCTCACTGCAACCTACGCCTCCCGGTTTCAAGTGATTCTCCTGCCTCAGCCTCCCCAGTAGCTGGGATTACAGGCATGTGCCACCAAGCCCGGCTAATTTTGTATTTTTAGCAGAGACCAGGATTCTCCATGTTGGTCAGGGTAATCCTGAACTCCTGACCTCAGGTGATCCGCCTGCCTCGGCCTCCCAAAGTGCGGGGATTACAGGTGAAAGCCACTGCGCCCGGCCCTGATCCCATTTTCTTGCCTTGTTACTCCCTTTACATCTGGAAGGTGTAAAAACCACTTGTAGAATGAAAAGGTCTACTTTTGCTTCTTGCCTTATACAGATCTAAATTACTTGGTCATATTCTATATGAATTTTTATAAGAGTATCTAACAACAACTCAATATTAATAAATGTCCAGCAATAATAGTCTTTTAAAAATACAACTTCAAGTGATGTGCAAATTATAATTTGCGTCAAAAAGACAGTATCTGAAAACGTACAATACATAGGAAACACAAATGAACTACATAAAAATCATTTAAGAACGGACAGTACAGAAACACATCAAAATATCTTAAAATGTTCTGCGGGTACTCTGCTTGTGATTAATCTTTACAATCATTTTCACAGTTTCTCTGTATTTCCCAAATTCACTACAATGTACATACAAGCTTGGAATTTTTGTAGGAAAAACTCATTTAAGCCAAACAAATATTTTTTAAAACAAAATCCATTTGGTAGAAATTTTAACAGGTTAATCACATTAGTAATAATAATCCAAGTCTTAATGCACCTGTATATACTGAAACATTTTGAGGTCGATGCCCCTCATCATCATATTTCCCCTCTTCTAGTTGAAGGGGTCTAGAATTTTTCTTTTTTTAATGCAAGCTAACCCAGGGATCCTACTCTATCACCATTTACTAGTATGTAATAGTCGAATAATGCTGTTAGATAATAAAGTGGGACTAATTTACATGAACTAGATTTAACATTAAGAAATCTGGGGCTGGGTGCAGTGGCTCAGGCTTGTAATCCCAGCACTTTGGGAGGGCGAGGCATACAGCTCATGAGGTCAAGAGATCAAGACCATCCTGGCCAACATGGTGAAACCCCAACTCTACTAAAAATACAAAAATTAGCCAGGCATGGTGGTGCATGCCTGTAGTCCCAGCTACTTGGGAGGCTGAGGCAGGAGAACCACTTGAACCCAGGAGGTGGAGGTACCACTGAGTCGAGATTGCGCCACTGCACTCCAGCCTAGGCGACAAAGGGAGACCTCGTCTCAACAACAAAAAAAACCAAAACCTGAAATCTTGATGGAGAATAACATTTCCAATTCATGAATCTACAGTTCACATATTCCAAGCCAGGTAAGGTGGCTCACACCTGTAATCCCAGCACTTTGGGAGACTGAGGCAGGCGGTTCACATGAGGTCAGGAGTTCAAGGCCACTCTGGCCAACATGGTGAAACCCCATCTCTACTAAAAATACAAAGATCAGCCATGCGTGGTGGCCTGCACCTCTAGTCCCAGCTACTCGGGAGGCTGAGACAGGAGAATCGCTTGGACATGGGAGGAGGTTGCAGTGAGCCGAGATCGTGCTAATGCAGTCCAGCCTAGGCAACAGAAGGAGACACTGTCTCAAAAACAAACATACAGTTCAAATATTCCAGCTTCCATTATTTGTAAATCAGAAGGTTAAATACTTCAAAAGTGAAGCAGTAGTCTAGTTACATTTCCAGCCAGGCACTTTGGGAGGCCAAGGCAGGTGGATCATGAGGTCAGAACGAGACAGTATCCTAGCTAACATGGTGAAACACCATCTCTACTAAAACTATGAAAATAATTAGCGGGGTAAGGTGGCATGCACCTGTAGTCCCAGCTATTCGGGAGGCTGAGGCAGGAAAATTGCTTGAACCTGGGAGGCGGAGGTGCAGTCAGCAGAGATAGCGCCACTGCACTCCAGCCTGGGCAACTGAGCAAGACTACATCCCAAAAAAAAAAAAAAAAAAAAAAAAAACCCACAACAAAAAAAACCTAAACTAACCCCTGCATTCAATTCAAATTAAATGCCAATTCTATATACTAAATATGCTATATATGTAAAATTTCCCTTCTTTGCAGAATTTCGAAGACAAAAGTGACACTAGATGGCAGCAATGAGTTGTCAATTTTCTAAAAGGTTTACTAAATCTTCTGTATTCCAAAGTTTTCAGTCATTCACAATTTCTTAAGTTTCTGAATACTCTTTGGATACTATAAATTCCTCTGCATACTTGGATAATCATCATTTGATCTAAGTTGTTGAACACACTTCTAGTCTTATTTTGCCTATTTAGGTCCGGCTACCCTATCCCACATTACTCTGTCTGGTCACCATTTTTGTACCCTGCTTCCCTATGGATCTTATTGCTTTCAACTACTTCCCTCTGGCCTCTTCAGAGGCCAACAATGCCTGGAAAAATATGTGCATTTTAATTTGCTGAACTGCCAAGAATCATTCATTAGCTCATTTAATCAAAAACAGTATCTCAAGGCAAACACTGTGAGAGTAATCTCTGAGAAAACAGTAGTACCTGGTGATATTACTAAGACATTTTCAGCCTATGAAGAAACAAAGTTGGCTACTTTTAGAAAACATTATGCTAACTGCTATGTTTAAGTATTAGAACTAAGAATACCTAAGACCTTGTACAGCATGGGGGAAAATGAATAATTCAATA
Organism: Pongo abelii; assembly: GCF_028885655.2. NCBI lineage: Eukaryota > Metazoa > Chordata > Mammalia > Primates > Hominidae > Pongo > Pongo abelii. The sequence continues at coordinate 24,657,902 of NC_072000.2, forward strand.
AAGGGTACTACTAGGTAGCCATCTTTTTCAAAAATTGGAACCAACCTCACTCTAAATCCTAACATAAATACAAATCATGTAAAAAAAACTGCATACGCAAAGGCCAAAACCCAAATGAAATAAAACAATTTTCAAAAGGAAGAGTAACAAATTTAAAAACGGCAGGAAATGGATCATAAATATAATAATAATATATAAGAAGAAGGTGTGGGGCCAGGCAAGGTGGCTCACGCCTGTAATCCCAGCACTTTGGGAGGCCAAGACAGGAAGATCATGAGGTCAAGAGGTCGAAACCAGACTGGTCAACATAGTGAAACCCCATCTCTACAAAAAATATTAAAAATTAGCCGGGCGTGATGTCAAGCACCCGTAATTCCAGCTACTCTGGAGACTGAGCCAGAAGAATCGCTTGAACCCAAGAGGCGGAGGTTGCAGTGAGCCTAGATCATGCCACTGCACTCCTGTCTGGTTGACAGTGCAAGACTCCATCTCAAAAAGATGTTAAGACACATTATTTAACGTTTATTTACATTGGTGAGGATTACACCAATTTAACATATGAGAGTACCGTCAATGTATGCTAAAAGCACCAGGTAAAACTTGGTGAGTGGAGTACCAGGATTTGCAAACAGATTACTCTCTATAATTACATAGGGGGAAAATGTACCTTTACAACGAAGACCTGGAGGTCTCAACCTAAACTAAGGGATCATAATTAGAAAGTTGTAGGACAACCTAACATTGCATGCCTCCTGATGTGACACACTTAAACACGCATTATCACCTACGCATTATTCTCAGCAAGCTATCTTTCTTGAATCTATATATGGGGGAAACAATCAGACAATTTCAAGTTTGTGGAAAATCACAATACAACTGGTTTGGACACCTCAAAAAACAAAAACTAGGGGCACCTTTTTCTAGATTAAAAAAGCAGTGCCGGCACGGCCAATGTGGTGAAACCCCAACTCTACTAACAATACAAAGATAAGCTGGGTGTGGTGGCACATACCTGTAGTCCCAGCTACTTGGGAGGCTGAGACAGAATTGCTTGAACTGTAGAGGTGGAGGCTGCAATGAGCTGAGATCAAGCCACCTCATTGTCTCAAAAAAAGGGGGAGGTTGGGGGGGGGCAGTGTGTGAATTCTGATTGAATACTAGACTGGGGAAAAGAGACATTTTTATCTAGATAATTTTACTATGAATTGTTTAATTACTGAATTGATGTTCATTATTGTTTTGATAATATTTTGGTGGCATATATTTCCTTTAATCTTAGGAGATGCAGCCACATGGAAGCTCCTAACTTCAGTGCGTATCATGTTTGCTGAAGTATCATGTCAACAAACTTTGAAATCATTCAGGAGAAAAGTGTAGAGAGCAAACATGGCAGTTGCTATCCGAAGAGTGGGGCTTACACAGGAATGGCTTATTCTATGTATGTATATATTGTGTTCAAAAGTTTTCTTAAGATGCTATATATAGCAGATTCAAAATTGATATATAGCAGATTGCACACTTCATCAAATTTCCAAAAACGATATATACCAGATTGCACACTTCACCAGATTTCCAAAGATTACATCTTTTTTTCTGTCAAATCTGCTTATGTAACAATGATCATGCAATGAAGTGAAGGAAAAGAAACTGGCATTTCCATTGTTTTAACTAAGTAAACCAGTACATGTTTTGTAGGCTCATATGAAAATTCTCAATAAAAAGTATCAAGCAATGGGACGGCAGGTCCCTGTATCTGTATTCAGTAAGCAAGTGAGGATATTCAATTTCAAGTACTCCCATGTTTGCTTGGAACTGAAAATGTCATCTTTTATATAAATCTGTGACAAAAGATACTTGACAGCCATTCAACAAAAACGTGGTAGAATACTTACTGACTGGAAAACAAACATCTGCCACGTAGAGGTTCTAACACTACAATAATTACATATTAGTAAAATATACATATATATACCTGTAGCTACATAAGACAGAGTACAAGAACAAAACATAAAAATGTTGATGGTGGCTACCTCTGAGTACTGATGACATAAGTAAATGAGTAAATACTATTTTTATCTGCATGTTTTCTGCAAGTTTTTGTTTGTTTTTTTTTTTTTTTTAAGACGAAGCTTAGCTCTTGTTGCACAGGCTGGATTGAAATGTTGCGATCCTGGCTCACTGTAACCTCTGCCTTCCGAGTAGCTGGGATTACAGGCGCCCGCCACCACGTCCGGATAATTTTTTGTATTTTTAGTAGAGACGGGGTTTCACCATGTTGACCATGGCTGGTCTCCAACTCCTGACCTCAGGTGATCCGCCGACCTCCACGTTCCGAAAGTGCAGAGATTATAGGCGTGAGCCACCACGCCTGACCGCAAGTTCTCTCTATAAAGCACTTTTATAATCAAAATTGTTTCCTATCAATGTATGAATGAGTGATGTAATGCAACAAATAAAAAATTAAGGTCTTAAAACATCTCAATGTAAAAAACTAATTCATGTAGTTTAATTTCCCCCGAGGTCCCTCAAAAGATGATAAAAATTCCATTTAAGGTATCCTTTCTCACTTACCAATGGTGGAGCTTTTGAATTGCCAAAGTCAGAGAACTCGCAATCTAATGATACACAATTCTAAATCACAGTTGACTCTTAATTCTTCCCTTAGCTCTATTCTTGGAATTACATTCATCAGTAAACCAATTATTAATCACACATTGCTTAATGACAGGGAAATGCGTGAGAATTGTATCATTATGCAATTTTGTCACTGTGTTAATGTCATAAGAGTGTACTTACCCAATACCAAGCTAGATAGTGTAGCCTACCAAACACCTAGCCTGTATCATATAGCCTATTGCTCCCGGACTACAAACCTGCATAGCATGCACAGTACTGAACACTATAAGAAGTTCTAACAGGCCGGGAACGGTGGTTCACGCCTGTAATCACAACACGGAGTTTGAGACCAACCAGACCAATATGGTGAAACCCAGTCTCTACTAAAATAACAAAAATTAGCCAGGCATGGTGGCATGCGCCTGTAGTCCCAGCTACTCAGGAGGCTGAGGCAGGAGAATCGCTTGAATCTTGGAGGCAGACATTGCACTGAGCCAAGATCACACCACTGCACTCCAGCCTGGGAGACAGAGCGAGACTCCATCTCAAAAAAAAAAAAAAAGCAAAAGAGAAAACAAGGGCTGAGTCTAAGTTCTAACACAATGTTATTTGTGTACTTCAAAAAAGAAAAGGTACAGTAAAAATACAGTATAAAAGATTTCAAAAACGGTATACCTATATAAAGCACTTACCATGAATGGAGCTTTTAGGACTGAACGTTGCTTTTGGTGACTGTACTGAGTGAGTGGTGGGTTTGATGCCCTAAGACATTACCATACACTACTGTAGACTTTATAAACATGGTACACTTAAAGCTACACTAAGTTTGTAAAACAAATTTCTCTTTTCTTTAATATACTAACCTTATTTAGTTTACTGTAATTTTTTTTACTTTGAAAAAACTAAGACATAAACATTAGCCTAAGCCTATAGGTGTTCAGGATCAGCAAGATGTCACTAGGCAACAGAAATTTTTCAGCTCCATTATAATCTCTTTTACTTTTTAGTTTTTTTTGAGGAGCCTCCCTCTGTCACCAAGGCTGGAGTGCAGTGGCACAATCTTGGTTCCCTACAACCTCCACTTCCCAGGTTCAAGCGATTTTCCCACCTCAGCCTCCTGAGTAGCTGGGAACACAGATGTGCACCACCATGCCTGGCTACGGGGTTTCACCATGTTGGCCAGGCTGCTCTCAAATTCCTGACCTGAGGTGATCTGCTTGCCTCGGCCTCCCAAATTGCTGGGATTACAGGCATGAACCACCACACCTGGCCTGCTCCATTATAATCTTAAGGGGCCATAATATATGTGGTCTGTCATTCACCAAAACATCTATGCAGCACATGGCTCTATATTTTTCTTTGACAAAACATTTCATTCAAACTCTTCCCCATCCTAGCCATCTATGAAAATAAATGATGCCTTATAGGCCGGGCGCGGTGGCTCATGCCTATAATGCCAGCACTTTGTAAGGCTGAGGCTGGTGGATCACGAGGTCAAGAGATCAAGACCATACTGGCTAACATGGTGAAACCCCGTCTCTACTAAAAATACAAAAACAAAAAAATTAGCCGGGCGTGTTGGCGGGTGCCTGTAGTCCCAGCTACTTGGGAGGCTGAGGCAGGAAAATGGCATGAACCCGGGAGGCAGAGCTTGCAGTGAGCTGGAGATTGCGCCACTGCACTCCAGCCTGGGAGACAGAGTGAGACTGTCTCAAAAAAAAAAAAAAAAAATGAAATGTTGTCTTATAACAAAAGTTAGTCTGCCAATTTCCCTTTAACACAGTACTCCAAATTTTGAGTTCCCTTGGAAAAGAAAGGAATATTCTGGATGCTCTCCAGATGCTACTTTGGCACTGTCAACACATACAGAATCAATTACAACTGACCCTTGAACAATATGGGTTTATACATAGACTTTCTTCAGCCTAAACCACCCAAGACAATAAGTCCAAGCCTTCATCTTCCCCTCAGCCTACTCAATGTGAGGACAATGAAGAAGACATTTGTGATGATTTACTTCTACTTAACAAAGTCAATGTATCTTCTGCTCCTTAATAATTTTTTCTTTTCACTAACTCACTTTCTTCTAAGAATACAGTATATAATATATAATATACCGAATCTGTGGTTAATTGTTTATCAGTAAGGCTTCTACTCAGCAGTAGCTCATCAGTAGTTTTTGGAGAGTTCAAAGTAATACATGGATTTTTTATTTTTGAGGGGGGTGCTGGCAGCTGGTGCCTTAACACCCCTTGTGTTAAGGGTCAACTGTAAATATAAGAATCCTTATTTATCAATGTAATCCGAACCTCTATGTTTTGACAACTCTTTTGTTGGACTTTTTATTAAGTACAGGGCTTAGCAGTTCATATTTTATCCTCTTCTACCTAGTTCATAATCACTAAAGATCACATGTAACTCCAGCGTTAAGAAAATTTCAGCCTTTGATTTTGCTGTAAAGTATAAACAACCCCTCTCAATTATGTATCCTTCACTGATAGGACATAACCTCATGAGTCTCATCATTACCCAATTTTCCTTCAATACAAAAGTTTTTCGTGATATATTTCAATTTTTGAACAATAATAATTAGTAAAGTCAATCTCAAATGAGAAGCTGTCCTGCATTATTTTTTGTACCCTGAAAAGTTATACTCTGGTTTAGTTTTCTATTTTTTGTACCCTGAAAAGTTACACTCTGGTTTAGTTTTTAGTACAACTGAGTAAGTATGTTTAAAAATATAAATCAAAATTTTAGGTAACTCAAACTTCCAAAATGAAGTAAACTGAAAGTGGATACAAAAATACCTATCCTTGGCTGGGTGTGGTGGCTCACACCTGTAATCCCAGCACTTTGGGAGGTTGAGGCCAGTGGATCACTTGAGGACAGGAGTTCAAGACCAGCTTGGCCAACATGGTGAAACCCCATCTCTACTAAAAATACAAAAAAAAAAAAAAAAAAAAAAAATTAGACAAGCATGGTGGCAAGCGCCAGTAATGCCAGCTACTTGGGAGGCTGCGGCATGAGAAAGAATAGCCAGAACATGGGAGGCGGAGGTTGCAGTGAGCCAAGATCACGCCATTGCACTCCACCCAGGGCGATGGAGTAAGACTACATCACAAAAAAAAAAAAAAAAAAAAAAGCCTGTATCCTCACAAATTCAAGCCATGTCCACTATGACCGAACCTTAAAATGAGGTCACATTTTAAATAGAGTATAAACAAAAAACTTTTGGAGGCTGAGGTGGGAGACTGCTTGAGCCCAGGAGTTAGAGACCAGCCTGACCAACAACGTAGCAAGACCTTATCTCCACCAAAATTTAAAATAAAATAACGCCCAGCTAACTTTCTTGCACTTTTAGTAAAGACGGGGTTTCGCCATGTTGCCCAAACTGCTCTCAAATGCCTGGTTTCAAGTATCTCCGCACCTCAGCCTTCAAAAGTTTGGGATTACAGGCATGAGCCACTGCAACCAGCCTAGACACACGTGGTTTCAAGATCAACAACTTGCTAGTGGCATGCACTTTCTTTGGGAAGTCAATCTCTTTGAAAATCAGGTTCCTTATCTGTAAAATAAGTATCATTGATAGTATTTGTCTCACAGGATAGGAATGAAGCATAAATGAAACAAGGTACACGAAACACTGGAAATGATGGTACCTGGCACATATCAAGTGCTGCTGCTACTACTGTTATCATTTACTGTTATTGGTACATACCAACAAAAAATGGCCCAAGGACACAAACAGGTGACTAACAATACTAAAAGTATATGAAGATTAAAAAGATTAACACTACCAAGGAAATATAAATTAAACCCAGTACCATGTTTCACCTACGAAACAAGCAAACAATTACAGTATCTA